>NC_052131.2:27238138-27606498 GCF_016086655.4 Lepeophtheirus salmonis
TTTAATTTCAAAGTGTTCCGATTTTAATGGGTCACTTGATAATATGAAAAAGTAAATACAATAATACAATGGAGGAAACATCATTTTGAGTATGTATTTAGATGTTATGTTCTTTGTTATAAGTGAAATACAGAACCCTTTGGAATTTACCTGTATCAATAAGACATTAAATATCTACATGTCTTCTTCTTTTTTTTTTTTTTTTTTTTTTCACAGAGAAGTTACCTTTAGTTTAAAGTAAAAGTTAGACCTAGCAGCAGCCACGTTCATTCTGGAGGAGCCATAGGGGCTTGTAACTCACAATAACAATAATCAAAATAATAATGAACATTTTACCTTTTTCCGTCGTGGTTGATTTATCATTTCACGTATAATATTATACCTAGGTATGAAATGTACCTACTTTTCTATCAACACGTTTTGCTCTGTTTGTTTTAACGACTCAAAAGTGTAGAGCATACAAATATTGAATACTTAATAGTTGCCATTTAACCTCGTTTTGCGTTTTCAGAATAAAATCTATTGGGTTACAATAAACAGCAGTATTTTATTGTTATTAGCAATGCCGAACACTCTAAGTAATTATAAATAATTGCAACGGTGAAAATAATCTCTTTGTTTCAACAGTTATATAATAGCAGTAGAATTTACGATAATTCTTCGCTTTTTTCTTTCGAACATTGAAAAAGAATTGTATTTTTTATTTTATTTCATTTTTTATTGTTTCCTCTCGTTACCATTTAAAAAAAAATATTTTGATACAAGTCAATTAGAAATTAAGGTTCTTCCTTACTTATGAAAGTTATGAATTGTGTCTTTCAAGGAACATACCTTTCAATTAGACAGGGGCAATGTCTTGAACTTTTTCTATCCATAATTACAAAAATAAAAAATTGTAACTTATTCAAGTTCTAAGTTTGGAATATTTGAAGTAAGGTGCCTTTGTATTTTTGGGGGGACAAAAATATTAATTCATCAATATTTATGTTGTTTCCCATCAAAGTATTGCCCCTCAGATACAATACAATTGTGGCAATGTTTTTTCCAATCCTCGAATCACTTCTCGTAAACACTTTTCCGTATAGCCATGAGCTCTTTCAGTGATGCAGTCTTTATCTCTTCAATCGTTCCAAATCTCAGTCCTTTCATTGGTTTCTTCAGTTTTGAAAACAAGAAAAAGTCACATTGGGGCCAAATTCGGTGAATATGGTGGCTGAGGCATGATCGTGGTATTATTTTTCCTCCTAAAATCTCTCAGAAGCAAAGATAAGTGATGCATTAAGCGTAGCTTTTCCACAATTCATGACGTTTTACTTGTATTGCTTCTAGAAAGTGGCGCATAACTTCAAGATAATAATACTCTTTATTCACTAGATGACCATATGGTAAGAATTCCTAATATACTACCCCATCGTAGTCGAAAAAAACAGTGAGTAAAACTTGGACACTTGATTGAACTTGACCAGCCATTTTGGAAGTGTTTGTACCACTTGTAAATATTTTTTTTTACTTAGAATATTTTACCGTATGCCACTGTCTACAGTTCAAGTGTTTTGGAGCACTTAATTTCATTTTTTTTACACAAAATTTGATGCAAATTCTCTAATCTATGTTTTTTCAATAGTAAAATATCACCAAAAACACAAAATACGTCTAACCCTTATGCCCCTGACAAACAAAATAAACATGAAGATAATTATAGGGAACAGAGGAGTCATATATATCAATCAAGAATGTTTTTTCTTATATCTAATTCTGAATTGTGTAAAATTTATTATATGCACATTGATCTTCTTTTGCAGAGTTCATTGTTATCACGTCTTTTGAGAATCATTCCTCTAATGTAATTTAATAGAAGGCAACGTTTCGGAAAAGGTTATTTATATTTAATTAGAAGCCTAAATTTTAATTAAAACCATAGTTCATAGTATCTGAATCATAATTATGCTGTAAAAAATTATAAAAGTTATCCTAAAACAAAAATACATAACCCTAATCATCTACGAAAGGCATGTACATTCTATATTTTTTGATAGAGGCTACGTGAATCCTGAACATAATTCATATACATAGTTTTTGTTTACTTTTTACTTTAACCATTTTGTCTCCTGTTTCCTTTATTCCGTTATTTCTTTAAAAAAAAAAATTATCAGCTCACTTCCTACCTCGACCAAAAAAATCCTATAGGCAACCTTTGCAAATCCATTTCCTCAGAGACATTTTTGTTTTATTTTTAATGTTAAAAATTACACTAAAGTATTAATTTCATGACATCATTATTATGGTAAAAAGACAAACAATAAAAAAGTGTAAAAGTGGCTCTGAACCATAATAGTCCCGAATTACTATAATCCCAGATATTACAGAATCTAGACGACTGAGAGAAAAACTGAGATAAGTTTAGAATTCTGCGACGGTATATTAGTTAACACACATAATAATATATTTATCAATTAATTTAATAAAACTTTAACGTAAATTATTGAAAATAATAAAATTAGAAGAGTGCAGAGAAGTTGATGAAAGAGATGAGATACAAGTTTGGGAAGAGGTGTACAGAGGAGGTGCCAATCTTCTGTATTCTCTTTGATGGAAGTTTACATACTAATGTATTTCTATATCGCTGTCTAATTCTTGAGCTTCATAGCCAAACTCTCTCAGATAATAGATTATCTGGACCAATAGGAAAGCTGCTAGACTCGGTTACAGTCTTGGATATCAATTCAAACTTTCCCCCAATCTTTATTGGCACGCCACTAGTCAAACTTCGTGAAGAGGTTATTCAATATTTGTCTACAAATAAACACTACGGTTAGATGATAGTGTGTGCTATCAGGAAATGAGTTTATCCTGGAAGGATGGATTTCTTGGAGATCAGACCCCTTTATCACAGCCGCTGGATCACCATTGGTAACAGACTTTAAGACCTTGAGTATCAACTGAAGGGAAAAAATCCAAAAAATCTTCGATTCATAGCTGAGTTTATAATTCGTGTATATTATCCATCTTGGTTGAATACCAAAAATATATAATGGATATCATATTTGGATAAAACTACCAAAGCACCTCATATTTTAGGTTAATAGTCTCAAGTTCCAGAAAAAATATTTGTATGAAATTGTGATGCCAACAGTGGAAAGATCTTCTTGGTATTCTCACAGTTAAATGATCCTACAAGGTCTAGTTTGTTCTGATGACCAGAAAGGAGATAATCATTGGGGAAGAACGAATCCTGGCTATCATGGGAGAGAGTGGACCAAACGGACAACAGGGTAGACTATCTGTCAGCATCAGTAAAATGACTTCTATAAACAGTGGGAGTTCTATCATCATTGACCAGATCAACTGGTCAGAAGAAGTGTCAGAGCCACCTCTTAACTGTTCCTTAACAACTTCCGAGTTGAAGAACTCTATCCAAACACCAATGAAAGTGTCGAGATGCCCATAGGAGAAAGATGTCAAAGAATGATTCCAAGCAAGATCTCCATAATGTTCTAAAATTAAATAAATTATAACAAAGATATACTGTAAGAAAAAGTTGAAGCTCTATAATAATTTAAATAATTTCATCATTTAATTAAATTAATAACTTGGTTAGAATAATTTAATGATTAAAATTTCTTTATATTTGAACTCCTCACATCAAAGACAATACATATAAATATTCTTTTCATATGAATATCTACTAATTAAATAAAGAAAGCCAGCACTGGAAAATATAAAACTATACACATTTTCTAAAATTTTCAAAGTGAAATTGATATGCCCTAGGGCTACTCTATCTTTTTTATAAATTCATTTTCGATTTTTACATGGAAAAAAAAAGAAGTAAAAAAGCACTATTGGTTTTTGATTTTCGAATAAAATGGCCCACCTTAATGTATTTAAACAATATCTGACTCATGATGATGCTGGTAACGTAAACATTAACGCTGACTTCTTAAAGATGTTTTTATCTCGTAATATACCTTTTTTCAATGTGGAGCACTCCAATTTTTTTAATACTTATGGAGAAATATGTTTGTATGTAAAACATACCATGCATGCATGTATACAAAAATAAGGGCATGCCTATCAGTAAACAATGTTAGGGACATGATAATTGTAAAAGAAAATATTAAAATAACTGATTGGTAAGTTCAAGTATTTATCGAATAACTGTTACTAGAAAAATTACATCTATCCATTAATATAGAAAAATGAAATGGTCTTAGTTTCAAATGATGTCCAAGTAGTTTGTCTAACATATGTGTCTTTGGGCAAAGACTTGAGTATGTTCCATGGACTCTTAACAGTTTCACATGAAATTGATTTACATAAGTAATAGTTGTTTTCTGTATTGGACACATTAATTTACTCATTTCTTTTTTTTTAGTTTTAGATCTGACTTACAAGACGAAGGAATATGATTCTACATGCAATTTGAAGTATAGGAAGATGGCAGATTTTTATTACTTTCATAATGAATATATTTATTTCTCTGTAAAATGTCTCATTTGTCGCTAATTAATTGTTAAATCTATATGTTTCATTTAATATTAACAGCTTCTATATCGTGTCGTTTCTCATAATTATTTGTTTAATTTTTTGTGTAAAACCTGTAATTAATATTTGTCATGAAAAATTTATAGTTTTTTTAGTTGTGGTTTTTTTAATTTACCCATACTTAAATTAACCGGGTTAGAAAACCAGTTCAAATTCTTGGAATGACATAAAAGATGAAGCGATTTCCGCAAAATTGAGAAAATATTTTACTCTGCCCGATGTCATCAGGATTCGATTTCAATTTATATGGAAAAAATCGAATAAAGGGATTTTCACATTTTGAGGAACTTTACAGAAAAAGGATAACACTTACTTCTAACCTAGTTTTGTATTTGGTAATTTACTCGAGACTGTGGTTTTGTTCTCACTCGTCATGATTGATTTTGTGGAATCGTTTCCTCTTAAGATATTTATACCTTTAGTCTATATCTTTTAGACTTTTTTATGTCATTCTTAATATTTACACAATTTTGTGAGCATATTTTTATTCTCTTTTCATTATTATTCTAGGACGATTATTGTAAATTAATCAATGTAGTATGTAAGCTTAAAATAAATAAAATTACCCAATATAGTTTATTTTACTTACAAAAATATAGGAGCACGTTATAATATTTTAATTTATCAATTAAAAGTAATCCACGTACATGGTTAAAGTGATAATCATTACTTTTTTTTAATTCTTATAGGATAACATATCATATTAGCAACTTAAATGAAAGAAGTTTATCAGAGTTTAATTTAATAAAATCTATAATATAGAAATAGGGTAGTTTTGTATGAGTTTCACGAATTAAATGAAGTATTCTCGATACTGAAAATTTAAACTATTTTTTTACTCACTCTCATCTAGGGTTATTTGAAATATAGAAGATTATCATTTTTTGAGCAAAAACACGTCGTATTCTATCATCGAAAGTCATCAAATAATTGTCAGTTGATTTTTAAATATAAACTTATATTAATATTACCGTATGTCATGATCACACTATCTCCTTGGCAAACCGATATATCTAGCCCTTGTTATACATAGTGATGAAACTCGTGCGTATTTCGTATATGTTAAAAATAAATGAAAATCAACATGCTAACCCTTACAATTTGAAGAATGTTTTGTAGGAGAACAACTTAGCTGTCATGACGTTTCATTAGATCAACGACAATCAGCTGAGACAAGGGAAGAGGGTGTTGGAGGAAATGAAGAGAGGAAGAAAATTGTGCGCAGAAAACTGCACTAGAGAAAATTACCCGTGGAAGATTGCCCAGAAAATTGACATGAAGGAAAATTACCAGTTAAGAAAATTGCCCGTATTTTGTTCAAACATTGTGATGAATAATAACAAATTCGCTTAATATTATTTATTTATTATATATGTATTTTCAAAAGATTTATCATGTATCTTGCACCTTTTTTAGGGCTTTAAAGGTTATTATAAGAAATGTATCATATTATTTTATATTGGAATTTATAAAATATAGATATTAGTTTAAACAAAATTATAATGATTAAAATTAAATAACTTGTTTACCATTTACTCAAAGGAATAGATATGTTATTTGCCACAGAAATCAGTTAGGTACTCTAGCCTTTTCAAAAAGAAAAACAAAAAAGTAATTCAAAATTGAGCGTACCCATTACCAAATTAAAGACAAAACAAATATTGATACGTCTATTAAAAAAAAAAAAGTTATTTGCATGTAACGTAGCATCCATAAAAAAAAAGAGTTAAACGGCGTAAAAATACAGACAAAATGCAGTTTTCAATTTGCATACTGTGGGTTTCAACTATTTTTTGGTATTAGAGGGGTTCCTTGGATGATTTGACGGTAGTTAATAGGAATATCACCTGGCCAATCTGATGGTGGAGGGTATTCAACCATATTTTGAGAGACCCTAAGCTGTTTATTCCCCCGTCTTATGAATCCTCTCGTCCCATTTCTTAGAAGACTGGATTGAATTTAAAAAATTGCAAGGAAATTGTATTGCAATAATATTACCTAGATTTGAAGGTACTCTCTTGGGGGATGGAACAAACAAATATCTTATATATTTGTCATAAACAATATTAAGCAAATTTAGAATGTGTTATTATTCATTATGAAGTTTGAACAATATACAGGGAATTTCTCCCGGGCAATTTTCCTCCATAGCAACTTTCTTCAGGGCAATCTTCCACGGTTATTTTTCCACAGGCCAGTTTTCGTAGTAACAAAGAAAAGGGATGGGACATGCAGAAGTTGACTTTTGAGTTCCTTTATTTTAGGAATTTCAAGAAGAGCATGACAATTCTTTGGATCTTATTGCTTAATACTTCTTTTTAATCATTCCTTTTTTTATTATAAACTCAATTAAATATATATTATTTGTGAGTCATCGATCTTTACTTAATCAAAGAAGAACATTAATATGGAATATAGTTTATCATTATTGAGCATTCAGACTTCCCTTTGTATTTAAGTGTTCAAAATGATTCAATAAAACTATGCAATAGGATAAATTATTCGGATATTTCGGTTTTGTGTCCATAACTTCTATATTAATGTTTTATATACAGGTTATACCTTTTTCACTAATAAGATTTTTTTTTTTAAATAAAAAGCATAAGGATGGAGATAACAGTAATTCAACTATCTATTAATATTTTTACATATGAATTTTTACTCAACTGTTTGAAATGTTTGTTATACAATATAAATTTTCGTTCTTTTTTTATTTAAATATTGTTTCTATAAGGAACACCCAACACAATTGAAGCACTTTTTTTAAAATTTTGATCATGATGAAGTAGGAAGATACATTGAGGAAGGACGTTGATTTAATATAAGAGGGATTGAAACTGATTCAAAATAGGAGAGGGACTTGAGGTAAGAAACGGGTTTAAGTTGGAAAGAGAACTCGAGGTAAGAAATAGATTTATGTTAAGAGGAATGCTTGAATAACGACACATACTTGAGGTAGTACATGTGAGATGTCCCTGCCAGTCCCATTTCAAGCCTGGTTTCATCTTGACACTCTGAGCATGGAAGATAATTTGGTCTGGTTATGGTCCACTACGGTTATCACTGGGGTAGATTCGACCCAAAATAAATTTGGACCGGAAAACTGCACAATTGGTAAGACCAATACTTCATAAAAAGATTAATCCAGGATTGCACTTTGGAAGGTGCAATCCACTTTTACTCAATTAACCCAGGGATCCTTCCTTTGTATTTCACTATGATCATGAACTCTTATTTAGTTAAACTGACAAGAGGATTGCACTTCACCTGGACCCACTAAGAGGGAATAAATAGATTTTATATTAAGATAGAAATGAGTCTTTCTTCATTGAATAGATGAATATGGAATGGACCGAGCCTCCGAAAAGTCAATTGTCAACAACAAAACTTAATCCCTATTGTATTTTGCATAACCGACTCAGGTATTGCAGTTTTTTCTTTCCACTTGAACACATTCCAAATGTTTTTAACAGAACTATCAATGTTTGATCTCCAATCGCCTGAAGGATTAATTAAGATGGACTACTCCCTAAGCAAGGAAGCTAAATTTTGGGAATAATAGTAATATATTTGGCCAACGTCACTCCGCCTTCCCATAATTACTAATTACTAATTACTAATTGTGGACATGCGGTCTTCCACTACTTTATAAGTGTATTTTTACAACGATATCTTTCAGAATCAAAATCTTGGCATGTGTGAACATATTTCATGTTGTTGAAAACAACAGTTGAGGTTACTCATAGTTCTTATAAATAGAATGGCTTACCTTTTTTTGGATAATTGTAGTTTGCTACAATTAGTTTCTAATTGATTTTCTCCCGGGAAGCTGACTTTTATTCTGGCTTTCTTTATTTTCTTCATCTAGGTCTTCGGAAGGAATTTGGGGTTATTTGGAGCGTAACTCAGGAGTTTACATAATATTTTAAAATGGGATGGGGTTAAGGGCTGGTTATAAGGTTCACCTATTTAATTAATAAATCATTTCTACCTAATCCTTGACTACAGGATAAATTCAGTTGAGTCGAATGAATAAGTACACGCAGAGGAGTTTTTTAAGAATCATATAATTTTTAATTAAAAAAAAAAATTAAAATGAATAAAATAATTTAATAATGATGTACTTATGTAATCACTGGTCACTCTGGGATAGAGTCAATTAATAAAAAAATCACATTAAAATAATTTAAGTTCCATAAATCAATAAAATAAATATAATTTTTCCCATGTTGAGTTAAAATATGTGAGAAGAAAAGAAAAAAAGGGGTCCCAGTTTGTGATTTATTGCTTAAAAATTTATATTTAAGGAATATTTCAATTAATTATATGTAATTTGTTATTACAAAAACATAACGCTAAATAATAATGAAAGTCTCATAATTAGTACTTCTAGATTTAAGGGGAGGTGATTTTTTAAATGCGAGGAATAATAACAAGAGTAATTTTATAATTAAATTTTGTGAAATGAAACGTTAAATCTCCAACTCCACTGATACTCAAATCCATTGTTTATTTTTGTGAATAATTATTATGTTGTGAATCAATTTAATAACAGAGATAAGGTCGTGGACTCGAGACTTGCAACTCAACTTGACATGCAATCGATAACAAGACTCGCAACTCGATAGCTTATTTATACTGAAATAAAGAAAAGCTTAAATACTATGGAGCTTGTATTGAAATTATAGGCTAGAAATGAAATCGAAAGAAATCCGACAAACTGATGGAAATAATCAAAGACTTGGAATACTCAGAAAAGACTGGAGACTTGAATTTGACTTCTAGTATAATGATTTTATCCCACTTTTATTAAATACTAATCAGATTTGAATAGGGAGTGTCTACTCTAACATTAACTTCTGAGCTGCTTAAATTATTTAGCACCATAATATTTACGCAATATTTTATCTTCCAGTATCTTATGAGTTTGACTTGAAACAAGATACGGGCATCAAAATGTATAATTTAATTTGCAATAATTTTCTATTGCAGGATTAAGAGACTTATTATCTTATCTCAGAGAAAGCTTGTATCAATATCGAAATTCATATAAAATTTGAAGATTTGAAGCTACTCCTTCCAAGTTATCAAAAATTTAAAGTATGTACTTTTCAAAATATGCTTTGATTAATTACTTAAAACTTCATAAGAAGATAATTGCTGCCTTGCCTTAACATATTCCATCTATGCAAATAAATAGAACGTCTGACTAAGTAGCCACAATGTTAAATATTTTCATTACAAAACGCTGCAAAAGCTTGCTTAGATGGTTATGTTATATTATATGGTCCATTAATTTAAAAGAAAAATAAATACATATATATATGCGTTAAGATTTAAATATCTTTATTTTAACTGGGTAAAAATGATCAATAATTAATATCATCGAAACAAGTCGAACATCTACATATGTATATCATAGATGAAGTAAAACGTACTGAGTGTGTTTTTTTTTTTACTTTATTTTGTCCATTAAACAAACATAGTTAAGATTATCTGACTTAAATAAAATATGCGCCGTTTTGGTTAGATAACTTTTGTTCATTTTGAAGGTAATTCCATAATTTCGCGATTGAAGATGTCTTCTTCCTTTTTGTTAAAATATTTCACCAGCTAATTACCACAAGCCTCAATTGAGGGCAATTTTGTAGCATCAAGAAAATTTTGCAAATACTTTAAAAGGTGACAATAGCATGGTTCTAGGTATAAATTATAGGGAAGGTGCAATGGAAGCTCCCATGTAAGCTTTTAGAGCTTCTTGCGCGTCGTTAAGGATGTTTTTGGCCTGGCATTGTCTTGATAGAATATCCTACCCTTTCTATTAGCCAATACTGGCTGCTTCTGGTCTATCGTCTCCTTCAATCTGGTCCTTTGTTGACCAGTGTTGACTGGATTGAGTTGACTCAATTCGTGTGATACGAATACATCAAGCTTCTTCCTAAAACAAGTGTTATGTTAATGGTTCCAAACGGGTTTCTGTCTAATTTTCCATTCCTGGGTAATGGAATAAGTGCTCATATAGAGTGGTTTAGAGGATTGCAAAATTCAAAGCAATTCGTTAAATCAGTACTTATGAAAACTGGGTGTAACGAAAAAATATTGGACTTTAATATTAAATTTAAGTCTTCAGGATTAAAAGTATTATCATGAACACAACACACAATTTTGTATACCTAAGGAGATTTAAAAATTAATAAAATTCAATGTTTTATTAATGTTGTTTCTTCATTGATATTTTAGTATATACGAAAATATTGTCGGATCTTTTCATACTTTTGTGCCCACGAAACTTTATTTTTGCTCCAAAACTTACATATAAAGGGGTCAACGGTCAGACCATTGGCAATGCGTTCCTTCGGTTTGACTACTAACGATCAAGAACCTTTTCCATCAAGAATGGTCATTTTGCGAAAACCATAATCATTCAATAGCATTTAGTATATTCGTTTAGTATCGATGGCATCATCTTTGAATAACAATTTTAATTTTTCTGAACAAAAAATATGGACCTATGTAGTTCAATCGAAGCCAATACATTTTTTTAAAGTTGCTGATTTTTTATTTTAGTTTCCACATAAGCAAAGGACTGAGGGTAAATAGAGACATATACTTTTAAATAATAATTGCAATTATTTATTTGCTATTCCCTACATCATTAAGAAAAAAATACCAGCTACCTCTAATAAACATTAAGGGTTGATCACATTTTATTTTTTACAATTATAATTTTATAATCAGAATGTTATGAAGAAAGAACCAACGTTAAATATTCAAATATATTATATTATTCAGAATAGTAAACTCACATCAATATGTAGCTTATTAATAACAGATAATTAATTAATTAATATTTTTACTAATAACAAATGCTTAAAGACTTCTATAGATGTTTTTATGATAGTTTTTTATAGGAACTTATTGTATTTAATATGTCATGTATTTCTTGATTTTTCTAATATCAAGAAGAACTGAAATAAAAGTATTGAGAACTGAATTTTTCAAAAAACAATGAAAATACTTCACAAAATTAGTTACCAATTGTATTTTTCAGTTACCTCAATCAGCTACATTTCATGTAGTCTTTCTCCTATTTATATAAGAATTCCCTCAATATAGTATTACTGTTTTGGATCGATAAAAGTTTTATAAATGGCCTATTAAATATATTCAATTCATCACAACGATCCATGTAGTCAATCAATCCAATAAAACCTTATAAAACTTAAGTGTCGTGTAATTTTTAAATGTGTGCCATAGTAAATATTCAATTATCTGGAAAATATAGTTTACTATTGTCTAGGGATACAATATTATCCTAAGAATGAATCAAAATCATCTGGCTACATCGACTAAGTTCTAAAATTGATTAGAAGATTATGGTTACAGTCGTCATTGTTTGATGTGGTAAAGTTGGTATTAAATCACAAAACGTGTATGCCTCCGCTCCTCAGGCCTGTAAGAGTTATGCAAATCATCTCCTTACACCATTTGAGAAATGGTTCGGTAGTTTCCAGTAGTTTCAAGAACAATAGAGGTATCAGGATACCTATCAGATAGTCCTAATTTTCATTTCTGCAGTTCAGAAAGAGAGAAAGCTCCACACCTTCTATGAGAGTGCCCTATTTTAAAATCTGTTAACTCCGCTCTTAGACAACTGGTAAAAAAACGCTTCGGGGACTCGGTTTTCAGCCAGGACTTTTTCGAATTAGCTTCCAATAAAAAAAATACATCATCACACACTAATAGTGAAAATTCAATTTTGCATCTACGCCATGAGGGCATCAAGCTCCAAGCTTGACGGGGGACTCCAAAATATTTTAAGAAACTATAGTGGCATTAAGTGGCATCCAGTTAAGGATAGGCCTTTTAGGTTTTTATAAGTATTTGTGTGTGTTTTATGTATTTTTATTAGCCTATTGAAGCAATACGCAACATATTCCCAGTATTTCAAAATCTTTGAAATAAGTTAGGGTTATGAAAAAAAAAAATCTAAATTTGTAGTTTTATTTATATATATGTATTCTATAAAGAAAACTTCTTTAAGTTATTAAATTACGAAAAAATGTTTCTAGTATTCCGTTTCTAATGCTAAATACTTCAAGGGTAAAAAATAATATCTTTAGTAATGTATTTTCCTTCTTCTCTTGGTTTACCATAACAAAAAATTATATAGTATACAATAATACAAAACGTTTTATATAATATATTTTATATCCCAATTGATCACTCAATCTGTCGTAAACAAACAAAATTCATTTTAAATAAAATAAATGCATATATTTCTCTCTGGTACGGACAATTTAAAGTAGTTTTAGAGTGTAAGTATCAAATCATAAAACTTTTATTATAAAACATTTTATGTTGTTGACAAACACACATAAAATATTTTTATTTCTTATCATATCTTTATTTGTTACTATATTTTTGTGGAATGGTACAAATACATATTAGGTTTCAAATCTTTCTTTTTGATATAAAAGTGTATGTATAAAGGTAGTACCATTTTCAGACACATTTAAATATAGCTCAATCTGTGTAAAAGAGATATAAAATGGAAATGACCCTTTTGGTCCTAAAATATTTGTTCCAATCAATTTTAGTACTGAACCTTGTGAAAACAAAAGATACTTGATAATTTATTTTCTAAGAAATATTCTTAAATTTTAAAAGTTAGCTAAATAGGCTATTGATAATGTAGTATGGAGTTAAAATCACGTACTCACATGGGATTTTGAAGATAATAATATGGAGAATATTTCTCTATTTTAATTAATTATATGATGCTATAAAACTATTACCGTTATTTCTTTTGTGTGTACTTAAATGAATGCAATAACAATGAGTGATGTAAATAATATGGATTATATACCTCCTAAATAAAATAAGACTTTCAAAAATATAAATGAAGACTTATTGAATAAATAAAATTTATATTTTTCAAGAAAAATGACGTTTCAGAAATAGATATATTTATTATTTTCAAAAATTAAACTAAATATACAGTTGAGGAAAGGGAATGTCCAAAGATTATGAA
Source organism: Lepeophtheirus salmonis (assembly GCF_016086655.4). Taxonomy (NCBI): domain Eukaryota; kingdom Metazoa; phylum Arthropoda; class Copepoda; order Siphonostomatoida; family Caligidae; genus Lepeophtheirus; species Lepeophtheirus salmonis. The sequence continues at coordinate 27,251,718 of NC_052131.2, forward strand.
AAAAAATAAAAAAAATATCGTCATTCGGTCGAAAATGAACCAAATGATTTATCAAAAAGTTGAAATGTCCCAAGCTTATTTTGAAAAAAAAAAATTACATCATATCACAATAGAAAAGGTTAAAAAAATAATCATTCAAGCCCCTAAAGAAAAATCTTTGCAACGGACATGGCTTAACTATAACTCAAATAATATTATTCTAAATATATAGAGTAAAATAGGATAGAGAACATTGGTCTTTTAGAAAGTGTGGATTTCGATCCCTGTGGGGATCTAGGGGCATAACAGAGGGGTCATGAGATGATTTCCGAAAAAGAAAAATATAGTTTAAATTGACTTTACATTGAGTGACATCAAAACTTACATAATGATGAATGAACATATTTTTTATAAGTCTTTTATGGATTATTTTAAAAAGTAGTTCCCAAATAATTGTGCTCCACAAATATATAACCGGATAAACCCCTTTTATTTCATGCATCTTCCACTAAAATATATTGCCCTAATGTGCGAAACAATTGGGAGGAACCAGGGTAATTTTTAGGGTTACACACAACCCTTACAGAGGCATGAGGTTTAGAAGTTGTTACTCTATCCCTTATCTATTTTGGTCAATCCTTGACCATTTCAGCTCTTGACGCTTCGAATCTATCCTCCAATCTTTGAGCTGCTTTTGAGTATGACTCTACTTTTGCAAATAAGCCGACACAGTGCTTGGCTAAATAAGGGGCTATCATCCCTTTTACTTCTAGGACTCTAATCCCGAATGGAATTAGCTAATTTTTTGTCTTCATGAGCTGTCTGGATTCAACTTTAGCAGTGAATTAATACCTTTTCGATCCGTTAGTTCTATTTAACATGGTAAATCGACGTTAAGAAGAATTTCACCTTTTAGTATTTTTCTAACCAAAGTAAAGTGGGGCTTGTGTAGTAATCTTAGACACATCGATTGAAGATCCCAGGAGTTCATTTTCAAAACTTCTGTCCAAAGGGTAGCTGCGTTGCTATAGCTCATTTCGTTGTGAGTCATTTTTCCTCCCTCTTCTCGCTTGATAAAAATAGAAGTATCATAGACCAGCCATTTTCGTTAAAAACTTCGCCTCCTCTTTTGGGTTTCTATTTTCCAGCATGAAAGGATTCCATTCAGGAATGCCCTTCTCAATGACCTTCGTAAAACTGAATTTATTCATTTTGTTAGAAACTTTTTCACTTCTTGTGAATTTTCCAACGATGTGCCTTTATTGATATCTCCAACATTGCTGCTGGATATTTGTACATTGCATTCACACTTAGATTCATCGGCTGTTACCTGAGTTTTGTCCACTTTCCCAGCGAACCCCAAGTAATCCGGGTGATCCGTGAAGAATTGTTCCATCACGGGCTGATGGCTTTTCCGTAATGGTTTCCATAATTTTCATTTTTAAACAGTATAATGCATCTCGAGGACGTTTATTTTCTCCAGTAGAATTTTATGGAAATGGTTTGAGATCAAAATATCAGCGAACCCTTATTATCATGGAAACATTTTTTTTAAACAGTGAAATATCACATCAAACAGGGAAATATGTTCACAATATGGAGGTATACCAAGAATAAACAATACGAAAAAACTGAGAGATTAAATGAAAAATTGTGTCAAACTATGCCGAAAGAACTGAGAGATTAAATGAAAAATCGGTTCAAACTATGCCGAAAGACCTTAAATAAACAATTACAAAAGTAATGAGTATATATTGAATGATTCCATGATGGTGTTTTTTTCGATGGTTGTATTAAACTTCAAAAATTTTACAGTTATTGAATTTTGTCTTTAATTTTCCAACATATTTACCCTCTTTGTAACTTAAAGGGCAAATGGTGTCCAGTATTTAGGAAATATTAATTCAATTATTCTAAAATCGTGTTCACATATGTTATTTTTCTTCTTTTAATTTGGATAAATATGAGAGAAATACCTCTTTTAGATTAATTAATTTTTGTGGGTATTTTCCTTGCTCTATGTTTGAAAGACGTTTTCAATTTTTTCCTTCATTAACCTACTTTTTCTTGTGATATTTAAACATTATACTATAGCTTGAACGTTTTGCCAATTGATTCATTGAAAAGTATTGTAAAATCATTTTCCAGCTTCTCATAAAATAAGTCAGTTGCTATTACATTACTTAAACGTCCAGTCAATCTTCACAGCTAATCATTGTTTAAAATGGTCCATAATATGTTTTGGAATCTGTTTTGGTGCGGGTTTTACGTTTAATTTTATGCTAGAAAGTTTTTTGTTTTGTTTTTGAGACTATAAAATTTATAATTAAAAGTGAGACACATCGTTCATAAAGAATATGTTTCAAAATTAATTAATTTATCATACCTAAATATTCTCAATTTCTAAGAATAAACTAATTTAATAAAATCAAATCAGGGTAGGATAATAATTAATCCATTTCTTTTTTGCAAAAATGAATAAGATTTTAAATAATTAAGTTTAGTTTTTGGAGGAAATTTTTATGTAAAAATACTTAAAAATTCACAAATAAAAAGGAACAAAAATTATTTAATACCCAATGGTATTATTTTCTTATCTAATTTGATATTCTTTTCTTATATTGGAAGAATATTTGTTCAATGTAAAAGGCTAGACAATACTATTGTTGATGAAATTTGTAAAAAGAATAGTTTTTATTCCTAAACAAAACAAAAACAAAGAAAAATAACTGATTACAAAAAAAAAATTCTTTTATTTCATTTTGAAAGTCCCCAATGTGCATAAGTAATCAAAAAAGCCGGATTGACTGCCATGAAGGTACTGCTGTGTGTTTGGTGGGATTGCTAGGGAATAATCTACTATGAGCTAATACCCTATCCCTAAACCCTCAATTCTGCCCTCTACTATGAACAACTCGATCGTTTGAAGCTGACAATCGAACAGAAGCGACCAACATCGGTGAATAGAACAGGAATCATGTTTCCTCAACACAATGCCAGGCCACACAAACCTTTGATGACGCGCAAGAAGCTCCGGGAGCTCGGATGGGATGTTTTATGCATCCACCCTACATATAGTCCGAACCTGGCAACAAGTGACGACTAACTTATCCTGTCTATAAGCAACGCGCTTAGAAGTGCAATGTTGTCCTCAATAGAGGCCTGTTAAAATTGGTTGTCCGAGTTTTTTACTAATAGGAACAAAGGCTTCCACAAAAAGGCCATTATGAAGTTGGATTCTTGTTGGCAACAAGTTATCAAACGGAATGGAGTATACTTGTCCTAAATCAGATATTATATAGCATTGAAATAAAGCAAAATATATGAAATTATTTTTTTCTCAACCTAATAAAAGAATAAAATTCGCTAAAGAGGGATTCATAAAATAGGCATTATAATAAAATATGTACAATCCGTAAAAGTTTTATTTTCCTGGTTTATTTCATTATCATTGTATTATACAAAAGTACATATTTTTGATGTTATATTAAGGTATCAAAATGGGTTTTATTTTATTGAGTGTTAACTTTTTTCTTTATTTCAAGAGATAAAAAAATACATTTAATGTGACAAAATGAAGTTTCCATTTTTTTAATGGAATTACACAAAAAATGTATGAATATAACTTATTTCCTATACACACCGACTTCGTCAGTCTTATGTAAGTAGAATATATATTTAATTTATTTAACGTTTTATCTTAAAACGTTAATCTCCTTACTAAGTATGGAAAGTAAATCTAGTTTTGAGTACAACTTTATGTGATACTCTTCATTCCTCTGTTAAAATTTATTTTGAACAAAAATCAAAGTCCCAAATCTTTCAAATCTCCAAGGTTTGAAATCGAAAAATTTGTAGCCTTTGTTCTAGGCATAAGAAAATATATAATTCAAATTTTATTTTATGGGCTTACGGTAGTAAGCCAGAATTTTTTTGCCAAAATTATCCAATTTCAGAAATTCAATAAAGCCATTTCTCCAGATTAACTATTATATTTCAAATATAATTGACTTTTTTTTATAATAAATTATGGCTTTCTTAGAAAATTAATTGGTATTAATTTACCTTTTATTTATAAAATATTAATATATTATATTTAACTACTTAGATCTCGTTTTATACAAAACTTTCATCCCCCTCCTTCCACCTTGGAAAGAACCACTGATCTATGGTAAAAACCGGGACTAGTTGAGGTCTAAATATATTTACATTATTTAACATTTTTAGAGTTTAAAAAAAATAAATAAAAAAAGTCAACTTTTCTATATCTTTTAAAACTTACTTCTTTGAAGAAATTTCTTATTTTTTTTCTTAGGAGGCGTCACTAAATTATTTGGTCATTTCTTGTTCTTTTTATATATATATTTACTAAGAAGTTTGAATTCATATAAACAGTTATATCTTGATAAAACACTAATTTTCCTAAAAATTCACCTATTATAGAAATTAACTTAAAATTTATGATTATAAAAACTATGCAGAAAGTTTGTATATATGGTCGATTTTATGAATTTGGACAATTTTATATCTTATGAAAACTTAATCTTTAGTAAAGTAGCATGCATAGCATTTAAGAAATGTTGAATTAGGCTTTAGAAGATACATATGTTATCTTATATAAAATAAACAATCAATAGCGTAATATTTGACTTTTGATGAAAATTACTCATGGATAATTATTTAGTGGCGGATTATACAATCACAATACTCAATAGAACACAATAGAATATTAATCATAAATACTAAAGTTATTTATGAAAATTATACATTAGTAATATTACCTCTACAAAAGATATAAAAATTTTCTTGGCAAAAAACTTGTGAGTGAGAAACTCAGAAGATTATGGACAAAAAATATTCGTTCTCAATGAAATTTTTTTAGGTAGCAACCCATACTTATTTTTCTCTATAAATAAGAAATAATGGGAATTGAATTAAACCAAATACTAATTGAATAATTTTGGAAGTTTAATTGTTTGTTTTTTAATCAATCAATTATTTATAAAACGAAAATTTGAACAAATATATATTTTTTTATGATAATTGAGTACGTATATTTATATTAGAATCTTCAAAGAATTGTACCGATCGTTGATATGCATATCTGATTGAATTTGTTCTTGACTTAACTCTCATCAATGATTTGAATCTATTTACAAAAAAAAATAGTTATACCTAAAAAAGTTTGGTTGTAAAATAAAAGTTGATTTTTTTTAACCAACCCTTACGTTCTCGTATTATACAGAAACATTTATATAACTAAATACTATTTTAAGAATTGAAATGTGTTTTCAAGACTATTATTGGTTGATATATCCAAATAATTGATATTTTACGACTTTTCCTTTTATAATCATGATATATTTAACCAAATAAATCAACCAAACAAATATATTTTCTTCTCTTCAGGTTCATATGAATGAAGTATAGAAGAACTATTATTTTTCAACGAAATGACAATACAATGTATCAATTTCAAATGTTAATTAAACTGAAAAATATAAAAAAAATTCTAAACTGGAAATTATATCTAAAGTTCTTTTATGGCAATAATATATCATATTAATTTAATATGTATGACGAGGGATTATCAATAAATTACTTTATTAATGTCATTTTGGAAAAAGAGCATCAATAGAGAATTTCATTACTTATTTATCAAAAAAAAAAAAAAATTATGAATGAGCCATGACTTATCAAATAAGGCGAAATATTCGATAACTGATAGTCAATTTTTATGTGAGTTTGATAACACCGGATTTTTTTCTTCTTCGATTCAATTGTATTTTAAGGAAATATATATTCATCAGTCGGGCATGAAGAAACTAAAAGAAAAATATCCATATGTACCAAATTGTCGTAATAAACAAATCCTTCATCCTGCAAAAGGGGACACCCTCCAGACCACCACTTAGGTCGACTTTTGTCCCCTGAAGACACTGCGCTCATCCTCGATGCTCCAACTTCACCTCCCAGTTAATGTGGCTGTTGTAAACCAGCTGCAGAGTGAATATCTTCTCGTCAGTCCAAATGATTTAAACGTGCACACGAGAATTGAAGCATTTTAGAAGCACCTTCTCCTGTGTCAGCCACTTGGTTATTGTGGCCATGCTGAGAAGCTGCCTATTTTTTGAGGATACGGCTTCATCCTTAGGTCCTCCCTAATCATGGTTCCTCGAGGCACACCCACTTCATGATCCATCTTTCACATGGAGCACTTCTTTTTTGTTGATCTTCGACCTCGTTACCTCGAATCGGGTGTCTCATGAACCTCGGGCGATCCCGCTTGATTGTGTAGTGGACCGATGACTTGAACACATTTAGGTATTACTGGGCCTTGGTAATGACCCTACAGCTCTTCCCTTCCAAATAAAGCAAAGTAATAGGACGCTTCGGGTTCATGATGTTGTCGTTAAAGCCTCAAGAACACGTTCTAGAAAAAAAATTGTATTACAGCAAAACAAAGATAGAAATTGAATTAATCATAAGCAATAAACAGAATTAAAAATATACAGCCGTCTAGGATACATAATAAGTTAAAGTTGCTGCTATGGGTCACCCTCTATAAGTAAACAACGCAGATACCCTTTGAAAAAAATATCCCTTTTAAAATCTGATAATATCCCCTAACCACGGATGTGCAAAAGAACCGTAGGTTCAAGAGGTGAATCATTAACAACCACGATGCATTTGGAACATAATATTTTTTTTAAATTTATTAGTTTCAATTTCCAAAACATTTTATTACATATGTTTTACAATATTTGTAAAAATAAGCCAGTTATCGAGGGTTATTATTACTTTTTTTTTGACAAGCTTATTCTCCAAAAGTTTTTTTGTTTTGCAAGTACGAAAAAAATCTTAGTAGTTTTGGTTACTCTTTACAATGCCAATAAGCCGGAAAACTTATACAGTGTTCCAAATCTTATTAATATATAATAAAAATATTATGTTATATAATTACAACGATTTTAAGTATTTATTTTCGACCGGCAATGATGATTTATAAATTGACATTAAGTTATGCAGATTATTAAGTGAAATTTGTATTATTATTCTACGCCCACAACTATTCTTTATTTTTTAACATCTCGGAAAACTTTCGATGTCTAGGAGTACATTTATCTTTTTTGGCATTATAACAAATTATTTTTTAATTAATTTAAAAAAAAATTATCTTATCTTTAATCCACACAACCATAATATGTCCCTTGATTTTCACAAAGAGAAAACCTTTTGGTCATAAAAAAGGTCTCTAAAATACATTTCTGTGTAATTCAATTTTAAAAGTGCATACAAGAAAGATGAAATTAACATTCCTGGATTATAATAAAACTTGATGAATAAGGGACGGCCTAAAAAGGAAGTTAAAGAAGAATATCTTATTATTTTCATTATAATATTTTATTTTTATCGACACTATGGAATTGAGACTGTATAATGATGTAATTATATTGGTTATTATTTATGTAATCAGTTTTTTTTTTTTTTTTTGTTTATGCTATGCTGACGTTCTGTAGAAACACTATTTTACTTGTAATAATTATTGATTAAATAATAGTTTTGGCACGATACGAATGATTTCGTAATGGTTCTTGGACCAAAATGACATCCGCATTTTCACACTTAAAGATAAAATTATTAAGAGCAATTCACATGCACTCAATGCCTACAGGTCTTTCCATAAGTTTTTGGTATAGACTAGGGAGAGGGGTAGCTCAAATATGGAGGTGGGTTGTGTCATCGGCGGTCCTTTTTTATTTATCAAGCAATAGCACTGCATGTACCCATTGAAATAAAAATTTAGTTCATTACAGTTTTAAAATCGTCAGTACCACTATACCAGTACAAATGTACCAAGAAATATGTTATATGAAAAAAAATTGTTTGTAAAAGGAAACGGGAACAGAAATTTTAAATTCTACTGAAGAGGGAAAAATAGTGAAAATTAGAGTGATAAAAAGGGCCTACAAATTTGATAAGAAACTAGGGACTTTTAAAATGGTTCGTAAATATTTGATAAAATGGTTGAAAAAAAAAAAAGAAGAATTTAACACATGGCCTAAAAAGTCACTGCCTTCATACATATATGCAGCGAATTTTTTTTTAATTCACCTCCTTTCCAGTTAGTACCAATCTTCAAAAGACAGCTATTAAAATTTCATGATAATCTGCTATTTAATTTGTGTTTTATTGGACTAAGTATGACGCAACTCAAAACTGATGTTGAGCAATACATGGTAGGATTTTCATATAAATATAATCACTATATAATTGAAAAAGATAAGTGTATTTTAACATGTTTATAGGTGAATTTGTCTATATCGAGTAATCATCGAAAATTGCATTTATGAGTTATTCCATTTAGAAAAGATTCGTAGCAGTCATATCTAAATATAATGTAGTAATTAAAGATTTTACAGTAGAAGTTGAATTTTCTTTCACAATAAATTTTCAAAATCAATTTTGAAATTAAGAAAGATATCCACACAAGGATTAGTTGCATTAAATAGGCAAAAGGTAGATTAATTAAGTCTTAAAATTCTGATTAATCAACACTTAGGTTTTTAATCCATAATATAAGATTAAAATTCTTGAGGTTTAATGTTACATATTTAAAATGCTATCCTCTTTATATATATATACATATATAAAGGGAGGACGAGGTATCCTTCTTATTAATTTCTCCGAAAATGAAACACAAACATATACTTATGCAGGAAATTAAATCAGAAACATGTTTCATCAATTATAGAAGGGAAATTATATCAATATGACTAAAAGGTAGACATAAATTATTTTAGGTGAAAACAGGTTCATCATACTAAAATTTCAGCTTTCTCTATTGAGAGATAAAATCTCCTGTTGTTCTCCTCCGTAATTTTGAATCTATGTCATTCTGGATTGAAAATAATAAAATGTGTAGCACCAGATAAGCTCAATCCTGTATTCAAATATTTCAAAATACTAAAAAAAAATACTATTGATATAGTTTTATATATTTATTCAAAAAATAAGTCCACAAAACCTTTATCTACGTTTCCATCTTTCAGTTGCAAACAAATAAAGACAAAATAAGAATAAAATATTGGAGAACAATTGATGACCAGAATACATAAAATGTATTCTGGGTGTTATGAGAAAGATTAAAACCAATTTTTGAAAAGAGTGTTCCAAACACAAAATTTGATTTCGTTCTGGACGCTAATTGGAGGATGTAAACATGTTTCTGTGATCAATAGTAAAAAAAAAAAGGCAATGAAACGGCGCTGACATATTTGGATTTCGAAAAGCCGTTTGACTCGATAGAGCATTTCTTCATCATGAAAGAACGGGGGGGAAATACTGAGATATTTTCCTTTGCAGTGAGTAATATACTAGATTGTGCAGAGTCGACTATTGATATAGAGGGAGGTCCGAAAATAAGATTTGAAAGAGGTATGAGTTAGGGGGATCTATTAAGTCCGCTACTTTTTCTCCTTTCCAAAACAAGGCCCCAAAAATTCATGGAGTCCAACCTTGAGGTAATAGGCGTTGGAGGAGAAAGAGTTACCAATATATTTTTTGCTGACGATTGTTACATCATTTTTTGGCGGAAAAAAAAACATCAGGGAGAATGCTTCAATGCTTCATAATATATTAGACAACTTTCGAGAGAAGTCAGCCTCGAAAATAAATATATCTCAGTCTCAATTGATCAAAAGTATGTCCACAATACCTAATACCCTAAAATCTTTCAAAATAGCGGAGACAACCATCGTAGTGGGAAATCCAAATTCATTTAGACATACAAGTACTAAAAATATAGAAATATTCAACGAAAATATAGATTGATCAATTCAAGAAATGTAGATTCACCATTTAAGAGCGAATTAAATGTTGGAATATGGTAATCATTCCGAGAGTGAATCAAATTCTGAGATGTACGCCCTCTAACGATACACATACTCAAGTATGGAGGCAGAAAACTTATTTGTTTACCTATAAAGGTAGGATCAAGAAGATTATTCACTCCTAAATATCTAAGGGGCCATGGCATGATCAATATTGGGACACAATGGAGTTTCTTTTTGCTATCATGGCAAAAAAAGGGGTACATACCCTATATTTTTTGAAATACATTTGGGGAAAAATATATTAAATATGCGCTATGGAGAGAGATTCAAAGCATTAAAAAAAAGACTGGGAAGATGTATTGGTTCGAGGTAGGAAGGGCGGCCTTGCTCCATGAGAGTGAGCTTCTCCAAATAAAAAATTAACCTGCAAATGTGAAAACATCTCTTGGATTGATAACGGTAGACGATGTTTTAAAAACTCAAACAACTCACCCCTTCATAATTATGATCCAAAGTCAACTTAAAGAATATACACTCAACCCAATGACAAGGCCAGGGAGTCTATAAAACATCCCAAATAGAAAGATGAGGATCAACTTGGTGAAGGACGATTTCAGATATAAGTTTGATAGGACAACAGAGAAGATGGAAAATATAGATCAATATCTCAAGACAATTTGAGATACAGTCCTTACTCCAACGGAAATGTACCTGAAATATCCGATATCGTCGGGGGTCTTCTTTACTAGGAGACATTTTCATGACGCTCGGGCGCACTGAGCGGATTGCAATCAAGTGAAGACAATTTTTCAGATATTCTGGGACTGTGGGACTCTACAGGGCATCATAGAGAACGTTGGGAATGGTGTAAGAGAGAAAATAGTAAGAAACCTTGATCCGGATGAGCCAACAAGGGACTCTGTTTGGCGTCGAAGGTGATATGCAAGATCCATACTCCTATCTCTGAGGTGAGTTTCAGCAGTGCCTGTCCTTCACCAAGAATGGCAGAGATGGCTTTCGACGAGTTTAAAAAAGGAAGAAAAAGCTGGAGTTATAATTCCTTTAAATTCGACGAGAATGTGGTACTCAGGGATGTTTTATTTTTTATTTTTTAAACATAGACCAATAGGTTTGAGTTAAAAGAATAAATAGTGTACAATAGTGTATTAGTAAAAAAAAAAAGGAAGAAGATCAACCCTGCGTATTGCTGATTGTATTCAAATGTAATTTGATGGGAAAAAATTTCATTACTAAATAGATTCTATCAATAATAGACTAATGAATCTAGGTAATCAGAGAGAGGGGGAAGTTGGTGCACTTTTTTTTAACTCGCTACTCAGCTTGTAATAGTTATATAGAAGTCTGAATTATTATTTTTTTTATTTACTGGAGCAAATCTTGTAGAAACATGCAAACCCCAAGTGGGTCGACTCTTTTCTAAGCTCCAGTTAATTAGGGGGGGGGGAATGTTAAAGCTTTCCTGGTCTCCCTGACTTAACAAATACTTTAATTTTTGAATCTAAAGTATCTGATTTTTCTATAATTCATTTTATATATACTTCCAAAAGTATAAATACAATACTTGCAGATATTACGTAGTTTGATATATCATGTATTTGACATAAATAATTTATTTTATAGTAATAAACTTTGAGGTGTAAAAACACTCATTTATTAAAATAACTAATTGTCATTTCAAGCCAGTATTTCTTTCATATATATATATATTTTTTTTTTTTTGAATAAACAATCTTAAAGACCTTAAAAACATTATTAACTTACAATAAGGAATTACAATACCCGAGGCTTTTGGACTCCACTTGCTACCAGATGATGTATTCCAGTGGATAGTATTTCAAATATTAAGAAGACTCATACACTCTATATAGAATTATTTATTCTTTTAACTCAAACCTCTTGGTCTTATCCCCCCCCACCCCTCCCCCAGCAGCTACGACCATATTTGATACGGTAGACGGTAGAACCGGCTAGGTTCGTCTCAAAAGAGTGTTTGACATCATTGGAAGTTAGCTTTACTGGCCTACCACTTCAAGGACAATCCTTGAGGCTGGACCCATCTTCCAAATGTTTTTAAACGTGGTAAATGGTATTGTGGTTGACCTTTAGTTCGATGTGTCATGGCCGGAGTGGATATAAGTTACAATCTCCAAATTTTTATTGCCATTTTTGTCCAGAAGTAATAGACATTTGTTTGCAATATTTTTTGGAAGATAAAAACTCCAGTTTTTCATTAATCTGCCAAACTTTATGATCGAATATGCCACTTACATGTTACTCTAATTGGACTACTTTTTTGCGATTGAGAGTAATCTAACACCCTACTATTTTCAAAGCAGTAGTCAGATTATGGTTACTTAACAGGTCATGGTGCGTTACAATTTTATTTACAAGTAGTTGAAAGTTTGTTTCGCCATTAGTGTGAGCAGTTGAATATAAATATATCAGGTCAAGTATTTGTTATTTTTATTATTTTATATAAGAAACAAGTATTATTTTAAGTTTGAAAGAAAGACTGTTAAATGTTTTTTACTAGAAAATAGTTTTATTTTGAACATGTAAGACATGGTTGATATTACTATTTAAAATGCACTTGTATTTAAGTGAGTTTTACAAAAAGCGGTTGTCATGTCAATAGTCTTGTAGTCTAATTTAGTTACTTTGAAAATCATGTAGTCAGTAATCAGTGGTTGGACTACTTTTCCTAGGTAACTGTGACAACTCTGTTTATGATTGAAACTATTTACACCTCACAAAAGTACAGTTAAAGATGTGGTTCAAGACTTATTCACTATCTAGTAGAAGCCACATTTTAAGTGTGTTCCTTTCATTGTCTAAAATCTTGAAAAGGTTTTGATATGTTCTACTTTGAGTATATAATACATGCATTGTACATATTTGATTATTATTGGAGAACTAAGCATTCATCAAAACCCCTATCATCAAAATCAATTTATAACCGTAATAACAATCATTATTATTTTTGCAAAAATAAAGACATCTATTTATACATGTAATAAATATCAAATAATAAATGATAAATTATTTTCTTTTTTGTGAAATAGAATAAAATATGCATTTTATATCATCATTAAATTGCTTTCTTGCCAAAATAAATTATGGTTTTTGTTTGTTCTAAAGAGAAATTATAAAAACATTTTTTCTACTGATAAACAATGGGATTACATACATAAATACTTTTTGAAAGATTATAGAAATATAATTTTTTTTTAAATAATTATATAAACATTTAAGAGGATTTACTTAATTGTAAACTGTATACCATAAAAAAAATTCATTCCTTTTTATGCATTCATACATGTTGTTATAAGTAAACCCATTGTTATCCGCTCAATATCTATAATTACGATGAAGATATTGAAACAGAGCATTGGCATGCTCAAAGATGCCAAAATGTATCACAAAATACCGTCATATCTTGCGTATGGTTTGAATTTTATTAAATATTTAAAAGCCAGTACTTTTCCCATAAATTGAATTGAATGGAACTTGTCAAATGTTGCAAATGCCTTCGTAGCCGGGGATATTTGTGATATGATAAAAATCAAGTTTGAGTTGGAAATTAAGAAAGTTAAACTAAGGAATATTTTTTTGAGCAATAATTAACAAAAAAAATTTAAGGTGTTGCAATATTAACCGTTCATATTAGGTCGGGGAAAAATTAATTTCGTGTGCTCCACCCTCCTTTTTTTTACCAAGTCATTATTGGCCACATCGGATCATACAATAAAGGTTTGATATGGTGTAAGTGTATAATAAAAATCCTTTTTGGACAGTATTACACTTGGTAGGTTGAGTCGTGAATTATCATGTGTCAAGTATGGAGTTATTAAAAGAAGAAATTCGCCATATTTCACATATTTACTACCTGAAAGGGAAAAACGCGTCGAAAACGACCAAGAAAATTTACAATGTTTACGTGACCGATGCGTGTTCGGTTCACAACAGTGGTTCGAGCGATTTTTTCCGGCTCAATTCTACTCTCTAGTATGAACAACTCGACAGTCCGAAAACTAGCGACTGAACCGGGAGGCCAGCATTGGTGAATAGGAGACAACAAGACATCATCAAGACAGCACCACGCTGCACACATCTTTGATGACGCGCCAATCGATCTGTGAGCTCAGATGGGAAGATCTTATAAATCCACTCTGCAGTCCGAACATGGTTCCAATTGACACCTACCTATTCTTGTCTATGGCTAAAGCGCTTGAGGTTACAAATTAGGCCTCAATAGAGAGCTGGGAAAATTGGTTTTCCAAGTTGTTGTTTTTTGCCAATAGCTTCTACGAGAAGGGCATTATGAAGTTGAATTCTCGTAGACAACAAGTTATCAAACAGAAGAGGACATATTTGGCTTAAATTGGATTATTGTAACACCTATTTTAATTATACCAATTCTTTTGATTATTATAAGCTATTGCAAATAATGTATGTTTGTCACAAATCGTACGGCACACTTAAACTTGCAATAATTTTTTTTTATTGCAATCATATAGAGTTGTCAAATTCAAGTACACCTACACGAGCGAAAAAATGAACTCTGCTCATATTTACTCTCATTGAGATAGATGTCATAATCTATATGCCCTTATAATCTTTTTTTTGTAATATAATCATGAATTTATGTGAGGTTACGATCCTTATATATACGATATTCTTATATTTATTAAAGTACTTATATATATAATTGATGTACTACTTTAAATATTCCTAGTTTTAAATATTAATGTTTTTATTATAAGCTTAGGAATTTAAGAATTTTATTTTATTATTATTCTACAAGAGGTCTCCAGTAGAGACAAAATCAATTAAATGTTACTAATCCTCTAAACATCTTTGTTTTATTGTGTCGGTTGAGTAAAGTCCGTCTTCTTCAGTATAAATAATCCTCAAGAAAATTAAATTATTATTTGCCATATTTTCTGTGGATTTAAAATGTGTGCTTATATTTTATATCAAATTATCCAATTATGAGAAAATGCAATTTCAAATATAAAAAGTCATCCAATTTTAGAGTTTTGTTTCAAAAAGAATAACGCCTATATTTCTCAATTGTTTCCGCTATAAAAGAGTTTCTTAGAAGCATAAATGTTTAAGATTTCATTTAAAAATAGTATTAATCTATTTCACGACATTAAGAGATATATTAAAAAATCCCTTCTGAAATACGAGGTCTGCTCAAAAAGAAATGGTTATATATATATTAGAGTGTACCGTTATGACCAATTTTGAAAATTTGGTATCGCCGGATACTTTTTATTTTGCATTTTTTCCCTCTAAACAAGGATACCACCATTAAACGTCTTAAAAAATGGCCCTTCATGGACTTGTACTGATATGAAAATCTGTACAATATTGAAAAAATGAAATTTTAATGGTGTAGCTTTAAAATTGTCGATTTGAATCGAGTTATATAATTTTTATGTTATAAAGTATTATAGACAAAACATATATTTTGCAAAAAGAGTTTTACAATCTATCTCTAACTTTTCTCATGCTATGAGTATTTTAGTTCCAAACATTTTGCCAATAAATAAACATTCTCTTTTTGTACTGCGAATTACACGCATTTATTTGAAGGTTCTTATTGTTCTTACTATTCAAATTTCTTTTTCTTTTTTTTGTTTATTAATACCGAATGAGACAATTTATAAATTTGGGCTACAAAAACTGCCTATTAAGCTCTTAAAATATTACCTTTTATTTACTGTTCGTTAATTTCTGTGGTTCAATTAATTTTATTTAAGTATATTTTTATATTCTATAAATTTGATATCTTTCGAATATTAATTTTTCATATTCAATTCCTTTTTTTCGATAAAATTTGACTTTGAGGAATGACTTCCGTGATAAAAGGCTCAGTGGTGTTGTTCCAAACATGGAATTGTAGAAGTAGCGCCCCAATTGAGGTTTGGTGAACAGTATTTTTTCGACATTTTACAGATTTTGAAATCGAAACACTCTAATGTAGGACCTTTTTTTGGACGTTTGGTGATTATATTCTTGTTTAGAGGAATAAAATGCAAAATGAAAAATATCCTGCGAGAAAAAAATCCTAACTTTTGTCATTACGGTACAGCCTAATATTTACATATATATATATATATATATAATTTATGCATGTATTCTATGGTGTTGAATAAAAAGTAACTAATGGATGTGAATACTTTTCTGGTATGTGCAGAAATTCTCTGTGTTCATTTGCGCTTCTTTTTTTCAACAAATTTCGAATATTTTTCTACAACTTCTATTTCATAACTTTTAACAAAGAAATAAAAAGAAAAAACGTCAAGAAAAAAACAACATGAGACACAATAGTAAGTCATTTTTTTATTTCTTTGCCTAAAATTTTTTAATATCATCTTGATATGTAATGCTACGAAAAAAATGTGGATTATTTGCATAAGCTCTTCTTAACTATATGTAAATACGGAAAAAAATATTATTCATATAGAAACTATATACACAAGGGCATTTTCTATTATATATAATAAAAAAGAGGAAAAAATTTAGTTTATTTATTGCTATCAAATATTAATTATATATGTGTATAGAAAAGACCAATAATAAAAATGCAATCCTATGGAACTTATCTAGACAATTTGCAAAGAAATGAATTATATTATTAATACATTTAATAATAAAAAAAAAAACAGAATGTATTTGCTAATCTTGCAACATATTTTCAGTTAAAAAATACATATAGGTTTTGAACTTGGAACCTGTATTGGTTTGAAAGAGTTCATAGGAAGGTTTGTTCTCTAGACCCCTTACTTCATCATATAATATCGGGACTCTGTGTCAGATTGATATCTAACAGAATAGATATGATTAGAAATTCAATTCAAACTTGAAAATTGAAAATGGTATTGAAAAGGTTTGAATTATTTTGTCTTTGTCTCAGGCTCCGCAAAACCAGTTTTGTATGTTAAAGGCATATTTAAGGTATCATGTCGATACACGTAATCAACAAATAGAGTAAATCACTCTACTTCCGTTATGAATGATTTTCGAATATATTTTCTTAACTGATAAATATGGGTAACTGAGATTTGGAATCGATGAGAGTCAAGTGTTTGAATACAGGCGAGCATTTTATGTCTATATGTACCAGGCCAACCGTTATTATTTAGTCATCTCTGTTACCCAAATTTTGATTGGTAAAAACTCATTTTTATACAATAAACAATGTTGTAGAACACATAATGGTGAAGAAAAACATTACCCTAGTCTCCACCATGAGCACACAGTACGAAAAGAGGATTAAGATCGCAGCACTCCTCCGAGCAGAATCTATCGGGTAGCAGAATAGGACTACTAGGAAGACGATTTACAATTTATCCATGCAGTTGAAAGTCGGGGATGACCTTTGACACTCTCCAAGAACAGGCAGGAAATCCTCCATGTTCGTCAACCTATTGAACTCGGCCAAGTAAAAAACAACTTTAATTCCTCAATTTCTCACATGGCAGGAAGATGAACAAATCCCGATCAGCAGTGTCCAAGGTTCTAAAATAAAGCAAGAGGAAAGTATTTGTGGCATATTCCCTAGCCTTTAATGACCAAAAAGCAGAAAAAAGACATTTCTAATAAGAAAACCTTTACTGTTGACCCTGTCCTCAACAGGCAGAATGATCAAGTAGTGAAATTTAGGAATGTAGCAGAGGAATATCGATATGTCTCCACCATCAAACACCCTGCTTCGCTAATGATGTAAGGCCTGGTTGAATCCAACGAGAAAACCACGAATCCAAGGTGTGGTAGGAAGCATGTTATCCCTGAAGGCTACATGGGGATCTTCAGAGTAACACCACCGATCTCAAAAGTTATGAGGGCGGTAAAATTGACTAATAAATTTTCTTTGGGGTTTAATTTATTACTAATAATTAATAGACTTGTTTCCTAATTCACCAAGGATCCTGCCATACTTCAAGACTTTGTGTTTTAAAATGGGTAGATAATAACGGTTGACCATATATTGCCTTAATTATGAAGTATCATCAGAAGTACAGAAATACCGAGTGATGTAAATAAATAATATATCTATGTTATTGATGATCGATGAGCATGAGCGTTGGAGCAATTTTAGCAAGAGAGTAACAATGAATGGTTGTGTGGTTATGTTGTCATCAATCTATGACGTCATTTTTATGAAACAACCCCCATCCAACTTCAGAATTGGTTCCAGCACCTCTGGTATAGACTATCCACGGCGGTAGAATAATATTTTATGTGGCTTAATCGTCAATTGTTTTCAAGACAGATGACGACGTTACAAAAACTATGGATTTCATTTATTTTCTGTCATCACTTGTCTTTAGTACTCATACAAAAAGAGAAAGACTTAAAATTTCCCCTCGACAGATATACCGGATGGTGAACACTTACTAAATCAATAATTAATAAAGGCAAGAATAATTCTTATAAATGAACAGTCTATATTTTTGGTTTTATATGAAGTTTTCATTTGTTATTCAATAAATTTGTTTTTAGAAAAATGCTATTATAAGACTTCCATGGCCTTGAAGACAAAAAAAAATTATCTATACCACTTCTTGAGCCTTCGATTCCATAAAAAATACAAATACACAGACATTCTCATTTAATTAGGGGGTGGAGTTAATTCATGAAAATTAGCAAAGGAAACTTTTGATATTCAACAACATCACTCTAAAATTCAAACTTCTGAATCCCTTTACAAATAAAGAATGTCCTTAAAATAAATCATTTTCAAATGGCTATAGAGGTCAAAAATTGCCTCTAAAGACTGAAACTATACAAACGTAACTTTTTTATTAAAATACAAAAGAGATAAAATTAAAAGGTCATACTAAAAATTGGAAACCCTAGTAAACACGCTAATATAAAAATTTAGAATAAGTTGACCTTTTGTGACTTTCTATTTGACCTTCTATATGATCTTAAAACTGTACTTTATAAACTGAAATTTTTTATAAACTATTGCTTTAAAAAGGCTTTAATGATCACAACTTTTTTCTTCTTATTACTTTAAAAATATGTTAGATTAAAAAAATATCATTAATGGGGGGGATTAAAAATCATTTCTTATAAAGTGTATAAAAGATTCTCTAGCATCGAAAAAGTTGGGTTGTATTTTATTTTAACAACCCCCCACCTTTCTATAAAATATAATAAACTTTTTCACAAACAAAATCATAGGTATGATTTCATCAAAATATAACTTATGACTATTTCTAGTACCAAAATAGAGGATATAGTGGACAGCTACTTTTTTCCTAAAACCTAATAAGCTTCTAACAAGGCTGTTGGTATGATGTTTCTTTGCAGAAAGGGTGTTTTTTTTTTGGTTTTTTCACCTTTCCAAATTGACTTCTAATTTTTCAGACATAAATACGAAATGACTTTTTTTTAGAAAAACCAAGCCGTCTTTTGCTCTTTTTAAGACATTGTGTTCAAATTTCAATTAATTATGTTTTTTGATCAAGTAATTTTTCATTCCATTTCTAAAATGGTTATTTTTGAAAAAAAAAAAAAAAAAAGTAGTCATTTTCTTTTATTCAAATAAGTCTCATTTTTTCGAAAAATTCTTCAAATTTTTTGTAAGGAACGTCATCTAATTTTTTTGTCAAAAAGCAAACAACAATAATATTAATAAATTTTTCATCGAGCTATTGGATAAAAGCTGATTTTGAGGAATAAAAGTACATTTTTGGAGGAAGAGTATTTTTGTCATAATTTGGTAAATTTTTCACTGTTTACTGTAACTTATTTGAATTATTGAATTTTTTAACAGTAGGTAATATGATTGTTAAAGTTCATTTATTGAAGAGAAATATGAGATATTATAATGCTCAGTACAAAGTGGTCCGTTACAATAAGTCTTATAATTTTGCATGAATACTTTATTCACGTTCTTATCTTTTTATTCGCCATAACTTTAGTCATAAAATAGTTTAGAAAAGTATGTATGTCTTTATTAAATAAATAAATATGTTCCAGGGCTCCAAATTAAAAATACAAACAAAATTCTAATCCTCTATTCAAAAACTTTTCAGACAAAGTTTGTTTTTCTATGATATTTGATTCATTTACTTCAAATATTTATATAAAAGTATATATTTTTACTATTTCCTAATACTTTTTGAAATTCAGGGTAGGGTTAGTAATATATGTTTGTCAAC
The DNA here is from genome assembly GCF_016086655.4 of Lepeophtheirus salmonis. NCBI lineage: Eukaryota > Metazoa > Arthropoda > Copepoda > Siphonostomatoida > Caligidae > Lepeophtheirus > Lepeophtheirus salmonis. The sequence continues at coordinate 27,271,738 of NC_052131.2, forward strand.
ATTGGTAGACATTGAAAAAATTGAAAATAATTACTATTCGAAGAAAAAAAATTGACAAAAGAAGATTTTTTTAAATATTCAATTTCATATTCATGAAAAATTTACATTTGAAGTCCAATTGAATCCAAATTATACAATTTTTAAGAATGTGAGTATTATTTAGAATGAAGTTAAAATGATAGATTTCCCTATTTATCCTAAAGGCTTGGAAATCGAGCAAAAAATTAAAAGATTTAAAAAAAAAAAATATTTGAACAGCATTCATTTCTTCTAACCTTCCTTTTGCTCTCCAATGATATATTAGAGGGAAAAATCAAAGCTTAAACCAAGTGGTGAAACAAAAATACATTTTTTGTTCAAATATAGTGTACTACAAAAAACTTTTTTTTTTCACTGGGAACACTAAGGGTATTATCAATTACTCCATAATGCAACCGCTATGAATTCACAAAGAAATGAAAAAATTGATTATTTTACGTCATTTGTTACACTTCAAAGAAGCCCTTATCTCTCAAGTATTTTTGTCGTATCCAAAAGTTGATCACGTAATCTTTTTTTTTTTTTTTTTTTTAAATTATAATGTTCCTTTAATTGGTTAGATGGAGATGCACTGATTAATTATAAGTAAACATTACAGTATTACAATTACTCCATTTAACCTAGGAATCTTTTGGTGAAATCAATATACATATAGTATATTTCTTCCTCTAGGAATCGCCGGGGCTCACGTGATCATTGTTTAGTTTAAAAAAAATGAAAGAACGAATGAAAAAAATGCACGAATGATTTAAAATTTACGAGGGTCATTTGAAAAGTCTGTGCAAAGTCAGAAAGATGGCACTACTGGGAAGTATCTAGGTTATATTCAGTTATAAGCATCTCTTGGAAGAACACACACCAACTTTCAGACCGATCAGTCTATTTTGTTCTGTTTTGAATTTGTTTTAATCGAGGAAGTGGAGTAATTTTCAAAGAAATTGACGAAAAATAATTTCGTTTGTTGATAACATTACTTTATGAAAGGTAAAACACCTCAAAAGACTAAAAAGAAGCTTAATAAACATTATGGGGACTCTGCACAGTCAATTACAAAAGTTTATATGTTGTTTAAAAATCATATGGGCACAAGTGACGCTAAACGTTCTGAGCGCCCTGTTGAGTTTAGTACTGCATAAACTATTGATAAAATCCATGAAATTGTGATGGATGATAGAAGAGTGGAGATGTGTGAGATTATTAGAGCTGTGGGCATCTCGAGTTGGAATCTTATTTCCATTTATTTTGCGATCACAACTGCTGAGGTTTGAGCTGGTGCATTGTCGTGATGGAAAAGGACTTTTTTGTGGCCTAACGAGAGTGTTTTTCTTGCAACTCAAAACGGTCCAATAACAATTAATAATATGCACTTGGAATAGTTTTTCCAGATAATCGATTATGAGTATGATCCTTACGAATCCAAAAGACAGTCGCCATAATCAATTCATACAAATGCTAAACAATAAAAATAACTAGACTGATCAGGTTAAAAGTTGGTGTTTGTTGTTCCAAGAGATACTACTAACTAAAAATATCCTCGATGTGCACCATACGTGCCATCTCTCGGACTTTACACTGACTTTTCAAACAACCCTTTTATTACAAATAAGCGGGGTACAGAAATTTAGGAAAAAAGTACGGAAGATCATACAAATTTAGGCTTGTTTTTTTTGCAGGGATTCATAATTTGTTTTTCGTAGCATCATCCCAAACAAATAATAATAGAATAATTAACAAAGGTAAAACTGAAATCAATTTATCCGACCAACAATAATTTATTTTCCCAATGATTTATTACTCATTATCTATTATGATTTTTTTTTTTGTTAAAATACTATGTTTGTTGTTTATTTATGAGGGTTAAGTTAATTGTGTTGTTTATTATTGATTTAAAGAGAATGGAGTGGTTTCCTATGTATATGTTTGCTATTTGAAATAGTTTTTGAACGTTATAAAAACAATCAAGAAGAAGTTTTTACAATATTGAAACATAACAAAGAAGAGTTAACCCGTCAAAAATTACTCCCCTGATTGAATCTATACAATCAACATTAACATGCTAAACATTTCATAATGAATGTGTAACTTAACCTCCACAAATCCCACTACCCCTAGTTGTACATATAAACGGATGTAAATCAATAAACACAACACTTTTATGTGACATGTTTTATCGATAGTATCTTTTGTATAGTTACGGAAGAGAGATTTAAATACCACATCTCAAGTAACCAGAATTTGAGGTGCAAAAATTAAAATATACCCACACGCATATGAGAAAATCACATGATAGGGAGTTCAAAACGCCTAGAAACTCACATTTAGTTACAATGTGATTGTACTAAAATACAAAATGCCTCTTGGCAGTAGAGTAGAGAATTTCAAAAGCAAATAACATTTTATTTCTTTTTACTTTTTTTAATGTTGAGTTTTTATTAATTACGGATAGGAAAAAAAACCCATCAATTTATCAATCGTAATTAGTTGTTAATAAATTTAATTTTAAATTATAAAAAATTAACTCCTCTCCGTGTTCATGAGTCAATTTATTTATTGTTATGGAGTTTGATGTCCCTCTTTTATTATGTACTTAGAGTCAGCCTCCTCGCCCCTCTGCCTCCGATCTTATTTCAACTACTTCACTGATAACAAAAAAATAATACTTGCGACACTGACAATAGGCAGTTAAATTATATATATACTTTTCCATGTTAATATTACATTTTGGGGATATTTTTCAAATATTAAATTGCTACAGCACCTCCAGCCCACTCGCTTCGGACGCCCCTGACTATACCATAGTTCATTTTTCTTTCCTGCAATGTAATCCGAGTTAAGGGTGGCTATTTCGAACAAAAGTATAAATAAATTAATTTATACTACAATTTGATCCTTTTCTCAAAAGTGTATGACTAATATAGATTTATTTTGAATTTATAAACAAAAACATATCTTCACAAACTTATTCCCCGCCCTGTACATCCCTTTTAGAAAATTACCATTTTAGTTAAAAATAGATTTTTTTATTACTAATTCGTAATATCACAATGTAGCGTATCGCCTTAGATTCAATTACTTATTTATAGTTTGATAGTATTCAAATGTAATTCTTAAAGTTTACTTTTTGTATAAAATAGAAAGTTTATAAATTATTTTCTTATTTCTTAAAATTAAACAAATATGTTGAAAAGAATAATCTATTTAGGATAAAGTTTGATTCTTTTTTTTTTCTCTTTTTTTTTCGTATGCATACAATCGTTGATGGTCTTCAACTCATGTTGAAGAAATTGCAGTTTTCCCGATCAACAAGATCGTTTATATCATTTAAAAACACAATTCTGTCTTATACCTAGAGAAAATCATCGCTATTTTTCTATGAACGGTCTCTAAAAATGCATAATTGAGCTCTTATCCGTGACAAAGTCTTCATAATTTTTATGTACATAAAAAAAAAAATTCTTGAACTTTTTTGCTCTCTATTATTAACTTTATGGGAGCTCATCATCTGTTTATTGAATTACAAACTTACACAAATAATGCCAATTTTTTAAAAAATCCCCCGACAATTACCAAAAAGGTCTGGAAGGCTTGCATGATACTGATTTTGAAGCTCAACTGTTTATACTTGGGTATTTTATTATAACTTCATTGAATTAAAGTCATATTAAGGAAGTGTTTGAGTCATCATACTCATTTATTCAAACTTTTAGATATACTTTTATTAAATAAAAACACTTCGTTCTACTCTGGGAATTGATTTGAATTTTGATTTAAAGATCCAAATCTCGAATACCAATGAATACTTTAGGTTTGTTATTGAATCTAAAGCAATTTTCTAAATTATAATTTATATTAGTAGTAGTAGAAAGATATACTTGTATATAAAGAATCGTAGCCTTTATTAAAAAGTAATATTGTGCAACAAATAACATGTAAACATTATTCCAAAAAATTAAAAATAGCGTCCCAATCAAGTTTTATCTTTGGTATTTTTTGTGAGTATTTTAGAGCAAACATTTTAAAAATCAATTAAACTTATGCTATCTTCTACTGAAGTTCGAAAATCCTTTGAAAAGGGCCAACCTTTGAGGGACTCCTAAACGGGCCCTTGTCCTCATATAAATCTAAAATTACAGAAATACAGTTTTATGTCGGTATAAACAACCTGAGCAAAAATTATCAAAATGGCTAATAAAACATGTCAAAAATTACCAAAAAAGTCTGTACACGTAACCCCTCCTATTAATTTTATTGCATTTTTAGTATTACATATAAATTTGGCTGAATAAGTATTTTTTCAAAAAAAATAACAACTCATAAATAGGTTATCAAGATTAAGGTAATCAAAATTCTCACTTTTTTGTCAATTTAATTAAAAAATTTACGTACTTGTGAGCTTTGGTATATATCAGTTAAATTATTTTCCTATAAACAGACAGATAGGTGGAAGGCTAAATTTCTTTTAATTATTACTATTCTTCTTTTAAAGGGTAAATACTGAAATGTCATAAAAAAATATATAAATATACTTTTGATGATTATTTTCTAAATTTGCTAATTTTTCTAAACAGATGTAATATATTTACGGATGATATTAAAACTAAATAACGTTTTGAATATATAAACCTTCAGGGCCATTGAGCTACCCCTCAATGTTCATATACATTTTTCAAACTTTGTCTTTATATTTTTTTAATCAAAAGAATTACTTTTAAATCTTCATAACTATATTTTTTTAACAATAAGTAAAATAAAACCTATTACAAATACCATAAGGAAAAATCACTGTGTTATTATTCATCCTAAGAGCAAGAAACAATTATTATTTTTTCCAAAATTATGAAAAACATTTTAAATTAAAATAAAATAACTTTTTTGACAAACTAATAGAAATTTTTTCGTTAGCCAAATAAAAATAATGGGATAAATCCTATAAAAAGGATATTTTCTTGTTATGTTCATAAATATGTAAATTAACGCCAGAAATATTTGTACAAAAATAGATCTGGAAGGTAATTAATGAATGATGGAGCCAAAAGGTAAATTTTTCCATCAGATTTGTCTTTTTCTGTATAGACATTAGACGTGAATAATAGTGTATTAATTCGTTTCCATCCTTGACGCCAAAAAAGTAATCAATGATCTATGTTTCGTCTTATTTTGTTATTGTTGTAGATTTTTTTTTTTTTTTTTTTTTTTTGTAAAAAACAAAACAAATATTGTCAAATATAAAACATTCCAGACTCACAAAAATTTCAAACTAATTTCATTAAATGCAGAAAAAATAGACTGGAGACACGGAGATTCAATTTGAATCTGCTAAAGGTTTTTACCCTCTAAAAAACAATTTATTCATAAAATAGCTTTTTGCTATCTTTTTTTTTTAGATGGTGTTATATATTTCCTCAACTATTTTAAAGTAAGTAGGTGATTCTTATTTTATTTAAAAAACTTGGAAAATCGTAATAATAAATAGTTAATATTAGGTTAAGTAAAAAGTTCTTACTGTTTTTCAAAAGATTTATTTACTGAGCTATATTTCATTATTAATACATTTCATTAAAAAAAGCTTAAAGTGCACTTAAAGGTTAAGCGTACACATAAAAAAGTTCGTTGAAAGTTTTGTGTTTGGTGAAGCCAGTTATGTGTTACAGCATTCCCAAACGGAAGTAAAAAAAGAGAAAATTCGATACATTCTTCAGTATCCCTACGTCAAGATGAAAAGGATGAGCAGTCGGCCAAAAAAATTGTACTGTTGATAGACCCAATACAGTATCTAATGCAACAGCAAAGTGGGGATTATAACCATTCCGTGCAGGTAATTTGGATGTCGAAAATGTCGATAAAGGAATAGAAATTGTCCAGTTGGAGCTACATGTAAGAAGTACTTATTCCATAAGACAGAAAACCGTTTGGAACCATCTAAATCGGATCATCCTAACCATGTTAATTTTATTGCCAAAATAAAGCAAAAAAACGCTCAGAACTTTTTACTTCAACTATTATCATTACTACGCTATAGTATGACGTAATAACTTTCTTCAAAGTTATATTAATCGTTTATATATTTATTTGTATGTTCTGTACATACAAATATATAAAGAATTTAGCAATTAAAGAAAAAACCTGTGGCTGAAGGGAATAGTATACAGTTGGCAAAAAAATAGGTTCTAGTTGTATTTGACATAATAATTACTTATCTGAAGTAATAACAAATTAATTTACTAACATTTTTTTTAAAAGGTAAAAATACATAAAGTTGTGATTAATTAAAAATATAAAAATTAAAGATTATGTACCTATTACAAATTTAAATTAAGCTTTTGAGTATATCGAAAAAGGGCTGCAAGAGTTCGTCGTAGGGGTTAAAATTACTCATTTTCGAGTTTAACATACGAAAAATACCTCTTATTGACATTTTTCAGACATGAAATTTGTTGAATTTTCTTAAATGGACCTCAACATTAGAAAAATTAAAAAAAATAATAATATTTTATAATTTAATTTTTGCTGAAAATGACTTAAAGATTGTCTTACGGGTGGGTATTTTGAACTGTATCATAAATGATATTTTATATAAAAAATATTTTTAGAAAATCAGATACATATGTTAGAACCCACAAAGCAATATTGATATTTATTTTTGTTGGTTACCAAATATTATCATATAGAACAGAGAGCAAGAGTACTTTAATTGTTGGATCAGTAGATTTAGGATGAAAAAGATATTTGAAACGCAATATGTATGTACATAAAATCTACCCAAAAGTAACTTGTAAAAAGATCTTGTCCTGGGGAAGAATTGTAAGGTCTGGAGTTTTTAAGAGGATGTATCTGAAGAAGATAATGTCGATGAATACTTGACTTATCCTCATATGAAGAATACATTTGTTTTTCTGAATGGAATATTTTCTTATCGAAAAATGGTTAGAATGAATGAATTGAAAAAAAAAAAAAAAAAAAAAAACAGGTTATGAATTATACTCATAACATCATAACAATTACCCCTGGGCCCACAAGATATACCCATTCGAATGACATCCTTTCAATATTTTCCGATTCATCACTTTAAATATTGAAAATGACTAATTTGGAAGGATTTATAAGATGTGTCGAAAATTGGACAACCATTGATAAGACTTACCTTAATTGGTTTATTGACATTTGCAGATGTCTATTGATGTTGTGGTGAGGCTAAACCAAGCTTTTGGGACGCAAAGCGTAGTAAGGCAATTTTTAGAAGTACAATACCTTCAAAAGACTTTCATTCATACCCAATGATATCAATTTTCCAACTCCAAAAAATACTGTAAAACAAGTTCTTTATGCATAAAAAACGACTGTAAAACCTAAACTATGATTTATATATATTTTCCTACATCTTCACGTATTTTTTTTTCTTGTATATTTTCAATGTGGTAAGTAGTAAGGTTCTGTATTTCAAAATATCTGCTTAATAGACAAGATATTCAAAAGCAGCATTCGGATTCTTATGCTTCAATATCTATTATTAATAATAATATCAATATGAATGTTCATGCTTCTGAAAATATGCAAAAAAAAAAAAAAAATCTATCATACTGAAACGTTGCAAAGCATGGATTTTTTATAACTAAGAACAACTTTAAAAAAGTAGTAACAGCTATTAACAAATTAAATATTTAATAAAATTTATTACAATTCTACTATAGAACAATGATTAATTAAATAGTATTTACACTTTCTTGATGAATATATTTGATTTATGATGTATGTATACAAGTATTCTAGGTCCTATTATGACGGGCCATCTCTAGGATGATTTTGAATCAGTTGTTTATATCTCACACCCGATTGGTTTTTTAAATATTGTTTATTAATAAATTAAAGAAATATAGAAAACATTTTATGCTCCTTTAGTTATATTTGGCTTTTTATATTAAATCTTCAAAAAGAATTTATTAATATTTTTTTTTTAAAATTAGTTATCATATTGTTAACTCATCTCATAAAATATAATTTATCTTGAACTTAAAACAAATACGGTATTTCATAGTATATATTTAAGAGTAAGTCATCTTGATTTGTTTTTTTAAAGTATTAACTGATTTCACAAAATCAGTTACCATTAAATTATTGAAATATATCCCAAATGTACATGTTGCCACTAAAAATGAGATGAATAATTTTAAATGAGAAGTTAATAAAATTTGTGTTGAGGATAATTCAATAATTGAACATTAAGTAGTTTGTCAGTATATTATTAACTAATGTAATTTTTGACTATTTCTATGGAAATTAAAAATTGAATAGGTTTCTCCCGTATATTATTTAGCTCAAATGACCGTCCAGATATTACTGTAATTTAATTATACAGTAAGTGTAAAAATAACTTCAGAAAATCGACACCCAAAATGTGTTTAAAAATCGTAATTTAAAAACTATTTGTAGATTTGTAATAAGTCGACTAAAAAAAAGTATTGGTGGTTATGAAAAAGTTGGAGAAAATACATATACAGATAGAAGGGCATTTGTTTATCCAAAAGTTATTCTGTGTACAAAAATAAAGACGAACAATACGAAATTTATTTTTCCCCAATGTAATATTTAAGTTGATATATATTTATGTGTCTGTAGCGTTTTTTGTTTTTTTTAATATTTGAGAAACAGGGATTGTTGCAACCGTCTCGTATTGCAACTTTTACTGGCCTCCCTACTTTAGTATAAGCATAAGAGCCCCTCCCAAGAAATTATATATATGACCTCTTTACACAAACATTGACGAAATCGGGGCGTTTATCTCTCAAAAAAATAATAGTGACAGGTGTAGAAGAAATACACTAAAAATAACTTGAAAATTTAAAAAAAAATTAATGATTTTGAATTATGCTATTTTTAACATCATTTCCTATTTTTTATAAATAAAGATTGAACAAATATTGTAACGGGTGCATCAGGCGTATCTCATTCATCATCGCTCACCTGGTATAAATAATGCAATTAAACTTTTCGAGAAATTCCAATACGTTACAGGAAAGAAATGGCAATATACAGGGTGTTCCATTGAAATCTGAGCACTTAATAATTCAATACTTAATGAAGGTTGAGTGATTGACATGAAATCATACCTCAATAAATTAAAGCATAACGAAGTAGTTACAAAAAAAAGTAAGCTAGAGTTCTCTAGCTTACATACAAGTAGAGAAAATGACACTTGAACGTGATTGACGAATTTTCATTCGCGCACTCCAAGAAGTTGGGCGTCTCCAGGACTACCATTTACACCGTTAGCAAATTCAAAAAGTTGGAACGGAAGAAGGGATCTGTCAAAAAGGCCAAACTGGACCCGAAGGATTTAAAGAATACAGTCAAGACTAATAACCGCAAATATATGAGGGCCAATGTAAGAGACCTCCGGTTTTCATACGAGACTTCCAGAGAGCTATCAAAAAAGTGCCTTGTGTGGGTAAAGGGGCCACTTTTGACAAAATTAATTAAAGAACCCCATCTGCTCCATTGTGAGACTCTTTTGAACTATTTTTTGAAACTTTTAAGGCCCCGATACCAATTCCCTCAACTACACCTTTTGGTTGCATGTCAAGGGGAAGGACTTCAGTGTCCATCATCTAAACACCAATGCCACTAAGGACCACTGTCGGCCAGCAGTGGTACGCGATGACAAAGGACTACATACAGCCTTCTGCTGCCGTCTAGAAGCCATCATTGCCATTAAGGGTGGCTAGATTACTCATTAAGAGTGCTCAGACACAGATTTATTTATAGAATTAATTTTGTTGAAATTATATCGTTAATTAATAAATTATCTCCTTGTTGAAGTTTGAAATTCAAAGTGTTCAGATTTTAATGGACAACTCGGTAGTATGAATCACTATTTTTTTAATAGGTGAATCAAAAGTGCAATTTTTAAAAGAATTTATTTTTACAACTTATCAAATGAATATAAATTATACACATACAGCCATGACAGCAAAACCCTTTAATTTTCATTTTCATAACTGATGAGAGAGTTAGTTGATTCTATATTTTATCTTCTGCCTGCTCAAACAAAAAGTAGGAGCCAACTACTGTATTGACAATGTGTACAATAATTATGTTTTATACTTTTTCAAAAGAAATGTTCTACACAGATTTGAATCATTTTTGGAGGGTTCATCGTACAGATTTTTATCAGTGATTTTCTATTTTTGAAGAAAAAAATAAACATTCTTTAATAATATATACACAAAGATTATGAAAACAAATAGTTATAGAATGATAATTAAGATTTTAAAACATGCTCAAATATTTCTCTCCCCCCCCCCCTCTTCTTATTCTCTTGTTGTTGTTATTAATACTCTTATTAAGAACTCGATTGGAGCGCCACTAGCTGAAAGGTAAATAATAATAGATACCTACCTATTGATTATAATAATTACTTTGTTATTTGAAAACAATATCGATAGCATCTCAAATAGAGAACAAAGTTTGTGTTGTGATTTACTAACCTATGTAGAATATAACTATTGTGATGAAAGAGGTCAGTCATGTACTGCTTGGTCCATTAAAATCTGAATACTTACTAATTCAATAAATAATTAATACTAAGAGATTGATATTAATCCCTATTTCTATATATTAAAGCATAAACATTTAGTTACAAAACAAAACAAATTTATAGCTTAGGTACAAGTCGAGAAAATGACACTTGAACGAGATCGACAAATTTCAATTCACACATTCCTAGCAGTTGAGAGTCTCCAGCACCACTGACTATGCCGTCAGAAAGTCCAAAACATTGGAGAGGAAGAAAGACTCTGCTCTTTTTGACCTGAAATCATAAATATTCGTTAAAGTCTTTACTATTATCACCTTCACTTTAAATTCATTCTCTCCTCTCATTGTAATAAGAATGAGTCAATCGGAAGCTTTGAAAGATACGACAAACCTGCAGTTAATGATACTATCCACCATAGATAATAAAGGTCTCACTTCTTGAAGAAAAAAAACATCCACTGTCCGCTTTATTCGACTTGCAAATAAATAGATATCGATGATGCCGCCAACCTGTAGCGATACCACTTCTGTGACGATGTAGTAAAGGGGTTTGAGTCTAATTATCCTTTTCTAAATTTGTGACGTATGGGTAGTAGAACTTACAAGTAAAGAAATAGTGAAAATAGTACAACTCCTCTACTAACCATAGATATTGAATATAAAGTGTACAAAGTCTCTTATTCTGCACATCAAAGATGTCTTCCAATCAATTTAAGCACATAAGTAGTCTTTTTGATACATTTTATGACTAATCCTTATAAGGAACTCCCTCGTGATTATGTAATAAAGAGCTTTTTATACTGTATTAAGATAACATTTTATGAAAAATGGTGTGGCAATTAGTCTATTTTTTTCATTTGTTTAAGAAAATATGGATATTTAGAGTGTTGGCATATGTAGAACTCGTACCGGATGGCCCATTGAAATTTGAACACTTACTACTTCAATAATTAATTAAGGTTGAAGATTGAAACTAATTCACATCTCAATATATGAAAGGTTAAACAATTAGTTACAAAACAAAACAACCCAAGCTCACTAACTTACGTACAAGTCGAGAAAATGACCGTTGAACGTGACCAACGAATTTCCATTCACGTATTCCAAGCAATTGGGCGTCTCCAGAACCACTGTCTATGCCCTCCTCAAGTATGAAACGTCAAAAAAGGACAAACTTGACCCGGAGTAGTTAAAGGAAACAGGTCAAGTCAACCCCTCGACTACAACTTTTTGGTGTATTTCGAGGGGAAGGTTTTCAGTGTCTGTCATCCAAACACTGATGCCCTCATATCTACGGTCAGTCTGCACTAGGACGCCATCACAGAGGAATACATCTGCAGCGTGTACCAGGCCTTCCGCCACCTAGTAGTCATCATTCCTACTAAGGGCGGCTGCATTAATAACTAAGAGAGCTCAAACATGCATCGATTTATAGTATTAATTTTGTTGAAATTGTTTAAGGAGTTAATAAATTATATCTTGTTGAAGTATAAAATTTAAAGTGTCAGATTTTAATGGACCACTCGATATTGATATAGGGTCATAACTTTAGATTGTAGTGTACAAACATATATGTACAATCTACATAGTTTTGCACCGATAAGAAAAAGCTTTTAAAAGAAGGGTATAACTGTATGAGTGACCTTTTATCATTTGAGTAAAGTAAGGAAAGAAAAACAACACCAAAAAGGACGCCATTTTGATTTATCAGTAGTATATTTAATTTCATAACGCCTTAATAATAGCCTTCAGACAAAATGTTAGGGATAGAACATCGTTACTTAATTGAGAGTAGTGTATAGTAGGACTGCCATGTCATTCTCATACCCCCCTCCTACTATAATTTGATCAACGCCACCTTCCATTATTCGATCATTTCCATCGTTATTATGATGTCATTTTTCCATTGTCTATCTTTTTGTTGTTTACGATTGGTTTTGTTTGGTTTGCTCCAATTCACAGGGTGAAGGAGATCATGAACTATTATCTCTTTCATCTTCCCTGCCTTGGTTGCTTTTTCTGCGTACGTACATAAACATTAATGTATCTGCATTAGTGATGGGACAATTAATCGGAATCTGGAATGGGGTCGGCAAAACTTAAAAAAACGATTCCGATTCCTATTTATTATTCTTTATTACTGGTAATTAAAATAATTAAAAAATTTCTAATTTATGAAAAAAATTAAGGAATTTTTACATTTTTTCTAGAATTTTTTTTCCAAAAATTTAGTATTGGATATTTAACTTAGCTCTTTAGGGAAAATTAAACTTTTTTTAGAAATTGAGTAGTTTTTGAAATTTTTCTGCAAAAAATTGAATATTTCATTTTTTTTTTCAAAAGTTTTTAATTAGAAATTTAATTTTTTGAAATTTTTTTGGGAACAGCTTGGGTTTTTTGGATTTTTTTCCGAAAATATGGAAATGTAAAATTTTTTTAAATTTCTTTTTTTTTTTTATGGTAAAAAACCTGTAGATTTTTTAAATTTTTCTCTTAAAAATTTAATTTTTTTTGTGAATAGATGTGAATTTTTGAAATAAATTCCATTTAGTTTAATTTTTTGTGCACAGCTATTGATTTTTGAAATTTTTCTCTAAAAATTAAATTTTATGAAAATAGTTGTTGATTTTTGAAAAAATTTTGAATATCAAATTGTAAATTTGAATATTTAATTTGTAAAATTTTTTATATGAAAAAATTTAATTTTTTGATATTTTTTCGTATAATTCCAAAAATCAAGTCCTCCATCAAATAAACAAAAAAATGTATATTATCTTGTGGACGCCCTAATAGTAAAATTGTATTTTTTAATCGTCCCATCACTAATCTACATACTACCTATTTGTTACTGCAAGTCCTATCCAGCACGTCGAACAATGAACAAAAGAAGATGGATAATATGCAGAGAAAAAAACAATTGAAGCTACCTTAATGTTGATTATATCGATGATAATGGACTCAAGAGAATGTTATGTGTATATGTACATAAGTTTTTTTTTTTTTTGTTTTTTTTTGCTGCTTGAAAATGATGCATGGTTATTGTCAACAGATCTACATTTTTTATTTACTATCATTGTAACATATGTACAGTGTACATATTGTTTAGCTGTCTCGTTGGGAGTTCATCTATGATATTCTAATATATAAACTACTAAAATCTTACAGCACAGTTGTATTTTAATATTTGCAATTATAAAGGCGTTATAATAGAGAAAAGATCCCATTCAATCAAAAAAAATCAAAAATCAGTTATATAAGTATATTTATTTATATTTTATAATACGTATATTGTCTATGTATGAATCAATTAGTGTCCAAATTGTCTCGCTATGTTTTATAAATAGGTTAGGTTTGGGAAAAAAAAATTTCAATCCGAAAATTAAATTTGAAATTTTTATTTTCTGAAAAAGAAATTCAAATATTAAATTTTCCTTTAAAAATCAATAACTTTTAACAAAAATTAAAACTTTTTGGAAAACAATTTTAATAACCCATTGCCAATCTCAAAAAATTAGATTTTTCGGAAAGAAATTTCAAAAATCCCCAACTTGCATTAACAATTAAATTTTTTTGAAAAAATTTTCAAAAAATAAATTTCTAGTGAACAATTAAGAAATAATTATAATATTAAAAAATTTATAACTATTCAAAGAAAATTATTTTTTGGAAAAATAAATTGAAAAATAAAATTTTTGAAGAAAAAAAAAATACAATTTCTAACAAGCGAAAATTCCTTAATTGGGCGGGGGAGGGGCTACAGCCCCTTCATCACCCCCTGCGGACGCCCCTGATGATATCTAATTAAAACATTGTTGTTTCTAATGAACCTAAATATTTACTTTCATATTAAATATCCATGAACCTTTGTCCCATGTAATTGAAGAACCCCTCATTTTAAACCCTAACCTATTGAGCAAAACCTTGTGTAAAAAGACCAAGTCTTTTTAGTATAAGCAATTCGTTTGTAACACAAATTTTATATAAAAAATTATTACACATTACTTTAGAATAGAAACGGGTTTAGAAGAGGGACAATGGTTCATTTACACCAACCTTGGGCTAAAATGAACTAATTAAACAATGATATACATTTAATATCCAAAATATTTATATAAATAGGTATAGGTATGGAGGATAATTGATCTTAAATATAACCACTGTAAAAGCAATAACAGCTTTAAGACGGTAGCAGAATTTAATGCAGGTACTTTTCATGTATGCCAATAACATAGTAGCCTACTTCTCATTCGCAGAGTCTTTTAAGGCATAAACATCTGTGTGTTGGATTCTGCAATAAAATAAACGGGTGTTATAACCAAATCAGTGACCCTGGACTAGAAGTGTGTCTTTCACTACTTTTGTGAGTAACGCCGAACAGTTTATGGAATATGAGTGTTCCGTTGACTTCCACCCAAGAGTGAATGTTCTTAGATACTAGGTAAATACTGGAAGTAATTGATTTAGAGTGAACTGTTCAAAATTAAATGGTGTTTACATACTGTTAGAAGTTTAAGTATGTATCCTACATACACAAAAATAAATGTCTTTAGCTTTACATATATAAGTAAACATATGACCAGAATGAAAGATTTATGAGTTAATTTTACCTATAAATTCATCAAATAAACGTTTCCAGTTTACTTAGGACCCTGAGGCTCGTGACTGGAATTTTTTTTTCTGAGGTGAAGTTTTACTTTTTGACTTTTAAAAAAAATTTACAATTTTTGTCAGAATGTTTAAAATTTTAGACAGCTTTTTATCTCAAAAAAAAATTGGGTCATATTTATTCCATGAGTATTGGAGTATCGTTTCAAAATAATCGAATTATAATTAACACAAAAAGTAAATTATGTTCATTATTTTTAATTTGGAGAGCAACTTTTTGTCACAGACTGTTGTATACAACTAAATGTATTTAAATATCCGAAGTAAAAGGCTTTGGTCGTATATTAGTGTAAACCAAGCTTGTAAGCGTTCCACTACTTTGGCGTTCCGTTCATTTTTTTTTTTTCGTTCAGCTATTATTTCCGTAGTCCTACCCTGGGTGAAGTTCAACTATTCAGAGGAAAACTATGCCTTCCAGAAGGACTTCGTCCCGTCCGTTTGTAAGTACTATTGGAACAGAACGCTAAAATTCCATTTTTATTGTTCAACGTTCAGTTTTCAAAATAAATTCCGTTCTGTTCAGCGTTAAAAAAAATCCTTTCTGTTCAGCATTCCGTTTATTGGAGGCAAGTTTCATGTAACGGCGTTCAATATTGGTTCCGTTCATAAGCCTGGTATATAATTAGACCACACGGTGTATGTACCAGACACTTGTAATATTGTCAACTCATTGTATCCTTGTAGAGCATTTATTGGATATTGTTACATAAAAACATTTTTAAACATCATCTCCTTTACGAATTATTAAAATATATACCATTGTATGCAATATATATTAGATAACCTGCTTAGGGACCTCATTTGAAGTAGAAAGGTCCATTCCACTAACACAAAGGTTAGAGATACATTTATATTATAATTTATAGGTGGATATGTGATACACTTAAACATACTGGCCATAATTTATGTGTGTGTATCTTGTGAGATTTCACCCTCTTGGTTCTTGAAGTTCCTTGCTGCTTCTGTTATGAAGAAAGAGAGTAAGAGAGGCCAACAGTACAGAGAGAGAGAGAGAGAATCTATTAATGTGTGTATGTAGTACCTACGAATACAACTCTAGAAATGGAAAACAAGACATAAAATAAGCTTATGATGAAGAAAAATAAAAAGTAAGATTTATCAGTCATGCATAGAAAAAAATGATTCCATCTATAGATAAAGACTGAAAGAAAAAGAAAGAAAAAAGGTCATCTCCCCCTCCTCTCAAAAAGAGGAGAAAATCCATTGAATCACACCGTATTTCCGCAGCTGTTGTCTTTGCCGGTCTATTTATTATTATTTTGTTTAATATATGCAGTAGTACATATTAAAATATTATTATTCCAAGTTCATGAAAGAACGAAGGAAAAAAAATACTTAAAAATTATGGTAAAAAAATAAACAATCGGGCCAGCAATTCAGGAAGTAGTCCCGCGCCCTCGCTTCCTTCCTCTTCTCCCTACTGGGTGGAAAAAAGAAAAAAATATTCTTCAGGTGGGAATCGCTCAGCTGGTGTAGTGTAGTACTACAGTAAGTTCGCCCTCTTTGAGTAGTGTGAGTCTCTGACTGTTAGTCGTAGTTGATTGTACGCAGTGTGAAGTTGATGAGTGTGCAAAGACTTTTGGCGGAATAGTTTTTGCATTAATATTTAGTTAGTTTCACTCGTTAATTATAATAAAATAATAACAAGGGTTTGACGAATTCTTAAAAGTTTTTTTGAATTATATCATAAGCGAATACGGAATATACAATTCAATACAGTTTGACGGTAAGATTTGCATGGTTATCATTCAAGTATTTATAAATAAATATATTTAATATATAGACCTTAAACATGTACATTTAATGGCAATATCTTGTGATTTGTAACGCAAGGACCATTTGAAGATGGATTTTGCTGATTAGTGGGGAGCTAAATGCATGAGATATGAATATACCTACGTACTATGTAACAGGAATGGTTGGTCCTATAGTTGTGCATTTTCTGTGCATAATAGATTGATGTCTCTTTGCAAATAGTTATAGATTAGGATCAATCCGATTTGTAGGTATAATAGGGATTCACCTTATTAATAAATAGTAAAAATACTATTATAAATATTAAAACAAATAACGATCCGTGGGTTAAAAAAATCATCAAAAAAACCGCCAGTAAAAAATAAACAATTATCATTCGTATTATTATAATAACAATATCACCAAGACCCTTAAAAAGTTATTATTGTCTTTTTTCACAGATCCCTGGCGCCAGTTGCAAACCTGCAAATCTTTTGTTAGTTTTTTTCTCAAACTGACGCAATAACACTGTAGTAAGTTGTATTTATTTTGATCACTATTTCTCATAATAATGATATACATAGTAACAGCCTTGGAAATGTATTTTTAAATTACATAAGATTTTGTGATTTTTGTAACCATTATTATTAGAAATTTGAACTAAGTGGGGTTCACCTTTACTGGGAAATTGTCTTTGATCGTAGTCTTGGGAACCATTTTTTTAAAATAAGCGGATCTCGTGAAATATTGATATTACGTTAATAGATAGTAAATCCTGTAAAATTTAAGTATTTATTTTTATATTTCAAAAGAAAATACTCATTATAAGCTTATTCTCAATTTTCATGTCCTTCATTTTTCTGATTATTACCGAGAGTGCTCGGGTTGTTTTTATAGAACCCAAGGGTACCAATTTTTTATAATTCTATCCCCAATCTGACCCTCAACAACAAAAAATAACATAAAATAGTAATTGATTAACACGCTAATTTTGCTTAGTTATTTAGAATAAAATAAAACTGATAGTAATATATAATTCATATAAGGGATTTGCCGGGAAAATAGATACTTTACGTAGGCGTTAATCCCAGAAAACTTGGGAAAACGGGATCCCAGAAAGACACCCTAAATTGAACATAAACACCCTGTACCTAAATTATTAATAATGTGTATATTTGTTGTTCAAATATCACCAAAGATGTTCGGTGATTTTTTATATTTTTCTATTCTTCCATTGTCTTTCTTGTTTTATCTTTATTATTTATTGGTTTTTTCTATTATATTACTGTCATATTTAGGAGGAGGGGGGAAGGGAGTGTATATACTGCCATTTTTGTTGTTTGGATGGTGTTATGGAGTCTTTTGTGTGAATGTCAAGAAAGAATCCTTATTTTTTCATCTTTCCTACTTACATAGTTTTTCGTTTTTTTTACAAAAATGATTTTAAAATTGTTGAAAGTATATATATAAATAGTCAATTTGTCAAATTGTTTATATTAAGTAAATTTTTTTTTTTGCTTTTTTTTAATTTTATTTATTAAAACATGTTTTGTTTATAATATGCATATAATATAATTTAAAACATGAAGTCTGAGTTCTACTTACTTACTTAGAATATAGATAATTGTTTATATTCAAGGAACAGTCTAATAACCTAATGAACACAAGGCTGGAGACATATACTCGTTTTTATATTTTAAATATAATAAAAAAAGACATAAATTAAAAAAATTTGCTTTAAATTATCGTCGTGTCCAAAATTATTGACACACTTCTCTTTTTTTTTATCTATAAAACTGTGACTCAAGCCTAAGCTACTAAAAAAAGTTTTTTTCACTGTTGATAGATGAAAAATATGATAAGTAACTATAATTACTTCAAACTTCTTATAAAGTATTGACACTCTTGATAAAATACATTTTTTTTTAAATGCAATTTATAATTATGTTCCACAAATCCTTCAATCAAATCCACTCAAAATCTACTGACATTTAATTATTGATATAAATTATAGTCTAATAAAATATTAATCGTTTTTATATCCATTTATTATCCGGATGAAAATTTATTTTTAATATTATAATCAGATCTTCTTGTTAAGCTGAAATTTTCTTTTAAAAAAAAACTAATATGGCGCCAATAATTTAGGATACGACAGTATAAAGATGATTTATTTATACGTAGATTTAAGAAAAGGGTTTGAAAGAGATATGGAAATAATTAATACTTTTTTAACAGAAATTATGGTAGATTTTTTTGACTTTTTACAAAAACAATTCTATTTTTTGAGTTGATGTGAAGATACTTAAGGAAACATTTTTTTCTACCAAAGTTTCTTCGTTTATCCATTATTACGTTTGTATATTTAGAGGAAATTATACGTATTTATTTTTGTACAATTTGGCAACAAGAGAGGAAATGAGTTTGCTAATATTTATATTTGCTTTTTTCCATTGTAAAATACTGTCCCTTAATGACCTTTATAAGTAAATTAAATGTTGTTTATAAATATTAATGCGAGTTTCAATATGAAATGTGTCGAAATAAAAAAATAAATATATTTTCTACAAAAGATAGAAATGTACATTTATTTAGTATAAACATTCACATAAATTTAATCTCTGACTTGTTTATTTTAATTATAATTTATAAACTTACATATTATATATAAACATTCCAGATTATATGGATACTGAAATAGTAGAGGAGACTGAACATATAAGACTTTTTTTTTTAGTACAAGTATCATTTTTGATGGGAAAAGAAGGAAAATATTGCAAAAAAATAAGAAATAAAATCTCTCACCCATGAAGTCCTAATAGAAAATGATTAAATATTTGTAAACAGTGGATTTTCCAAGAAAACAGTTTATTCATTTATAAATAGTGTTGGATTTTTGTAAAAAATAAATAGTTTGGGTCGTGTTTGTATAATATATTAAGTTTATATTAATTTTTAAGTTATATAAATTGGTTTCTCCTCTTTTGTTATAAAATCCAACACTATTTATTAATATTAGTATGAACGAACATGTTGTCTGGACGAGGATAAGTTAAGAAGTAGGGCGTTAAGAATTTTTTTCTTTCACTAGAAAATTTAATATTGGAATTTTTTTTTCAAGAATTGGAATATTTCAAGTTTAATCTAATTTTTCAATTTTTTTTTGAAAAAAAATTGATTTTCAGTGAATGGCTATGGATTTTAAAATTCTTTTTGGAAAAAAAAAATAATCATATTTAAAATTTTTTGCAAACAGCTGTGGTTTTCCGAGAATTTTTGAGAATAGCTAAAGATTTTTTTAAAAAAATCCCTAAAAATTTAATATTTTACCAATGGTTGTTGATTTTTGAAATAAAATAAAATTAAAAATTAATATTTGAAAAAAATGTAACATTTGAAATTTAATTATTGAAATTTTTTGCCAAAAAAATTAATTTTTAATTTTATTGAAATAAAAAAAAAATCAAATACATACATAAATATAATCCTGCGGAAGCCCTAAGAAGCCCTCAAAATGGTTCATAAGGGTGTATTTATACACATGCAATAAGAACTACATAATGGGAAAGACAAAGAGTTGGGTTGAAAGGTCATATTATACTTAGGACTATAGTATACATATATTATATAGACTTCAAATGTGTCTACAGAAAACAAAAATAATAGGAATGGCCTTGAAAAAACAATGTACTTAGTACATACTTTTTTTAACTACTCCAATTTTCTTCTCTGTTCCTTCTCCGAGTTACTTAAAAGCTAAAAATAATATTAGAAAACCCTCAAAATATTAATGTAGGTAGTCACAACATGTCTGTTCTTGTCCACCTTATTTTATGTTAATAATACATTTGAGTCAAATCGAGTCGATCAATAAGAGAAAGAAAAAATAAAGAATATTTTAACATTGCGGTTAATTTGTGTTTGCTTTAATAGCACTCAATAAAATGTGAAATCGAATATGAAAATAAAACTTGAAAAACTCTTCTTGATAATTACACTATCCAACAAAATCACACTTTTTTTATGCACAAAAACAGTATATGCTCAACTTAGTACAATTTGATTCCCTGATTCCAAATATGGTCTTATTGTTTCTCTCATAGCCTCGTTCCCTTCAGAAAAAGGCCGTACAATTTTTGTTATTTTGGCTATTTTTAAGGTTCAAAGCTGTTTTAAGCCCTCGGTGTTGAAGTTATGGATAAATTGTATTAATATATTTTAAAGTTTAATGTTAAAAAATTATGCATCATACTTTTAACTCGAATTATCTTTTTTTTAAAGTGGAAAATAGGTGCTTTTTATTCAGAGGCACATAGCTTCAAGACGAATAAATTCAAAACGTTTAAAAGTCTCTGATTATATAGATGAAAGTATGGCCTTTGATTTAAATAAATGAGCCTATCCAAAACCCTCTATATGGTTGTCAGTTTAAGATAAGGCCACGACAATATTTTCAAGGAAAAAATTCCTTTTAGAATTGATCTCATAATAAAAGTGCATAAGTGTTTGTATGCCCCAACTACAAGAGATAGAAACAGAGAAGAAAATGAGATCTATGTAGAGTTATTCAAATGATTTTTTTTAATGCAGTCGATTCGAAAAAAATTTATAAGGAGAAAGAAGATAAATAATCCAATAAAAGCAAATTCTGAGGAAAATAACTGAATATGATTGACTCCTTAGAACAATTTATTCAATCTAATGAACTTCTAAAAATATGCTTTCAAAAATTGAAGTTGTGGTTTTATTTTCGGATCAGATTAATTATTCGTTAGAAAAAAACTCTTTACTGTATATTTAACTTAATTTATTATTGCTATAAATCACAAAAAACCTTTCTTTATATTATTGTATACATATTTTTTTATTTCACGTAAGTGATGAATCAATGCTAAATTTTTTCCTACTTTTTCCTATGTACACATTAGTGGATATTTACGATGAGTAATCGAGGGAGTGAGGGGGATACCCCCAGCCTCACAAAGTACTATATATATATTATAATATACATACACCTTTCTCCTACATGTTGTTCCGTTTCCTTACATTAAAACTGCTGCTATGTATAAGTAGTCATTCTATTTCTATGTCAGACCGGCGCCAGTTCTTGTACGTGTGTTTTTGTTTTTACATTTACAAATACATAAAAACAATAGTTTATCCATCTGTCAAAACCTCATTGATTCAATCTCGTACTTTGATTGTATATTTTTTCCCTTTTTTTTACAGAGTGATTTCAAGAAACATGAGCTAAAGTGCCATATGTAGACACTACTGATATTTGTCTCCAATTTTGGGTATTAGCGTCAAGACGAAGAAAATACAGGAACGAAAACAAAAAGAAAACAACAATAATGTTTCATTTTTTGGTATTTGTTTTACTCCTAACTTTCAAATCCATCACATCACTACCAGGTAAGAGCGTTTTCTCCGAAATAAATATATATATATAAATTGATTTTTATCTTTGTGAGCATATGGAATTTGACGAAAAAAATATTTTTATTAAAATATCTATCTATGAAGACGTTTATTTCTTTATCTATCTTTCCAACTTGAAGATTGTCTTCAATATGTATGCTGTACTATTTATGGTACAGTCCCCCCCTCTCCTCTCTATTTCTCCATCTCCAGGAGGTACGTACTCTCCTCCTTCTCCTGAGGTAAAGAGGGATATTAAAGTCAGTTATTTTGGGTGGTCCAACTGATCAATGCTTGCTGACAATCTTTTTTTTTTTTTTTTTTTTGAGATCTCCTATCTACCTTTTCTTTTTGTGGAATTCCATTTTCTGTACATAAATAAATACCTACAAGCCAAATAGGGTTTTTTCCCTGACCTACTAGCATGTAATACTTATGTATTATGTAGAATTTATAATCGGCCCAAATCAAATTTTGTTTCCAGTTTGGTCATAAATAATTCTTTCTGAACCAATACGGATCGAATATCAGTCTGACCGCCAGTCTAAAACTGTTTGACAGAAATTTAAGTGAATTATTTATATTTAACCCGTAGACCAAAATTTCCTTTAAAAAAAATGTCGAACATAACAGAAAAAATATTTTTTCTTTAAAAAAGGTGAATCTATTTTATCAAATTTATTTTGTGGACCAATCAAGATTACAGAAATAATAACGGTTTTAGATTATATAAGATTTCCAGACCCAAGATTAGCACTAAAAGGTACCTAATACTGCATGACTTAGATAATGGGTTTGAGGAAAAAGACTTACGTAGATGCCTTTTTCCTTTATTTTTTAGTTCGTCCTAATAACAGCTTCTTGAACAAAAAAAAGTCTTTATAATAATTAATTTGTTAAATGGACAGGACCTACATGAAGTTTTTGGTTTATTGATAAAACATGCATGGTGTGTACGAGTTCTATCTTTTCTTTCTCTCTCGCTCTCTTCATCTGGTCTCTTATATATATATATATATACGAACTATTCAATTTGGTCTATTCCATCATTCTATATATTATACATACACACACAACAAAAATACCATGAAATAACTTTCATGATAATCATAATTTTGGTGGATTTGGAAGGAAACGCCCGTTTCAATAATTATACCTTTACGAAACCATATATTTTTTATTCTTCTTCTCAGAATCCAAGACCCCCTATCAATCGATGGTTATTATTCTATGAGGGGAAATCGTAAAAAAAAAACATAATCTGTTTCATTATATATATTATTTTCTCTTAGTTGTACTACAAATAATATGTAATAGTAGCAACGGTTTTGATTTTGTGAGGTCTGGATTTTACATATAAGGGGCTTGTTAACACAAAAGCAACACAGAAAACCCTAAAAATTGGGCTTTTGTACTCTTCAAATAATTATTTTGACTAATCCTTTGGCAGTGCTGCAAATTACACTGTCGTATCGGGGTCTGGGGAATCATTTTCTTGGACTGTATATTGATATGATTTAAAATATAAATTAGGAATATTTCCTTTTTTTTTAGATTTTTGTTCCAGATTACGTAAATATTTCGGTCTAAATCCGTTTTAACTTTTACTAATTACAAGTGCAAACACACTATCCTTAAAAACTGTCAATGAAAAATTAAAAAGATTATATTAATATTAAGTTTGTTAATGTTAAAATTCTAAAATAAAACAATCTACTATAAAATATAACTATATATTACGTAAATTTCTATTGTAAAACCTCCTTGTATACAACATTTTTTATTGTTGCTGTCTATTCGAAATAAATACAATCAAACCTGCATCCCCTTCTGACACTCTTTAAAATGGAACATAATATAATTGCCCATGTCAAAATACTGATTTCTTAAAAATATAAAGCAATTTTTTCAAATGTTTGACTTTGTGATTTATTTATTGTCATTGCTAACTTGCCGTCCATGTTCCTTCTTCATCCATAATCAAGATAGCCTTACTCAGACTAACTCGCTCATCCTCTTTTCCTTTCATTTACCTTATTCCCATTTTTAATTCGTGTTTAATATACGTTCTCCCTTTTTTCGATTGTTCAATAATTCGTTTTTTGGTTCATTTTCGAATCGACAACCCATAAATTAAAAAAAAATATATTTAGACACGGGGAATCAATCTTGTTTCATGCGGGAAAAAAATCAAGTAATTAGCGAAAAAAGAAACTTGCCCCCAGAGCCGAGGAATCTGGTCTGATCAAAATGTAACAGCCTTACGTACGTAACTCAGAATTCTAAACAACTTTTATTTTATGTCTAAAGTATGTATTTGTCTCCATTTTTGAAGTTTTTATCATAGTTTTTCCAAGTATGACGAAATCAATAAGATACTCATAAATCAAGGATTGTAGAAAAATTTAGCCAAAAAAAAAAAAAAAAAACCCCGATCGCCGTATGTTTCCACAAAATATTTATTTTATTTTAATGAAAGGAAATTTCAGTCTGGATCTGTGTGGAAAAATTATGTCTGGGATCGAGTCTTAAATCTAATAAGGATGTATGAACATTTTCTTCTCTTGCAAGTTCATTGAGGTCATTTCTTTTTGTTGGTATTAAAACATTGGTCTCTGGAACATTCATATTTCCAATTGAGGGATAGATTTAAAGAGATGATTTGATTGGAGGTGGGGAGAGGTTGAATAGAGGGGGAGGGGGTGGGCTCTGTATATATAATATATATAGTTTCTTTTCCTCTCTATCACTCTAACACACGTTCTTTATACAATAGATCTCTCATATTTCATCGGTGTGTGATTCTTTGTGAGTTATATTTTTTGAATCCACATTTTTTTCTTCTCTCATGTAATTTGAAGCCCTCTCAAAATCTTTAAAAAAATTGTGTGTGTACTTCCATCGACGAATAATAATAATAATAATTCCTACCTAATGACGCTTTTATCTCTATCATTTACTCTACTATGTATTAATACCACCAAATCTTGTAACTAAGAATGTTAATTACATATGCCCATAAATGTTATTTTCTTTCAAAGGATCTATGTAGACAATTTATAACGATTATTTTTAATATTGTCTCATTTAATTGCAGCATTGGATCATCTCCTCCTTCCCGACTCCTATCCTTCCACATCATCGTCCGACCTACCCCCAATGTTTGTCGTCGAACCCTCAGAGTCTTTTGCTACACGAAACAAGCCTGCAGTGCTCACTTGTGATGTAGCACACTCCCTAGAAGTCTACTTCACTTGCAACGACGAGAAAAAAGAGTCAAAGAGCTCTGAACACAAAGATGGAATCACAAAAATATCAATTGAGGTAACGAGGGAGGAAGTCTTGGATGGCATTGGGAAATATATGTGCAAATGTGTTGCATCCTCAACTGTGTCTCGGATAGAGAGTCAAGAAGTTTCCGTCTCCCTTGCAAGTAAGTATTACTTAATACCTTATACCCATTCCTAAACACATAATATAAAAACTCATCTTCAAAAATAATAATAATTATTATTATAGGACTTAGTCGTGACTTTGAGACGCCTCCTTATTCACAGTCTGTAGAGCGTGGAGGTCAATTGGAAATTCGATGTCATCCACCAAATGGGAATCCACCTGCTAAAGTAGCCTTTTGGCTAAAGGATGCAAAACGGATTGATAAGGAAAGTCATCCCAACTTTATCTTTACCACCCCTGGTCATTTACTCATATCCATTGCGGAAATGAAGGACTCTGGCAACTACACCTGTGTTGCCTCCAATAAGATCCTTCAACGAAAAAGTAACCCTGCTGTGATTAAAGTCTACGGTAAGGGAGTAATTTTATTTCATTTTAAGATTGATAGAGCTTTATAAACATACATATATGTATTTTGACACAGAGCATCATGAAGAAGATTTTTTTTTTTTGGGGGGGGGAATTTATTTTATTGTCGATAATAAAGCTATAAAAAGACTTTATTTAAAAAAAATCATCTCAATATAAATATACTTATAATACACATAAGATGTCTGTTCCTCCTAACGCACACACATACAAAAATAAAACGAGAAACACAATTAAATATAATGTGTCTAATTGCTGTAAAATGAGATGAACACAGGGTATTGTGAGTGTATTTTTTCTCCCTATGTACACAGTACAGAAGTAGGGAAAAAACTGCTTCATTAATGAATAGGAAAAAAATAATAACCGGAGGGGTTGAACGACGAACGAACTTACTAGAAGGGAGAATCTTCATGTTTTTTTTTATTGTATGTATTTTTTTTACCAGTCGTATCTGTTTTCAATTCCATTATTATTGACTAAAAACGAAGCACATTAATAGAAGAGTAAATACATTTCAAGGTATTCATGCACAATGTAGAATATTCATGCATTTAAATATTTAGATATGTACATAGAGAAGTAACCAAAAAGCCACTCTTAAACATAGAAGGAACAAAAAAACTATAAATGAATTTTAAATCATTTTTTGGCATTCAGCGTTTTTCAATTATAATAAAAAAATGTTTTGTGATTTTTAACAATTTATATACTCTGTTAGTATTTAGAGAGATGGAGAGACAATTGGACAGATGTTTCCTTTAATAATATGTTCATGACAAAAGTACATTGAGAGATCTATTAATGTTATAATCAACCACTAATGTTGTACTACATATATCTTTTTTTAGATCTTGTTAATTGATTGTGTTTTTTTTAATATATGTAAAAAATAAAAGTCGCGCCATCTTGTCCACAATGGTTTCATTTGTTTTTCGAAATAGGGTTAAGAAGATGTTTCATCCATCAAAAAATAACCCCTAAATTACTGTTTACTTAGTCATTTATGTTATGAAGAACTCTCTTTTCATCTTTTTGAATCACCTGTCCTTTTTTGTTTTGTTTTCGTTAAAGTTAAAAGTCTCTATCCCTCCTCATTCATCCTTTGTTTCATAGAGTTTTGTGGAGGAACTCTAATATCCCTCTCAATAGTAAATATATATTTTTCTGAATCAAGCCTTCATAGGTAAAAATGCCATTCAAAAGAACACATATTGAATACTAGCGTTGGGTGTGAGTCTCAAAATCATGTACCCGTCTGAGATTATTAAAATTTTTGTGCACCGAAAAAATTCGGTCGTTTAAAGTCTTTAGTCTAAATCAGTCTCACAAAAAATTAGTACCTTAGTTGGTCTTATTTATAATTTGGAGTGGACTGATTTTATAGAAGAGTTATTGATGGTATTATGAATATGTCTATATTGGGAACATTGGTACAATGACGTCATATGAAAAAAAAGTGTTAATATATGTATACGAGACTAACCTTTATTATTTACTTATCTCTATTATGCAAATTTAAAGAGGTTAAGTCTTTTCTTTCTTTTTTTTACAATTTTCCTATTCTCAATGTTGTAGAAAACATAATTAGCTCTCGACTGTTTAGAAAAATATTGTCCTAGTAACAGCCATGATCACAAAATTCGAGAAGATGATTGTTTTTTCTGCCTGGAATTGTCCTAGAAGGCCATCGGGCCAGCGGCTGGTGAGACCCAAAAAATTGATGCACAGTTGGCAAATTAGATAGCGTTCTAAAAAAGTATCCATACTTCTCCATATTGTCAATGTTGGAGATGGGCAACTTTTTGACCATGGCTCAGCCATAGTGTCCAAATGAGACAATTTGTCGGAGGATATGATCGGTATAGGATGTAAAGTAGTTCCGCAGTGTTTGAGAGCTGTAGTTGCAGCAAATGGGGACAAATTTGGAATGAGCAGGAACTTATTTTGTTAAGGAAATTTTACGCTAATTAAAAACATGTAAAAATATGTTTCAATAAATAAATATTTGTGTACTTTCTTGGCTGTTGAATTTGTCCTTTAGACACTTATGTATAACCCTGTATAGTATATAATAATTTTTAGTATTTAATCCCTCTTCAGTTATAACAAGTTCAGGGTACGTGCATTGTCCTGCATATATAGATCCATACACGGTATACATATATATGTACAAGTACAAGCAGAGTCGTTCCATAAAAACATGAACTAGTTTTTGTTTTTTGTCTTCTATTGTACATCATTTTATTGAATAATGTACTGGGAGTGAACAATATATTGAATGTTATTTTTGGAAGTCTCTTAAAGTAGAAGAAACCATTGAGGGTATTATGTATGTAGTTTTGTATTTTAAATCAAATATACTCTGTACATTAGGGTGTATCAAACGGACTATGATTTATAAAATCATGATGAGTTTTCTTATCTGTTCTCTAAAATGTGACACTTGGTGAAATAGAAACGTATTCAAAAAATTAACTTTAGGGGATTCAGAGGTGGTCCTGGATGACCACTGTGTACTTATATCAGGGGTGTCCGAAGGATTATATATATATTTATTTTTTTGGGGGAAGCTTGGTTTTTGGAATTTTTTTGAAAGAAAAATCCAAAAATTTAAAATTTAGTAATTTTTTTCCAAAATCCAAAGCTATTCATAAAAAATAGAAAAATCAAATTTTTTGGAAATATAAATCAAAAATTTACAGCTGTAGAATAATAATAAAAAGTTTTGGAAAAAAATTTCATAAATCCAAATCTGTTTTAAAAAAATCGAAAATTAAATTTTTAGAAAAAAAATATCAAAAGTCCAATAATATATATTTATAAAATCCAAGAACATCCTAATGTACATGGTAGCTTTTTGATCTCTTATTTAAAAAAAAAAAAAAAAAAAAAAGACTTAAGATAAGTTATAAAATGTAGAAATTTAAGCATATGTAGATAAAAGTATATTTGATATAAACACTTCTTAAATGGGGTTTTTATATGTATGGAGAGAGATTATAAGCTTTTAGTTATCAAATAAATATTTATATAAAAATATAGTCTTGGAAGTAGAAAATGTCATTCATTTCTTGGGCACCATCAATAATTTCAGTAAAATCCTCATGGGATCCATAATAAGTAAGACTGCTTCTTCAAGTTTTTATTTTAAAATGTACATTAGGCTATGGCAATACGCAATTACTGTTAACTATCAAAATTTATCATGATATTACTCTCATACATAAATTCATTAGGTAATAAATTTTGTACGGAAATTATGTCTTAATAAATAATTAATCAGGGATCCTTATTACGAAGAGATGTCTACTTAGACTAAATTGTGCGATAGCCTAGAAGAAATTTATTTTTAGTTTATCAATAGTTTTTGGATGGGTAATTATAATTGAGTATTTACTCTAAGATGAGGCTATTTTTGGTACTGTACCTGAGCCTGATCAAAACATAAGTTTAATAATATCAACCTTTACTAATATGCATCTTGAGCATAAAGCTGATTTTTGCGTTTTTGAATGTGTCTAATAATTTTTTTTTACTAAAAATCTTTTTAAGATAAAAGATAAAAATCAGTTCCTAAAATATATATTAAAAAAAGAAAGAAAATATGATTAAGTACATAAATATTGAGCAAAATATGAATTTTTTTTTTTTTAATGTGCATGCATATTAAAATATTAAACAATAATGTATCTACCTATGTATGTATTTATAAATTTTTCATTTTCATAAAGTTGCTGGAGCTTGGAGCGAATGGTCACCTTGGAGTCCATGCAACTCAAAATGTGGTCGAGGTGTACAAAAGCGTACCCGAAAATGTGATTCCCCTGTTCCTATCAACGATGGTCCTGGATGTGAGGGACCCTCTGTAGAAAAAAAGTCTTGTAATCGGGTATGTCCTGCCATAGATGGCTCTTGGTCATCCTGGACCGCATGGAGCTCTTGTAGCTCAGACTGTATACAGTTTCGTCGACGTGGATGCAATAACCCTACACCTAAATACTCTGGGAATTACTGTCCTGGTGTGAACATTGAGTCACAAAACTGCACGGATGGACTATGTAATCGTAAGTTGAATATTGCATTAGGGTGACCATATTTTGAAAAAAAGAGACAATTTGTCCAATCAGCGTCTATTTTCGGGACGGGATGGGGTGTCCACTCTCTGATAGAGTACTATATTAATCTAATCAAATTCACAAATGGAAAGAATTACTGAGTACCGCTCAAAATTTTGGAACAAGAGCACGTTTGTCATTTTAGAAGAGCGATAAAATCCCTCGATTGTGCTCATTTATAAAAATGTGATTAGTCACAAATCATACGGAACACTTGAAATTTCCTCAAGACACACTGTAATTAATACCCATTAGTACTTAAAAGTATCTTATTTGCATGTAGTAATGTGATTAAATCAATTGAATAATTGTTATTGAAAGATATTTGAATTTGGCAGAATTGCCATTAGATCTAATGAGGCACAAATGTTATCTTCTGATTTATACAATGCAGGTACCGTTGAGAGAGTATTTTCTAAATATTGTCAATTATTTAAGGATAGATGCCTTAGTTTAAAAGATGAAATTTTTTTGTATTATTTTTGGAATAAATAATACGAGTATACGAGTATATAAATTTCTGGGAATTAATTGCATTCATAAGGAGTTGTCAAATTCCAACAATAATATTCGAACGAAAAAATGAGCCCTGCTCATTTTTAATTGAGCGAGAGTGTGTTCATTCCTTTAAAGAACAAGTGAGAGCGTACTCACAATATTAGTAAATGAGTGGTAGCTTATTCAGGATTTCTGGAGCAGACTAATGCTCTGACAAACTCTAAAAAAAAAAATATAATCATTCAGAACACCTTACTTAGATTTTTTGAGTCACAACTTCAAAATCTTGCAAAAAATAAGGTTGATAACTCTTTTTTTTATAACAAATATTTGTTCAGATGTGTTTCAAACTAATAAAACCGGAAAATTCATGAATTTATCAATTAAGTCTCTTGACGCCCGGGCATATTGTAAAAATAGGACATCTCGAGGGGGAAAGAAGGCAGTTGGTCACCTTATATTATATTGTTTTCCATTTAGAAATAAAACTTTTCACCTTTTTATATATTTCAGCGAGTCTCAGTTCGATTGTACTCTATGGTACGGAGGGCAGCGTTGAAAAGAGTGATGAAAATAGTGACCACAGCAATAATAGCGCGCCAAATGATTCTTTTCTTGGAACTACGGATGTGACTCTCTGTGTTGGGCTCGTGGTTGCCTTTCTTGTTTTTGTCATTGTGGTCTTTATAATCTTCAAATTACTTAAGCGGAAAGGAGCAATGCGTCAACATGATGGATATACTCTTGCTAGTGGAGGTGGGTGAATCGTATTGTATTTATTTCTAACTGTAGGGAAGTACATATTCCTGTTGACGGTTTTTAATATATTTAATGAATGATCTGACTAAAAAAGAATATTGAACCAAAATCAAGAAAAGGAGGAATGTTCAATTTTTTTAATATACCATTTATATACAGTCAAACATTGGTTAATTAAAGGCATTGTATTCAGTTTCTGGAATTATTTAAAATACTCAAAAATGTTAACCATAGTTTAAAAGCCTTTATTGGTTATGAGACTTGATTTAGCCCCGATATGGTTTTTCAAATGGAATCTATCAATGTCTAATTATTTGTTGTGTCAATGTTTTTTTCTTACTTTAAGCACAATTTGCAGCGCCGTCAATGCCGTCAGTCAGAGTAATTTTGCTAATTGAAATTGACGATAATTCTTTCTCAAATACAAATTTCATCCAGACTTTATTTCGATAAACATAATTTAAGATTGATTTTGTATCGAGGGGTCACATATTATTCATGTATAATCTGTCCTTGCAAGGTAAGGAAAGAAAAAACACGTATGTACAACTTGAGTATTAAGTGTGTTGATAAGAAAATAATAGACCATCAACAAGGGGGCTTATCAGTAATCACTCAAAAAGATCTTTAAAGTAGATTTAATTTTTCCTTATCCAAAAGAAGAAGAAAAACCTCTTCCTTCCTCAAGAAAAAAGGAAAACAAATATGAAAAATACAAATTCTCAAATATTTATTATTTCCCTATTCAAAATATCTTCAAGTCCTATTAGAGATTGGGCTACTACTAAGCTTATTACTCCTCCTTGACTCAAATATTTATACATAACATAAGATATGTCCATCTTCCCTCTGACTATAATTCTCTTTATGACGCCCTCTTCATTGTTGATTTATTATTATAGGCTGTATCTCGATGGGAACATCCTCAGTATCAAACGGGGATCATGGGAAGAAGCCTTCTTCTTCATCCTCAACTCTGGGATATGGTGCCCCAGACATTGTCCAAAGAAGAGACATGATGGAAGAAGACCTCAGTTCTGAGCCTAGCAGTGTCAAATATTTGCCTCAAATCATCGATAATAGCTTTATTGCTCTTGACGAAACACGACCACTTAGCGAGCACTATTATGAGCAGCCCATGTCTGTCTTTCCTGGATCACCTGGTAATTTATGTAGGAAAATATCTGCTCCCCCTTCATCTTCAGGTAAGAATAGAATATTGTTATTTTTTTTTTTTTTTTAATGTTCCCAATATTGAAATACTTTTAAATATTCTCTGAGGGCGTAATCATATCAACATGGGTTTATTCTTCTGGAACGAATCATACTTTTTCGTATTTATAAATTAATATGCTTTTTTTATAAGAGTCTTATATTTACGTATAATACAAAGCAACGTCTCTTTGTTTGGAAAGATTGGATTTTTATACCATTATAACTAGCTTATACATAATTATTTTGTCATATTGAAATTAGATAAATAGATATAAACACCTTTTGAGGCAACGAAGCTGAAAAATTAATACGATATTGTTTGTGTACAAAAGTCTAATGTCTCATATTTTTCAGGTCATTCAAGTCCAAATTTTGACTACAGTATTAAAAAATTCTTCCAAAAACCACCTCCTACTCTTCGACTCCCTCGCAACATTGATTTTCATTACGTCAATTGGGCTACTGTAACCGAAACAGGATCTCGTATTACTGTCCCACGATCGACAGTGAGCCTCACTGTTCCGCAAGGAGCTGTGATTTCATCATCTCAAGTCGATATATTTGTGGCTGTTGTTCAAAAAGATGAGTATAAACCAATTTTGGATGAGAGAACCTCTTTGGCCGTGACTCCAGTTGTACAATGTGGACCGACGGATGCACAACTCTACAAACCAATTGTACTCTCTCTCCCTCATTTTGTTGGTAGTCGGATTCCCTCTCCGCCAAAAATATTATATCGAAAAGACTATGATAGCATAGGAGAGGACTGGGAAGTTGTTCGACAAAACGCCATCTCAATTCAAGTGGATTCGTCTATGGTACATATTGTTACGGAGAAATTAGGGGTCTACGTATTAGTAGCAGATGTAACAGATTTAAATTCCATTGGAGGATCTGTTCGTATTCCTTCTTCCTCCTCCTCTGCATCTTCCGGATTCTATTCCTCAGCATCCTCTTCCAATGCTGTTACTCCTTCTGGAGAAGTCCTCAAATTAAGTCCTGGTACAAAAATGGCACTTTGTCGAGTTTTAGACGTTCCTACATGTCAAGGAAACGATTGGCATCAACTAGCAGAGGTTCTTGGTGTGAATCAATATATTCCCTTCTTTTCATCACAACCTTCCCCTTCTGAAGCACTCCTTAACTTGTGGGAGGCAAGGTCTGCCAACAACAATGATTCACTTATTCAATTATCGCACATGCTTCGAGGTATTAAACGAGAAGATGCGGCTGTGTTCCTTGAGAGGGATATTAAAAACTAGGAAGAAGTGATGAACAATAATTAATTATTATGAATTAATATATCGTAATACAACACTCATAAAGATCTCTTAAATTATTAAGGACTTTTTTTAATACCCAAGCCAAAGTCAAGCCCTACTACTACCCGACCATATTTCCCTCCAAATTTATATTAAGTCATAGCAAGTTATAATTACATATTATATGTTAAGCCAAGTAGTTATAGCTTTTCCATTATAATGTAATTTTATGATGATAACTTACTCTTGCACTTCAATGTTTTCAAATGAATCTCCATTTCGTTATTTCATTTGCCTAAAAATTTATATATTTATACATACAGATCTCATTTAAATTATCATGATATTATAATAATAGAACTATCTATCATTCAAGATTGTCTCAATAAATCAAATACTATTCTGTTTTAAACCGTGGGTCAGAGTTTTTGTGGTTTTTTTTTTTGTATTTACTTTTGATCAAACAATGTGGAAATCTATGTGTTTTTCTGCCCATTTATGGAAGAAGGTACATGACTTAAAGGTAAATAAAATCATCATTATCATGAAGATAAGAATCATTTGGAAAAGATGTTGATTCTTATTTTGGTCATTCTAGTAAAATAATATACTTACATAGACATAGGTATTATCTAGGTATGTACTATGTACACGGATAAATTAGTAATTGATGATTGTGTCGGCATTCATAAGGAAATAAAGTTATTTACTTATTTATATAAGGCTTGATAATCCTTCGTTCTTTTTAGTTAGAATGAAGTCATTTCCAATAGAAATTTGATCTATTTAGTTATTTCATACAATATACAAATATTATATACACATTTCTTGCACATTCTTCTTTTTTTGAGCTTGTTTTGGGTGAAAGTAATTTGTCTATGATTGAAATCACTTACGGGATCGACAATTTAGGTATTTTCCCCTGAGAAGAAAATGACTCGTTTGCCAGCTTCAATATTCAAGTGGTGGACATGAGTCTTCTTGATTTACTGAGTCAGGAAAGGATTTTAACATTGATCTTCTTCTAATTTCTTGACAGACATCCTCTGACTGTCTTCTACGGCATATACAAAACAAACATGTACTGCATGTGTATTTTGTTGTTAGATGCCAATTTTTTGGAAACACGAATACATTAATCTACATAAGAGGCAAACTGGTCAACCAAAAACAGAAAAGAGTGGCAGATACAGCATGGAAAAAAAATTCGATCTTATTTTGAGACATAAGATGTAGAAACAGAGGAAGTAATGATAACTTTTATAAATGAGCAAAAATTCGAGCGATTTTATCGCTCTTCTAAAATGATAAGCGCGCTCCTGCTCGTTATTTAAAACAATGATCCCGCTGACTCTCAAGAATTATGAGAGTCGCTCGGAGGACTAATGCTTTGGTTATGGTCAATAGAACGTATCCTACCGGTTAGCAGTTCATATGAATTTAGCTTGTTTCATAAAACGGATTAACAATAATGATGGTAGGATAAATTGCAATGCGTTTACAGCATATCACAGATTTATATATTCCCAAGCCATAAAATGTTTACTTCATAATACATATCTATATTGTATGTAGTAGAATTGCTACTAATTACGTCATAATTGAATTATACGGATCGCATTTATGTATTATAATGGTTCCTCTGCAGAATTGTTTCATTGTTGTTTCCTTCTCATATTTCTTTATTTTACAAATGATTGCAGTCTTATGTGTTTGGTTAATTGCACAAAGGGGTATTGGTGTTCATGAATTAGCTACGCATCAATAAATTATTAAAGTTACTTCACACATTATACATAATAAATCTAATAGGCTGAGGAAAAAGTTATTTCGTATTTTTCGCTTTATTTCAATGCTTTATAAGAAGTGTTACACTCATCCAATTTAAGATAAGTATGCCCCATTTTATTTGATAACTTGTTGGCAACGAGAATCGAACTTTAAATACCCTTTTCATAGAAGCGCCTGCCCCTATAGCCAAAAAAGTAGGAAAACAAATTTTCATAAGCCTCTATTAAGGCCAAATGTTTACCCTCAAGTACCATGGCCATAGACAGGAACACGTGTTAATCACTTGGTGCCAGGTCCGGACTATAGGGTGGATACTTAAGAACTTCCCATCCGAGCTCCCGTAGCTTCTGCCTGCTTCATCAAAGATGTGTGTGGCCTGGCGTTGTCTTGATGATGTCTTGGTGTCTCCTACTCTCCAATGCTGGCCGTTTCTATTCGATCACAATGTTCAAACGGTAGAATTGTTAACAGTAGAGGGTAGAATTCGGCGAAAAAAAATGTTTCGAACCACTGTTATACAACACGAACTGAAATAGAATCATCCTTATACACATAGCAAATTTTCTTGGTAGCCTTCGATGCGTTTTTCCTTTTCAGTTTGTAAAAATGCTAAATATGTGAAATTTCTTCCTTTGACACCTTCATACTCGACGCACAAAAATCACAACTAAACTGTCCAAGTGCAATACGGTTCTATCGTGTACTTGTACAAGGAATACTCGTTTGTTGTATAAACTCACACCTTTACAACACCGTATCGCATCATCCGATGTGACAAATAATGAACAAGATATACTTTGTTTAATAAAAGGGCTGGGAAATACGAAATTACTGTTTCCCAGCCTAAATATTTTAGTAAATTATTTCAAGAAACTATACAGTTTTTTTACGGGTTTTATTAGATAAAATGGTATATTTGAATAAAAAACACCTTTTTATTTTTGCTAATATATACAACGTACCATCATACTTTATTATAATATCATCAAGTACTTTTACATATATGGCCTGTCAATACAAAAGCGAGTGAATTTTCTTAAAATCGAGTGTTGATTACATTTCTATTCTTCCGCCAATGATCGTCAATTTCTATCAACAAATTATTCATATGAACCCTTTGGAGTCGCTGCAAATTCCACATAAAGTATCCAAAATTGAGCGTCACAATTAAATAATGAGAAATTGAACTATATAAGGTTAATTAATTAAATAGCCCTTATCAACTATAGCTAAAACTCTTGGGTATATTAATTCAGCCCACAAGTTTGAATAGAAAGCCTGTAATTGACTGAAACATTCCCATGAAATAAAAAATAAAATTGAATATTCTCCTGTCTTGATTTTTTTTCAGGATTGTTTTTATGTTCACATATCACATATATAAATATACCATCATGTCTTAAAATGTGTTTTTCTACATTTATATGTCTATACAACTAATACAAACTGGATTTCTAAATATATACCTATATATAATACAATACATGGCAACATTTAATTTGTATATACCATATACTTAG
Source organism: Lepeophtheirus salmonis (assembly GCF_016086655.4). Taxonomy (NCBI): domain Eukaryota; kingdom Metazoa; phylum Arthropoda; class Copepoda; order Siphonostomatoida; family Caligidae; genus Lepeophtheirus; species Lepeophtheirus salmonis. The sequence continues at coordinate 27,309,136 of NC_052131.2, forward strand.
ATATAGTATGTGTTGTACTTGTATGCAAATGATGTGTGCATCTGATTCTGGATTATAATCCATTATATTATAATTTAATTTATCATTTTCATACAAGTACACATCCATTAGTGTTGGATTGCTTTCTGTCAAATTCTAGACAAGTCTGAGAGACTGTTATGATTTTTTAGAGAAGTTCTTTCTAGAACGGTTTCAAAGATTAATTTGATCTGCCTGAATCGCTTTTATTTAAAATTCGGTATAGACCCATTCTATAGATGAATTGATAATGATGGCATGTGTGTTTCAAAATTTAAAACATCGACGAAATAATGTCATATCAGGTTAAATATGTTCTATATATATAATATTTAGACGGTTAATAGAAATACAAGGTTATGCCCATAACACGTGTACAAATAAGGTCGGACTTCCACCTCGGTTTTAATAGTGACGTCATAGAATAAGATTGGTTACGTCTTTATGTCAAAATCTGTCTTTCTTGCACAGCATTTGATACGATAAATTAAAAATTCAAGCAAAAGTGACGTCATTGAGCATATGCTGTGTCAAAATACGGTACATCATATTTAAAAATTTAAGTTTAAAAAAAAGGTAAAATTTCATATTCAATTTTCGATATTTTTTTTCCCCAAAAATTTCATTTTTTACCAAATTTTTAACTTATGGATTTTTTTTCAAAATATTCCAAAGACCAAGCCCAACAAAAAAATAATATGTATATATACTTCTGCAGACGCCCTTGAAGGTTGAGCCCTACACTTCTCATTCAGAGATGAAAATAAAATTTGGAGTGCATTTTAGGCAAATAGATGCCTTATAAAGGTCATATCAACCCTATGAAGTTCTACCCAGAGGCAAATAATGCAAGTTATTTTACTATAATGATGAAAAATAAAGATTTTAATTCTACAAGTTAAAAAGTTCGATAAGGGCATCTTATATATCAGACGTAGATGATTAACTATGGCGGTAAAAGCGGCGTATAGAGTCAAGTTTTTGTGAAGTACTTTCTTCCGGGATTTTTTTTTTACAATGATCCAGAAGAGACTAATAAAAAATATGTATATTCATCATTATTTAAATTTTGATGCAACTCAAAGTAATGCCAATTTAATATTCTATTTAAAAGCACATATATATATACCGGATAAAATGTTGATGAATTACTCTTCTAAAACCTTCGCTTTGCTTAACGAAGTGGTTCTCAAACTATTGTGGGCAAACTTCCTTAGTGGTACTAGAAGGAAGGTATGTGACTACAGGTGTGTGTGACGAAAACGTTGTTCTCAAATTTGAAACACTTTGTTTGGAAGACATTGGGTTTGTAAAATTTTGTTTGATTTATTCATTAACAGGTAAACAAAATTGTCAAAATTAATGTCAAATGAAATAAATATTTTCATAGAAATTTTATTAAAAAAATAGATGATCCCGAAAATATTTCAACATATTCTGTAAAAATGATGAACTTTAAAAAGTTTTCTAAAACATTACCCCTTTCTCAAAAAAGAAACATCATTAATAGCCTCCGCTTTTGTATATTAAGTTGGTCTATACATAATGATGGTAGATTATGGAATTCATAAATTTTTCAGATGCTTCAAACATTAAAAAGTTTAAGAATCACAGGCATGATGGAATTGACTTTTTTGTTTTAATGTAACATCAAATGAATGACTTGTGTATTAAAATAAATTGTTTCCCGTTTTTAACTGGAGCTAAGGCAAAGCTCATTGCAGACAGGTGTGATGTGACCTTGAGAACTCTGTACAATAGGATAATACGTGGAAACTATGATAAGTACCAGTGATATTTGTACAGTTAATATTTGGCAGAGCAGTATTCAATTGAAAGTTAATCGTAGTAACGTTTGTAAATATTTGGTTGATCCGATCTTGTGGTACACATCATATTTTTTCTATTTTTTAAAAATAAAATTTAAACGAGAGGTTTTGTGGACATTTATTTTTACAAAATCACCTTAAAAGAATGCCACATGATGAGGTCTTAAAAGTCTGGAAAGTTATCTCTCAGAAGGGGGTGAGACGGAGCTCCGTCTTGAGTGAAAATAAAGCTTCCCCGAACTTTTCTTTGGCCAAGATAGCACTTTCTTATCCAGAAATTTGATGTAATCATCTGCATTGAGCCACTCCTTCCTCTTCACAAAAATGGGAGGGCAGACTCCACAACGTTCAAGAGCATGGGTCTGGCTAGATTTCTTGTTCTGAAGACATCTCTCACTGAAGCGGAGGCTTTTCGGTTCTACTGAAGCGGTTGTTCTGCATATTCACAGTGTCATCAATGGTGAAATTTTTTTCATAAGAAAAGAGCAAAAATTTACCCTAATTTTTGTTGGCCTTTAGAAAATTTAGAATCTTATTTGCTTTCTCCGACGGTCTCAGCTTGTTCTATTCAGAACTAAGATTTCTTATTGTCCTCCTTAGTAATTTTTCACCAATGTCATTCCGGATTGAAAATAATAAAATGTGTACCACTCGATAAGATCAACCTTGTAGATGAGATTTTATTCAAGCTAATAAAGTATACGAATTTTTTGAGATGATACCCAGTACACATACTATCCATACAGTCAACTATGTATATATTGTAAGATCAAAATAAAAGGTTATTGTTATTTAAAAAAAATATAAGTTTACAGTTTTTCAACCATGCTGTAAATCACTCATTGTTTGGAGAGACAAAGCAACATCGCACTATGTACAAAGGTATGACTTTTATGCCTTTATAATTGCGTCTCTGAATGCATTTATTGGCATTTATATTTTTTTTTTTATTTTTCGTGAGGGGGCTATGAAGCCTGTTTATGAAACTAATAGATATCAATGAATATTGTTTTGTTGAAAAGTTGAATGAATCCAGTGTGACAAAAATGACGTCAATAAAAAACTATGATTTTCTCACTTTAGTTAAGATGTAATATATGGAAATTGTACTCTTTTACCCCTGTCTTTTTTCGACCAATTAATGTCTTTTGGTTTAGATTAGAATAGTAAATTAACAAAACAAGTGTTTAATTAATGTCATAGATAATTTGGTTGATATTTTCATTCTTATTGTCAGAACTAATTAATAAATAAAGTCCTTTCAATTCCTTAAAATCAAAAAAATTGCCTTTATTTGGTCAAAATGAAGAAGAAAAAATGACTAATCCATGTACCGATTGGTCCATTAAAATCTGAAAGCTTTGAATTTTAAACACCAACAAGATATAATTTATTAATTAAAAATTAAATATCTACAGAATTAGTACTATAAATGTCGTCTGATATATCTTAATCATTAATATAACAGGCCTCAGCGACAAAGATAGCTACGGATGTAGTCAGCCTTTGATAGCTAACAATGGCTTTGAGGTCCTTGGTGTTTGGATAAAGTACACTCTAGGCCTTCCCCTCGACATGCTTCCAAAATTCGTAGCCGAGAGGGTTGGCATCAAGGCTGAAGGGAGGCCAAAAGTGTAGAAAGACATTTCAAAAGACTCATTCAAAATAGTCTTGCAACAAAGGAGTTTATTTTATTACTGGTGTCAAAAGTGTCCTCTCCACCCTCACAAAGCTCTTTCCACCCACTTTTTTGATAGCTCTCTGGGGAGTATTGTGTGATGTTTTGTATTGGTATACATTTGCCTGGGCTGTTTTCTTTTTTCCCAGTTTTGCCTTTTTGACAGAACCCTTCTTCCTCTCCAACGTTTTAGACTGACTGACGCGTACAACTTCTTGGAGTGTGCGAATGGAATTTCGTCGATCACATTCAAGTGTCATTTGCTCGACTTGTACGTAAGCGAGAGAGCTTAAGTTTGTTTTGTTCTGTAACGAATTTTTTTATGCCTTAATATATCGAAATATGAATTAACGTAAATTACTCAACCTTCATAAGTTATTGAATTAGTTAGTATTCAGATTTTAAAGGGCCAACCGGTATAGAGTATTCCTTGCTTTAATAATGCCGAATTTGTTAGACATTAAAATTTAAAGGAGTGGTAAGATTAATGATCTATGAACGGTATCAATATGTCTCAAAAGATTATTATTATCTATTAGGCTACGTCATAATCTGAGTCAAATGTCACTTATTTCTTATGAACTTTATACATTATATAATATACATTGAATCAATGTCCTGTGAATACAATTAACTACCAGTTAGAAATATCTCACTCCCATTAAAGTATATCTACTATAATTTAATAATGTTCGTATTTAATCATTTTTCCCCTAAATATATACTAGATGTAAATTTAATTGGGAAACTTTTTTTAACATTTTTTTAAAAGTACGATTAATCACAATCCAAATGTTTTATACAAAATTATTATTGCATTATTCTTCTGATTTCACAAAATAAAGTTTTCAAATATCTTAACGTATTTTTGATATATGTACAAAACAAAGACTGCCAGCAATCTCAGGCATACTGCCACCCCATGCAAATGGGTCTACAATTTGTAATGAACGAAACGCTACAGCCCCCTCCCCCAAAAAAAGGATTTTACTTTTTACTAGGATTTTTTTTGAATAACTATAGATTTTTGATTTTTTCTTCCACACAATTTAATATTTAAATAAGTTTCCATCAAATTAAATTTTTTGTGAACTGCTTTGGGCTTTTGAAATTAATTTCAAAATATTTTAATTTTTTGATTTTTTTTATCTAATTCAAAAAACCAAGCCTCCCCCACCAAATAATAAAAAAATAATAATAATTGTGAAATAATATATATAATGCTACACACGCCCCTGATAATTTAGTATTACACAAAACTTGAGACAAGCTATACTATTAATGTTTGCTCGTCACTTTAAGGCAAGTTGAAGCGTTTTATTGAGTTCAAAGTTCTTCTTCATATTGAATAAAATATGAGCTAAATGTTTTTCGTAAGATATGTCAAAATAACAATTACTTATAAATAATTGTTCAAATGACAAATACAAATTGTTGTAATTAAACTTGTATATTGTATTGTATCAATGGTTAGAAATTGATCTATTCGAGCTTGGATAGTTGTATAATTGTGTGGTTCCATTAGTTTTAGGGTTGACCATATATCTTTAATTGTTCAAAGGGCATAAAACATTACAGTATTTAAATAACTTCAGAGCAAATTGTTAAAAAGATACCGCAAAAATTATTTAATGGCTTGATAACTTAAAAATTCCTTTGAAGCAAAAATTCATTAACACAAATTATTTAATTTTTTGAAAATACTTTGCCATTTATACATTTTTTGAGATTTATTAATCAAATTTGTAATGAGAATGATGAAAGTTGACATATTATTGTAGACAATGACTTTTTAACTTGTTCACTCAATCAAGTGTCGTATTGTTTCACCTCATTTAACGAAATTAAAGCCATTATCATAAAAGCAGATTTAATTAAATGCTTCAATAAATATATGGATAAGCCATATACCTTAAGAATGGAGTCCATTTCAAAGACAATATTATGTTATATTTTAAAGTATATATCAGGAGTTGATAATTTACCTGTGGTCTCATTAGTATCTTTCTATATGCCTTTGAGAAATTCATATTCGATAAACTTTATATCAAAAAATCCAATTCAGAAATGTTCAAAAAATATAAAAAGATTATATTTTTTATGAGAGGTGGATGAAGTTAGAAAATACCCGGTTTTGGGCTCAATTGGGCAACGAGGTGTTGGGTTTCGGGCCAGCTTGCGGGCCCAAATATGAAAATGACGTCATTGATTCGATGTGAAGGAATTATTTTACATTATAATTAAATGTTGGGCTAGAAGGTTCGGGCGACGGTTTTTCGGGCTTGGAAAAATTATGTTCGGATGGTGGTTTTTTTGGGTTCAGGCCGAGACAGAACCTAACTCTATTTTTTATGACTCATTAAAAGACTACACACACTATTTTTGAATGTAGGGGCCAATAACAGTAATTTTGCAACAATTAGGCTGATGTATGATAATTGTAGCTTATCAAAGAGTGAAGGGTATGGCTAATGTAATGAATACTAAGTATTGCGAAAGAATTAAATCAAGAAGGTCAAGTTGAATAATCTTTGGTAGAAGATCAGTTTAACTGTCATGACGTTTAATAGATTAACTACAAGCAACTATGGCAGGGAGATTAGGAAATTCACAAAGACATACCTAAGATATTCTCCAATATCGATCCTTAATTCTACTCTGAGTCAAATAACGACTTACATTTTTATCTCTGCAATGAATCCTCAAGGTTATTTTTCTTATTGTTTGAATACACACCCAGAGATAATTACTTTAAATTTAGATATGATCTCATTCAAAAATGAAAGAATATGATTAAAATTGCTATCTAAAAAGCACTTCGCACAGGAAAAAATACGAGGGATTTAGAACTCTAGCCATTTTCGATTACGAAACAATTAATGGAAATTTTTATATGAAAAAAAGTTATTTTTACATTGTAGGATTGCCGAACTCTGTTCAAATTACATTTAAATTGGAAGTCGTTCATCAAAAACTAATTTAAAGCACATATGTATAGTGTTGATGGTAGTAGGTCAAAACGTCGACGGGCAAAATGTCCAATAGACAAAACGTCGAATGGATAAAACGTCGAATGAACAAAACGTCGACCGATAGAACATGATTGGAAAATATTATATTTCAAAATATGAAAAACCGTACTACGACATTTCGCTCCAAACATTTCTAGCCCGAAATATTTACCCTAATGCCCCTACATAAACTAACAGTATGGAACCCTCACGAAACCCCCATTTATGTCTGGAAATTTGGGGCTATTTCGGGTACCGCTGGGCCTCGGAATGAGATGAAACCCAAAACAATCTCAAATTTAGGGGGCTCTTTCGTGGTGTAAATGGTGTTGGAGTAAATTTAAATAGTGGCGGTGGGGTCCATCCCATTTTGGGGCCAGAACGTACCCCAAAATAGCTCAAACATTTGGTGGGTACATATGGGTTGTGAGGGTATCTTAATGGTTGCTTAAAGAGCGGTGGTGGGTTTCATACCATTTTGAGACACGGACGTTGTGACCCGCACAGGCAAAGTATACCCTCCCATTTTTGTGGAGAGGAAGGAGTAGCTCAGTGTAGATCTTTAATCGAACTTCTGGATAAGAAATTGGTACCTTGGGTCGGAAAAAGTTCGGGGGCTACATTGTTTTCACTCAAGACGGTGCTCTAGGCCATGGCGCCGCTATGATCCAGCCCTTCCTGAGAGACAACTTTCAGTACTTTTGGGACCTCACCATGTGGCCACCCTCCTCTCCAGACTCTACCCCCTTCGATCACTCTATCTGGCGTATCTGGAGAAGAGGGTATGTGCTACTCCTCAGAGGTGTGTCCAGTCTCTAGATGCTTCCATCAAGAATGAGTGGATCAAGCTCGAGTCTGACTACATAGTCAAGTCCTGAAAGAGATTTAGGCCTCGTATTAAGGCAATTGTTAGAGAGCTGAAGGCTCAAATATGGAATAAAAGTTGTGCCGATTTTCAGATGATTTTGTTAAATAAATGTCCTCACAAAACCTCTCTTTTAAAATTTACTCTTGAATAATTGAAAATAATAAAATGCGTAACCTGTATTTATGTAATATCTATAAGTTTTAGATGTTTTGATCACAGTGAAGCCCACTGATTTTAGGATGATCTATTTTAGACAAATATTAATTGGATGCTTATATTTTGTTCCTCAATTGTTACCAAAAATGAATTCAAAAAAATAGTTCATATATATGTTGTAGACAAGTTGTAACTTGTATAAACGTACAAGTTGCAATAAAAAAATTAGTTGAAGTTGTTTAAATGAAGAGTTTACAATTCCATTTGAGGTAAAAGTAATGTAAGGATAGAATTTTCATCGGAAGATCAATATGTTAATGGTGTAATTTTTAAATTTTATTTAGAAATAATTAAGTTGATAATTAGTAAGTATTATATGGCACATTTGAAATATACGACTCTTTCTTTAATAAGTATGCAGATAGGGGGCATTCAAGGCTGTTACTACATAATGTTGCAAATATTGCAAAGATAATTAGGAGGAACATGTATTTTCGGTCTTGCTTTTAACTGTGCTCTTGAGTTTCGGTAATTGCTTCCGTGGATATATTAGTGTCGTTTTGTATTATTTCTCAAGTGGTACCGGGGTACCACTACGTATTAAAAATGGTAGGGGCACGTGGGGATCGACGTAATTCATTGAGAAATTATCATCTTGAACTCAATGTGCGTATATTCGCTCGAGTCACACCACATTGTCACGGTCTACAAGGGGTTTAGGTCTTGCATTGAAGGAATTATTATATCTGAATGAATAAAAGTTGTGACAATGACTGTTTTCAGATGATTTTGTTAAATTATTTTCCTTACAAACACCTCTTGTTTAAATTTTACTCTTTAAAAATTGAAAATAATAAAATGTGTAACAATAGATAAAATTAACCCTGTATCTTCTTTTTCTGATTCAATATCATAAAATAATGGATGTTATTTATAATGGTTGTTGTGATTATACATAGAGATTACAGCCTGTGTAGAAGATGTTAATTGTATCTTTTTGGATGATCTAATTCAACAAGTAAAGAAAGTGAGCTTTTTCATTTAGTGCTGACAACTTGCATATTCCTTGTAATGCCTTTTTAAAACTAATAATGGCTAAAATAAAAAAGACCTAATATGATATTTCATGTTACTTATAAACTTTTTTAATAAGAGCAGATAAATACAGACTACTTTACGAAAGAAGTATACTTTGATTTTCATCCATTCCTTATAATTTCCAAGTCAATATTTTAATAGTTACTAAATAATGATATAAACTAAGTGTATTTCTTCTAAATGATTGATTTCAGTTTCATGTTTGGTCTTAAAGTTATTCATTTTGGGACCAGAAACAGTTTACCAATTAACTTTAGAACATGAAGTTGGTTGATAACTTATAGATTATTGAAATAATTTACAATAGATTTCTTTAATCCTCAGCAAGATGTTCTATTGTTAAATAGTAGTTTCTATTTTTTCTTGAATTACAATCCATTTTTGTTTGACCTTAAATATAACATGTAGGCTATTGGCTAAATTGGGGAGGGCAATCGTCCCCTGTCTCCTACGACTTAATATATTTGTTAAAAGTTTGAACTTGTACAATGAACAATATCATTCATATAAAATCTAAATAAAGCATAAAATTAATAATGCTAAAGCAATTCGAATTAAATATTTATTCTATTTGACAACAAATTCACTTTAGCGCATAACCAAAATAATATAATCTGTCCTCGTTATTTTTCATTCAATATAAAATTCTCAACTTTAAATTTAAAAATTGAATATTTTTTAATAATATAAACTTCTAAGGATTGGTTAAATCTATGAATAATTAATATTTTACCATGGTTTGTTCCATTAATTCCTTATTTATTAGTGCCATATTGAGATATTTTAACTATTTTCTATATTTCTATTCCTGTATTTGTATTCCTATAACGTCATCGTTTATTCTGGTAAATTACACAGGGAAACATTCATTTTGTACAAACGATATCAAGCCAAAAAAGAAATTGATCTTGGAACTCGGAGTCCAAAACTGATATCATTTTTTCTCTCAGTCATTTGACATCTGAAATATCTGGGATTATGGTAATTCAAGACTATTATCGTTCAGAGTCCTTTTTTACCTTTAAAACATTCTCGAAATTAAAAGTTACATTAATAAAATTTATGTAAAAGTGTTTTTATTGATTGTGTATTTAGTTCTAAACTTGATATCTTTTCATTTTAGACTGAAAAATGACGAAAAACGATACTCTTCTTTAGACTCTTAAAGCTTATTCATAAGTAATGAGAAATATCATAGCTTATATTATAGAAAAATATTCAATGTACAATGTAAAAAAAGATATACTTAAAAATATGCATCTCCAAGGGTTTTTTCTCCATTTTGTTGTTATTCCATTTTTATAGGGGTGTACTAGCAATTAGTCAACATTAACATCATATTTTTTCTGATTCAATACCAATTTCATAACGTCATAACTTTTAAAAGGAAGATCGAGACAATCGAAGGAAGATACTTCTTACTTGATCATCCATCTCAAGAGATGTTCCAATTCGGATTAAGAATTCTAGGAGAGACGATGGAGGATAATTCATCCGAGGCAAAATACCAAACCTTATAAGGGAATAGAATGGACCCTTCCTTGGGAATGAGATACCAAGATTGAAAGAATATCCATTCACGATGAGTACATAATTTTAATATTTGAAAATATAAAATACAAAATGGAACAAAAATCCTTGGGATGTATATTTTTTGAATATATATTTTTTAAATTATACATTGAATATTTTTATATAATATAAGCTATGATAAGTGATAAATTCAATAATTGTATTTCAATTCATTTGTACAACTTCTCCCCCCCTCCCTGCCTAATTGTTCCCCTTTGTTATCAATGATAATTGAAAACTATTGCTAACTAACTTTGATATAATAACATTAAATTCATAAGCTAGAACATTTTATAAATTATAAATCAAAGCAAGAATGAAAATTGTCTTTGAAAACGTCATTAAATTTCTGTACAAATCGCCTCCTCCTACTCTAAACAAAAAAGTAACGATATACCAATAGGTTCTAATTTAAGCTATTCAAGATTTTTTTGTGACCTAGGAACCAACATTTTATAATAAACAGGTATACAAATGAAAAACCTTAAAAATAGGTTAATCCGTGCAAAGCGTTATCTTACATATTGTACAGAAACTATTGGTGTTATTAATCATCACGTTTGTCATGATCCATACATACGGCTTACAGCTTTTATAACGTTATACCAAGTTTACCATTGAAATATGAACACTTACTAATTTAATAATTAATCAAGGTTCAGTGATTGAAATTAATTTATACTTCGATATATTAAAGCATATACAATTATTTACAAAATAAAACAAACCTGAGATCTCTAGCTTACGTAAAATTAGAGGAAATAAAACTAGCAAGTAATGGACGAATTTCCATTTTGCGCACTCCAAGCAGTTGAGCGTCTCCAGAGCAGAGTCGTCTTCGCCGTCAGCAAGTCAGAAACGTTGGAGAGGAAGAAGGGTTTCATCAAAAGGAAAAAATGGACCTGGAGGAGTTAATAAAAATAGCCCAGGCCAATCCCCTCAAGTCCATGAGAGCCCATGCAAGAGATATCGGGGGTTTAAGCCACACTTTCAATAAAACCAACAAAAAAGTGTATGGAAATAGCTCTGTGAGGGCGGAAAGGCCACTTTTGTCCCTATGCATGAAAAAAAAAAAAAAATTCTCCGTTGCGAGAATCTTTTGTGTATTTTTTTTTTTGACACTTTTGGAACTCCTTTAATCCTGGTGCTATATCCTTCGACTACAACTTTAGTATGCCTATCGAGGAGAAATCTAGCAGTCTCCGTCATACAAATACCAAGGCCCTCAAAGCCACCTTCAGCCAGCATAGACGTCATGACAGAGGACTACATCTGCAGTGGGTGTCAGGCCTTCCGCCGTTGCCTGGAAGCCATTATTGCCCCCAAGGGAGGTATATTAATGATTGTGAGAGCTGAAACACACATGTATTTATATTGTATTAATTGTGTTGAAATTCTATTGTTAAAAAATAAATTATATTTGTTGAAGTTTAAAATTCATAGTGCTTAGAATATCTACCACTAGGTACACAACATAAATAATAAATATAGCTATATATCAAAATAATTATAATTCCACAAAAATTATATTTTGAATATTTACTTTTTTTAGTCAAAGATGATTAATGAACATTACAAATATAAATTTAAATGCAACCAAAAAATATTTATATAAAAATAATAATTTTTATATAAATATAGTATGTATCTAAGAATCAAAGGTCATTTAGCTTCAATTATGGGTACAACCTTTAAAGATACAAAAATTAAAATTATTTCCCACATATTATTATTGTCCATGAATTTCACTTATTTGCCAAATAATTATTATATTTATTGAATAACTTTCTAAAACGTCGTATTATTTAAAGAAAAAATTGATTAATTTCAAGCCATTTATATAATATTCTTACTTTGTGTTTAATATTATTATTGTAAAATTTTATCCCATAGAGAGGTAGGACCTTTTCAAAAGCATGCATATTAGGGCGGTGTGTGCTTTCAACTTTATTTCATATTTTGATTATGGTTAGTGCTAAAAAGTTGCCATGAGTGTAAGAACTTAACCTTTTCGGAATTTTATTGTTTTAGGGTGTTATATTTATTCCACAGATCTTCACAAAGTTTGAAAAAAGGCAACCATTCTTTATTTTGTAAATATATAACTTCTTAACCTATAAAATATATTAATAAAATTATTAACAAAAGATTTTACTTTTTCAGACATGATATATTAAAATACGAGCGGTGGTAATCATAATTGTGCAATATGATTAGACGTCAACTAAAAGACAAATTTTACTTTTATAATATAGAAGATCACTTCCTGTGAATTCCTCAGTGATACTCTCCTTCTTTGGCTCACACTAACTACTCAATACTTATATACATACACTCATATGTGTTTTCTCCTGACAAATGAAAGAATAGTAATTAGTTCATTTCTATATAGCAGCGTTGATATTTTATTCCAATCTTAACATGTATCGGGCAAACCCTTATTATTCACTCATCTCTATTATGGAAACTTTGAATGGTTAAGAGTCTTTTTTTACAATTTTCATAGGAGCAATGTGTTAGAACACATAGTAAGCTCTCGATTGCTAAGAAAAACATTGTCTTAGTCGCCACCATGAGTACATAGTACGAGAAGAAGATACAGATAGTAGATCTATGGTATTATCTTCTTTCCTCTGTGTCCTCTTCTGCATACGAATCATATGGCACGCCTGCAATATTTCATTAATACGACTATATTGTTATATTGACTAAATGTTATTTCTTAAATCAAAAATATGTTTATGATATACATAAGGGAGCACTATGTAAAATATACCTACTCGCTGGTAAATGCTCAAAATTGAAAAGATCTACATTGTTATGTCTTAGATCAAAAATACCTTCATTTGGTTTAAATATTCATACATTTATAGTATACATACAGATACATTTTGCTTTATTACTTTTATTAAAAGATATGTGAAAAATTTATGTACGTTATTTTCTCTTTTTGCTCCATAGAAAAACAAAGTCAAACAATATTTTTCGTAGGTTAGAAAAATGTCTTTCAAAACCATTTTATGCAAAATAAAAGATAACGCCTTTATATATATATTTGTTGACTAAATACATAGTTTTGACCTTTTTCAAACTTTGACCGAGATATGTGACATAAAGTTAAGAAATTAGAACAATGAAATTTCGCATATGTTACTTTCTTACCCTCATGAAAACTTTTCCACAATTGCCATAATCGAAATTCGAAAAAAGTTGAAAAACATACCGCCCTAATGCATAAACCTATCTACTTGTACGTCGAACAAACATATGTATAGAGTAGCCACATACAAATTACTATCATAAATCAAAAAATGAAGCTTACTTATTCATAACAAATGAACCAGGTGGCGTCCGTTAATGAATAGGTTATCTTTATTTTGAGGGTGCAATGCTTTGTTGTCTGCATAGATTTATCTGCCTTTGAAATGTAGGTACATTCATATAAATGAATAGGTGTATATTAGGGGTGTACTTGTTGATAGGAATCGGCAAGAATCGGCCTTTTTCAAGTATCGGCATCCACTTAATAATGCCGATTCCACCGATATATATGCATAATTATTTATATGAATAATACGACTTATTTGAGCTCATTTTTGGAGATAAAATTATGTTTACAATCCAATAAAAAGAATTAGACTAGACAACGTTGTTTAGAGAAATTAAAAAAAAGAAAAGAAGTTGGGAAATAGATAGAAAGATTATACAAATTTCCAGGTTTCTACATGAAATTTACTTGAAAGTAACAATTTATAAATAACCACATTTTTAGTACCCATATATTTGAAATGTATTAGGAGTTGTTCAAAAAGTATGTTACTGTAGGAGTTGGATTGAGCGGTTTATTCTGAAACCATTAAGTAACTTTTTCAATAAATATTTTTTTTGTATTTTTGTTTAAATAATATTGTTTATAACAGAACTGAAGTCGACTCCATATTTTCAGAGTCAAGTTCAAGTTCGATTGTTCCATTAAAAATAATAAAAAAAGTCCAGACTAAAGCACTGGTTTATACATATGATCTCATGTGGGCCGAAACAGTAAAATAATAGAAAATAGCCTGTTGTTAGTGTTGCCAGAATTATTTTTTTTAGTAGTGAGGACGTTGAAATTTGATTAGATACGAACTCCTTAATTTAAGCCAACCGGAACTATATTGATTCCTGAGCACGGAGAGGACTAACTTTTTAAGATTTAAATTTATTAACAACAAATTACACCATACAACAGCACTTTTGCATGCAGGCTGAAACCCACAATTATTATTGTTATTTAAAGCGTAGAACACGAAAATGAACATTACTACTTTCATTTTGTTAATGTTTGGCCTTTATAACCTTTAAAAAAAAATCAAGATTTAAGGGTATAGCTAATATTCGGTGCCATATTTCGACTTGAAAGAACTAAATCAATAAAAATCAAAGTAAATAACAAATTGATACAAACATTCAGAATATGAAAAATAAATTATGTATACTTTATCTTGATTACAATTAATGAAAATTGTATATAAGTACTAAAAATTGAGTAAAATGAAGAACTTTACTTAGAAGCTAATATCTTTTTTTCAAGTGATTTATATCCTAGCTTATAGAATATACCTTACATTTCAATTTAAAAATAATTGCCATTAAGATAAAGTCGATTTTGATTGATTTTTGGTCAATGTAGTTTTTAATATTTATTAAGGAATTCTCATAAAATAAGCTGGTTAGTTTGCGCTGAAAGATTACAAATTAATATTCCCTGAAAAAAATTGAGTTCGTGATAAGTTTTTAAGTAATAATATATAAAATAGGAAAAAAGAAATAATTTTGATGTAAGGGGATTAAAACAAGTTTATAGATGCTTCCTTTTCAAAATAATAGATTACTTATTATATATAAACGAAATTTTTTGTCTGGAATATTAATTTTAAGTATATATTGACACAACCTAACAAGCCTATTATATTAAATTTCTTAATAAATATTTAAAACTAAATTTACCAAAAATAAATTAAAATCGCCCTTTTTAAAGGCAATTTAAAAAAAATTAAAATGTAATGATTGATAAATTTATGTATTTTTTTTACAATTCGCTATTAATAAAATGTTAAACAAAAAAAAGTAATCAATTTTGCTATTTGTTAATGAAATTTCTTTATACATAATAAGGAATCGAAATCAGTGTCGAATCGTCCATAAAGATTGTATTGCTACATCTCTACTACATATATATGTATATATATAGTCATATGTAATGTAATTCCTTACAAAATTCAATTCATGTAGACACTCATCTGAGTTTATTATTATTAGAAATATCTTCTTAAAAATACAAAAGGATTAGTGCTGTATAGAATATTTGCATTCGCAAATTATTATCTGCATTTAACAATATTTGACTCCACTCCCTCAAATTTATAATGTTCTCCTTTGCATATCCACAGATCAATATTATTAAATATTTGAACCAATGTGTAGTGTTTAGATCAAAAATCAATATGGTAACCCTGACGATTTGAAAATGTTTTGATTAGGGAAGCTAGGCTGTCATGCCTTGACGTTGAATTAGATTAAGAACCAGCAACTATGAGAAACAGGAAATAAACACAAATCCCCTACGTATATAGCAATCTTAATCCCCGATTCAGTAAGAACTTATACTTATAACTCGCCGTCGTTCATGAGCACACACAGCAGTTATTTCTTTGTGTGAATTGAAATTTTATTTTTTCAAGAATGAAACAGATTTGGAAAATAAAGTTGCCGCTCTTCTTATTGCCAACTATAAAAAATATAGCATGCTTTAAATACACTTTTTATACAATTATAGGTAGGAGTGTCGAATATACATAAGCAGTGATGAAAATCCAGAGTAGAATGGGGATCTTAAGAAAAATAAACAAATTACCAACATGGTAACACTGACAATTTGAAGAATGTTTTGGAGGAGAGAAAGAAAAATGTTCATGACGTTTCATTAGATCTACAACAATCAGCTGTAACAAGGGAAGAAGGAGAAAAGAGTATACACAAGAACATTTGCTAGAATTATTCCGACATTGATCCCCAATTATACTCTGAGTCCAACAAGGACTTACAATTATAACTCGGCAAATAATACTTAGGGTTACAATCCACCATAAAAGAAATAGGCAGAAAGAGTCTTGTAAGGGTGGAGAGGTCGCTTTTGATACCAGCAATGAAAGAATCCCATTTCCTCCGTAGCAAGACTTTTTGAACTCTTTTTGACACTTTTGGCCCCCTGGATGCAACTCTTTTGACTACACATTGTCCATTCATGTCAAGACGAAGGACTGCAGTGTCCGTCATCTAAACACCGAGGCCATCATAGCCACTATCAGCTAGCACTGGCACGCCAAGTCAGATAATTACATATGAAGGAGGTGCTAGGCCTTCTGCCGTAGCCTGGAAGTCATCATTATTGATTAGGGAGCCCCGAGACACATCTATTGATATCATTAATTTGGTTCAAACTCTATTATTATTAATAAATTATATGTTGTTAAAGATTAAATTCAAATTGTTTCACATTTTAATGAACCACTCGGTACATTAACAAAAAAAGCAATCAATTGTTTCCCTCTTTCCATTACGAAATGTAAACAATATAATCACTCATACTATATGTATATAAATTGTATTTTTCAAATATTTCGCATATATAGCAAACAATACATGGGGCTATAAAATTATTTTTTTAAATTGACAAAACCTATAAGCTGCTAATCTTCTTTTATTTTTATTTTGAGTCGAAGTTATACAAAACACGTTTTATCAAGAGCAAGATATGTACATAAACTATGCATAAGTAATTTTGTAGGACTATTGGTAGGGTAGACCTAGAAAAAAGATATTTTCAACCCTTTTTATTCTTGGCTCAATTTCTCCAAGCTGGGTTGACTTAGATTCGTCAAATTTTAAAACAACATATCTAGATATACCTGATATTGTTTCATTCAACTTAAAGGTTATGCTAGTAAGTAGACTTTCAACAAATTATATTTGAATGCAACTCGCAAAATGTTGAACATCCCGATCCCAGGATTAAAAAATATGGGATTTGAGTTATAAATTTGAAAAATGAGACGAAATAATATTTCTTGATGAATAAATAACTAGACTATTTATTTCGACTAGCGGGAATAGTCAAAGACTATACGGGACAACTTATAGTTAATATTAATAAAATATGAAAGTTATACTTCTAAAGCAATAATACTAAATTTTTTAAAATAACATAAAAGTGCAAAAGAAACATAAAAAAGGCACACTACAATGTAAATAAAAAATATATAAAAATATTACAAAAAAAAAGAATTAACTAAAATCCCTGACGAAAGCATAAATGAATAGAATTCCGAAAAATAGCCAATCTTTAATAAAAACTGTGCTTAAAAATGTCTATATTTGGTTTTGTAAGGTAGATTGTGTCGTGATCAGAAAGTCTCATTTCGTGGAAGAAGTATCCATTGTTTAGTATCCAAGGTGAAGGAAATAGGCTTATTTTTTTGTTTGACATTCCGTGGGGCGTAATAAAATCCTTAATGGTATGTCTATGAAAGAGAGTGGTGAGGCTAAGACTTTTTATTTACCAGGGATAGTTGTCGTTATCTCCCAATGAAGGAAAAAACGGCATAAACCTAACTTTTACATTTTTCAAGGACTTAATCTAATAGTTTCTGGAAGGATTCCAGATCTCACCATTTTCTGGTTTATTTTAATGATTCCCTAATTTCGATTGGCCTTCCTTATAATCTGATGTATATGCTTTTTAAATCATAGATCACAAGAGATGTAAGTTCCTAAGTCTATGTAATCATTTATCGACTCAAGACTTGGGTGGACCAACTCCTTTTCGGAAAAAGGAAGCAAGACACATTTACTAACAATTATAGACATTCTCCAAGTAATATCTACTTAAAATTTAGTGTAAACATTACTGACAGAATTTAACCAGATGAGATGATTTGACAAAAGTTATTGATTTTTTGTTATAATAATCTAAATTATATTATACCGAGTGCTCCATATAAATCTGAACACTTTGAATTTTAAACTTCAAGAAAATATAATATATTAGTTTACAATATAATTTCAATAAAATTAATATTATAAATAAATGTATCCAACCTTAATGGCAATGATGGCTTCCAGGTAGTGGCGGAAGGCCCGGAACCCACTACAGATGTATTCCTGTGTCATAACGTCCCATTGCTAAATGACAGTGGTTTTGAGGGTTCGACATACACCTAAAAAGTGTGGTTGAGGGGTTGGCATCAGGGCTGTAGGGAGAGGGGAGAAAGTGTTAAGAAAGAGTTCATGTTTATATAAATTAATTTCAATCACTCAACCTTCATTAATGATTGAATAAGTAAATGTTCAGATTTCAATAGACCACCTGGATTAGTTGTGATGCAAATTACAAAGCTATAATTTATTTGATACTCGAGAAAAGGGGACTGCTGCAACTGTTCCAGGTCTTTCCTACTATGAAGATGAGCAAAACATATTTCCTTTCAACATCATTAGACCATATGCATACTCGTCTAATGAATATGTATATAAGCGGGATCCTCTCCTCTCAACACTGAACAATATATTTAATTAGTGTGATCATTAGTTAAAACCTTCGAATACGACTTATTAAAGAGTAAATTACTAAAGAGCACGGGTTAGTTTTTTTGGAGCCCAATAAATTATAACACTTTATGACCCATCTTAAAATCAGTAACATTTTTTTTTTAAATTGACAAAACCAGTTTCTTAATTATCATTAGACTCTTCATAATCATTTCTATAAATTATTAAATTCATAAGTTGACATAAAGTTAGATAAAAGGTTAAAAAATTGACTGCTGAATCTCATTATTTGATTTGATCAACATAGAATAAATATAACCTGATTAGGAGTAATTTCTATCTTTCTATCAAGCAGAATTGTGATTGATGTTTACATTTGTTGCCTTAATGAGATTAATATTCCTGGCAGTTTCATACTCTTTATATAAGGATATTAATCATTGTTATAATATACATATTTATTGCATTACAAATATTTTTACTGACTAAAATCTATCATTGTGACACAAAAGGTAACTGTAAAAGGAGCACTCTTAAATTTTTACTGAGCTTAAATATGTAAATATTCCAGTATTTGATCATGTACCTATCATAATTACTTATTATTAACTCATCTTTATTATACGAATTCTGAGAGGTTAAGAGTCATTTAAAATTATATTGGCAATGTTGTAGAACACATATTAACTGTCGATTGCTAAAAAAAATATTGTTCTAGTCACCACCATGAGCACATAGCGCGAGAAGAATTTTGAGATGGGAGTGCTATTTATTATGTCTCCAGATATGGAAGACATTGTAGTGGTAAATCGTTTTTTTTCATACTGCTCCAACTTGCTTGACACACATGTAGTCCAAAAATGCAATGTTGTCATTGTCGGGGTCAATGTAACATGTATGCAATTTTCAGCAATAGGACGTTTAGAGATCCAGAAAGTGGAGTTCTGAACCCAAAACTTTAACAGTTTCTGATCTAAAAATATTTGACCTCCGTCATCTCCAGCTTGAACCCCCTTGATTACTTTTGGTGGTGCGCCATCCTAGGCATTACAAACGCAGCCCCACACCGAAAATTGGATGAGCTGAATTCCACTATCTCGAAAGTCTGGGTCAATTACTGTGAGAACAAAATTGTCAAAGCCTGTACCAGCTTTAGGCGCCGTATTAAAGATGTCATTACTTCTAATAAAGGCCATATCGAATAAGATCCAGCTTTTGTAATTTGCCAACAATTTTTTAAATATTTTTGTTCAACTTAGTAAATAAAATTTTGAGTTTTAGAACCAAAAAGTTTTTTTTTTTTGCTAAACAAAATAAAATATTTATTTTCCTAGTGTACGTACAGGAAGCAATATTTGATAGACATATTATGGTAACTTCAATAAGCTTTGTATTAAATTTCTTGGATAAATTGAGATACCAAAGAATGGTCGATAGGGTTGAGAACCTTTCTTTAATTTATGAGATTTAATTATATCCCAATATGACCCTTTCAAATAAAGCATATTAATTTCAAATGATTTTTATTGTAATTATGCATTTATCTACTTGAATTGTATTCATGGAAAAGTAAATTACATTAGAAATACTAAACAAATATGTTTAACATAATATTAATATTAGTTTTTGTAGTTTTTCTTATTTAAAATTTTGAGATTTAAATTGGTGAATGTTTGAATTATATCACAGTCTATTTTAATGTAGATATGAAAAGGTTAACAAGTGAGAGTATCTTTACATGTTTGTTGAGGTCAGTGTAGTGACAAGTAGTATTATTTTATGGATTTATTTATTTTTATCTATATGAATAAAATATATTTCTAATAAATCGAATTAGAAACTAAGAAAAATCTTTACAAGGAGAGTTAATATTGACGTATATATATGTGGTTTGCCAAGACAGAAGCAAGCTACTATGATTTCTCTCAAAGTTACGTCCGAATTAAATTTAAATTAGAGTCCAATTCTATCAACAAATTATTCTGATTTATCCTATGGAGGCACCCCAAAGTGCACTTAAAGTAGTAAAACTCATTATTATAAATTTGTAGATTTTATTTCGAAGCCTTATCGGGGTCAAATTATGTATCATAAGTAAAATATAGGCTCTAAAGTATAATTAATATGTCAACCTATCGCAGAAATTTGATTACACCTACAATTGACCGAAATATTGAGATGCATGTTTTTATAACAGGTTGTTCAGATAAAAGCGGACCATCTTTAACTACATCCTGAATAATAAGAAAAACATTTTATTGCATTATTTCAACTTCAAAGTAAGAGGTTGAATGTTAGCTTTAAGTTAGTTGCATAAATTTTAATTCAAAAAAAGTATTTACGATGAAAGAGACCCGGATGAACACCATTATCGAATTGGCTTGCGCAGGACACAGCCCAACGTGAATCAAGAAAATGCTTGGGCCTACAAAGAGCACAGTCTACGACGTCTACAATCGCTAGAAGGAGGAATGGGCATATAAGAGAAAAGCCAACACGTCCTGGTGTGATAAAATACGCAATTCCAGATTCCTCGTAGCCCTGAAACGGTCCGTGGAGACATTTTCAATTAACGTTCTTGCCAAAAAGCGCAAATTAAGCAGTGCAACAGTCTCCAAGCCCATAAAAACTGAATTGAAGTTAAATTCATAATGGTTCTATAAAAGAAACATACTTACAGACAAAATAAAGGCCCCTGGGCTACCCACAGAAGAAAATTGTTGAAAGATTTGAATTCTTATGGTAACCGATTCATCTTTTATTAGGATGAGAAACAATGGACTGTAGACAGATTCCATTATCCAGAAGGACAGATGGTTAGCCACAGAGAGATCTCTTTCCTTCACGTCTTTAAAACCAAGTTTCCAGCTATTATATTAGCCCTTGGGGTTATTGGGAGCAATGGCAGTGTGTCATGCCCCATCTTCTTTCAGTCAAAAGAGGGAGTGGGTGCCAACAGCTACTGTGAACTCCTGTCCTGATACCTTTGATGAAATCTGAGGGAAATGGTGTCAAATTCCTGTTTCAACAAGACTCAACTCCCTCTCATAAGGCCTGCAAGACCCAAAACTTGTTGTAAGAAGAGAAGGTGTCATTTTGGAACCCCCATACCTGGCCCTCATATCCCCCAATATGATTCCTATAAATTACTTCTTTTAATTGGAGTTAGAGAGAAAAGTCTTTGCCAATTCAAACATCAGCATCGACTTCTTGAAGGCCTCTATCATCAATTACTGGCTCAAAGTAGTCAAGACCTACAAATCCTTAGGCCTCGTATAGAGCAAATGATTGGCGAAGATGGCGGACATGTTGAATGATTTTTTGTGCATCATTAGAACGTATAAATATAATTTTAATCCTCTACTTGCTTCCCCTATGGTTCAGGCTGCAATTAAATGTGGTACAGATTTACCTAAACGATTTTTTTGTATGTTCAGTACCACCTGTCTAAGAAGTTTTCAATAATATTTGATTCAATTGATCTGTTGTATCTGAACTGTAAACCATTAGTTGCTGGTATATATATAATTATAATAATTATTATTATTTCATTTTTGATTGATTGGTCAATCAAAAATTTGCACGAGGTCCCCTGGGCCTGTCAAGGCTTCTGGCTCCGTGTGGCCGAGTTTATCAAAGGAGGAGGATCTCATTATAAATAATTGAGTGTAATTCAAATAATAAAAAAAATATGGTTCTGTCCAATCTAGTTCGTTCTTTTTAAGCATTTTAAAGATTTTTCTAATTTATCTAGACCAACATGTACATAAACATATGAAGAGATAAACAAGTGCACAAGAAAATGCATTGACAGAAAGAAATAATCAAATTAAATCGTTCTATCGATAAAATAAAAACACTACTTAACTCAAGTAAAGACTATAAATTTAAACAATAAAAAGGTGAAAAATATTATTAGTTTTTAAGGTGTTCATCACGAATTTACCATTATTTTTTTCGTACCAAATCAGAAAAAACTCAAGCATTTTATTTTTCAATTTTTTTGGTTGGTTATAATATTTTTACTACGGTTGTTACAATCATCTGATTTAAGTCAAGTATGTCTTGTTTTGTTCAATAACTTGTTGCCAACGATAATTCAACTTCATAATACCCTTCTCGTAGAAACCCTTCTAACTATTGGCAAAAAAAATCAATTTTTAAAGGGCTCTATGAACTCCAAATTTGTACCACAAAGCGCGTTGGTGAAAGAAAGGAACCAGTGGTATTCTCTTGGTGGCTGGTCCAGACTGGAAGGTGTATGAATAAGAACTTCCATTCCGAGGTCCTGGAGCTTCTGGGTTGTCATCAAAGATATGTGCAGCCTGCCGATGTCTTGATATATCTTATTCACTAATGCTGGACGTTTCTGTTCGAGCGCCAATTTCAAATGGTCAATTTGTTCACAGTGGTGTGCAGAATTGAGACGTTGGCCATAGGCGAGCAGCTCGTAGTAGATTATTCCCTGAAAATCCGACCAAACACGCAGCATTACCTTCCTGGCAGTAAATCCGGGCTTGGCCAAGATTTGGCTGCTTGATATTGACTTAAATGATCTATTTTTTATCACCAGTCTCAATCTGCTTCAGAAACGGATCGATTTGGTTTGATTTAGCAGCGATTAGTGCAGGGAAATTTGGTAAATGAGATTTTTAAAATATGACGAATTTCTTCCTATGAGACCTCCATACTCGAGATACGATAATTAACGAATGAACCAGCAAAGCACAATACTATCCAAAAAGCGTTTCTATTATACACTCACACCTTTACAACACCATATCGTATGCTCCTATGTGACCAATAATGAACAAGATATACTTAGTAAAAAAAAGGGTCGGAAATACGAAATTAATTTTTTGCCCCAACTAGTTTTTTCACGTTTTCTGCGTGCACATTGATTTGAAAGCATTTTTTCGAACTTTGACGGAAGAATGTAAAAAGGCTAGGATATTGAGTGGAAAAGAAGAACCATTCATTCTTCCCGTTCATTTTTGATGGCCTGAACAAAAACAAAATTGAACAATGAAACGGGAAAATCTTTAAAAAAACGTTTTTAGCCATAAATTTCTTTACTGAAAGGAAATTTCCAAAAAACTAACGTATGAACTAAAAGAGTTCGAACGAGTCTAAGCCTAATATATATTTTACACTAATAAGATATCGAATATTCGTATTCAAATACATCTTGCATAAATTGCACTTTTAAAATAATTGTGTATTTTAATTATTGATAAATATGACGATAGAAATATCAATATTAGGCAATAAATCACTATTCCCTAGAATTTGATATTCTTTTGAAAAGGTGAATTTATATTTCACGTTTAATTCGTTAATTCTAAGAAATGTAAGAATTAATCAGAAGAAATAATCTTTTATAAATTATTTAAAAAAAAAGTTCCTTTAAGGATACTGAGCATTTTGGCCTTATGTCGAAGTGAAGGCCCCCAGTGTCGTTCATCCAAGCCCAGAGGCTCTCAAACCAACTGTCAGCCAGCACTGGTACACCATAACAGAGGACATGACATTTGAACATCAAAATTGAAGGAATATATTTCATTAATCCAAGCTATAAAACAAACTGACGAAACGTGCCTACCAGCTTGAAAAGATTTCTTCGGCAGCAAAAAAATTGTATTTTTGAAATACCACAGCTGACGTTAAGAAACATTCACAAGCAACGAGGTATTCCCGCCGAAGGACACCCTCATTATTGGTAGGTAGGGGGATCCAATTATAATAGCGTAGACATGAACTACGTGATCTGAAATGACGTCAAATTGAACATGGAAATAAATTTCGAAAAATTAGAAGAAGGAAAATCAAAAAAAGGTACGTTTGAAAATTTAAGTGTTTTTTTGTTTTTTTAAACCTCATTCGATAAAATATGGAATTATTGATCGCGTGGTAATCATTTGGACACTTGGGATTAGCTTTAGGAATAATCAATTAAAGCGCAAATGTATTATTTTGCAGTTAGTCAATATACTTCTTTTTTATTAATTTACGCTCCGCGAGATTTCGACCTTTCTCACATCTTCTATACATTGGTATTCATCTTAACATAATTCTTTTGACACTCTTATTCATGGGCGCAGTTGTTGGAGGAGGTGGAGGAACCTCCATTCGTCGCCTCACCAGAGTTACTAATTTTTACACATTAGAGGTATATATTTCCCAGATTAAAAATCCTATCTATTTAACTCAATTGCCAATCAAGTTAGTTGAATGTATTATTATAAAATGTACTATATAAGTAAATGTGTTTTATATTGTCAATTTATACGAAGATTTTATTAACTTTGACATTTATTTTTATTACCTTCTTTGATTATATCTTCCGTTTTACTACTTTGCTTCAGAAATATAATTAAATGAATTTATTCCATTATAATTTGACTTCCATTTAGTGACAATCAATTTAAATATTTGCAAAATTTCAATCAATTTGTATACAATGAATATCAATTGATATGTTTATCTATTTATCAAATGTACATATATATATATATTTTATGGTCAATACATAGATATGCATATTTCATTCTGTTGTTTTTGTTTTTTCAAAGATTCAATTCTTTTATCTACCTGTGATTTAGGACAATTGAGATGATATTTTAAATGCTAAAAATGTTCATGACCATCCCATTTTGAGTAAAATAAATAGTTATTAGTGAATGTGATTTTCTAATTGAGAAAGACTTGGATATTATGTGCAATCAAATGACAATTTAGATGTACAATAATTATATATATAAATCACGGGGTTTCAGGAAAAAAAAGAAGTATATTTACCTAAATTGACCTTTTAAAAGGATATTTAAGAAGAGAATGAACATCACATTATTGATATTTTTTATTTCCTTACCTTACAAGGTTTGTTCAAAAATTAAGGTGACTTTGTATTGTTACGAAAAAATATTTGTATATTTGTAGATATTTATGCTATCCTCTTCAAATAACTCCTCCTCCGTGACAACGTTTTTTCCAATCCTTGAAGCACTTCTCATAAGCACAATTTGGTAAACCTTGAGCTCTTCCAGCGATGCAGTCTTTATCTCCTCAATCGTTGCAAATCTCTGTTTTTTCTTATTTGTTATGTCTTTATTTTTTGGAAGAAGAAAAAGTCACATGGGGCCAAATCAAGTGAATGTGGTGGCTAAGGCATGATTGTGGTGTTGTTTTTGGCCAAAAAATATATCACTAGCAAAGATAAGTGAGCAGGAGCATTATCGTGATGCAAAGGACATGAATTGTTTTTCTACAATTCTGGACGTTTTCATCATATTTCTTCTAGCAAGTAGCGCATAACTTCATGATATTTGTTCGAAATTGGCTTGATTTTTTGTAGTCTTGGCTCACCTGGACTCATCCATTGGGAGGATTGGGAATTGGTTTCGATATTACAACCATATAGCTATGATTAGTCACTTGCTATGACCTTTTTGAGCAAATCAAAATCATCACTTACGTCTCTCAACAGCTCATGAGCGATACTGATGCGACGATTCTTGTTGTCAAAATTAAGCTGTTTCAAAACAAACTTCTGACACTCGTCTCATACCCAAAACTTTCGAGAAAAAATTATGGTACGAGCCAAAAAATACGTCAGTTTCTTCAACAACTTCTTTGATTGTGATTAGATGGTTTTCTAGAACAATTTTTTTCACTGCTTCAACGTTTTAATCTATTATTGACGAGCTCAGGCGTCCAGAGGAAGGCTCGTCATTGGCAGGCATCTTCCCCGCTATCTTAGAAGAGTTTTGTATCACGTGTAAACATTTTTTTACTCAGAACAGTTTCACCGTATGCCATTGTCAACATTTAAAGTATTTTGGACCACTTAATTTCATTTTTTACATAAAATTTGATGCAAATTCGTTGATCCATATTTTCAATAGAAAAAATTCGCCAAACATGCAAAATACTTCTAACCGTTATGCCTCTCACAAACAAAATAAACATATTATATGCTGAATTAGTAAATATATATTCGTGGCGAGCGTACTAATGAAAAAAAATTATAACAAATGTGCATTGCCCACAAAATTTAAAGAAACACCTTACTTTTTGAACACAGCTCTTGGAGTTTTACTCCAACGGGACACTCCAGGAAATCCTGCGTTTAATTATAAATAATAATAGCTTAATTTAATGACTCAATGTAACAAAATTTGGTCTTGGTATACCCGCCGGCAAAAACCAAAATGTACTCATGTTGATTAAGCCAAAGACCACAAAACTCAACAGATTCTTTTTTTTTTTTGCTTATTTTTTTCAATGCCTTTTTATTATAGATAAAGATGTTATGTTACATGTCAATATTTTAATAAAATTTCTAAATTTTTTTTTCAAAAATCAACAGCTATTCACAAAAAATTAAGTTTTTTGAATAAAACATTTGAAGAATTTAATTTTTTGGATATTTTGGGGTTCTCCGAACCACAATTGGCTGTCTTGTCAGACAGTTTGAGTTCCTCGTAAATGGTTTAAAGACTACTTGTAGTTCTTGAGTTAGGTCAACCTTTCTGCCTTGAAGTTCATGTGACAAGATAGATGTGTGTCTTAGATATGTCTTTAACAGTTCAATGACAAAAACAAATTCGTTCCTAAAGATGCGATTGAGCAGAGAAGTTGCTTTTGAACTCGACAATGTATTTTTCTCATCCTTATGAGGGTATTCATGATTCTGACCTTCTCTAGAAATCATGAGCGTATGGTATTGTAGTGGAGACTCCAGCTGACTGGTTCTTCAGGATCATCCTTTGCAAGCTCATCATCTTCACTTGTTATTTTCACCACCTTGTAGATTGCTGACCTCTTTGGTGACCCTTCAATGAAGTTGTATAAAATTTGCACCATCCCCATTGTATTTCTTAGTAGGATTCTATCTGAGAGAATATCATTGACTACAAGGTTGAGGACTCCAAAGGATTAAGCAAAATCATTTGTTCATTGAAATTAACTATAATTTGTTGAAAAATGTATTTCCTGCTCAATTTTGAGAAAACATATTGTTACTTCCTTTTGGGTTGACTTGCTAAAACTATATAATTTTAGACTCAGTACCATTAAGAGTTGTTTATAAGTAATATATAATAGATATTAATAATTAATTATGGCATAATTCATCTATATTTACGTATGGGATTAGTTGACGGTTGAGTAAGGTTTTTTTTTTTTGCCCGCTGAAGCTGAGAAAGCGCAATATGGTAAAAAATAATAATAAAGGCTATAAAAAGAGATGAAAAGACTAAGCAACTAAAAGGGTTTGAGTAAAATGGACGATAAAATGAAAAAAAATAAGTATAAAACTACAAGTTTATTCATAATCAGTTAATTTTAATTAGAGGTTTAAGTGTAAGCGTGTTAGTTGGGTTAACAAGGAGGAGGTTGTTTATCTTTTCGGGAATAGTAAAATTAAATACTATCCTATTTATTGTTAGATTGTGGTTAGATGTTCGAAAAGGATCCTAGTTGAGGGTGATAAAGTATTTTTTAATTCAGGGATTTAGGTCCTTGTTACTACTAACTTGTTTCGCTATGGTCTTGATATCTAACGATTGCTGTATTCAGACCTGCAGGAAGAGGAGTCCTTTTAGATCGCATGTATAAATTATCCTGAGAGTCTTTGCTATTATAGCATCCACTTAAAAGTCCTATTCTCCTCTCATTGTAAGAGAAATGAAACAACTTATCGATAATTATACTCTCCTGCATATGTAATAGAGGTCTCTCTTGATCACAAAAATAAAATAAATGGAACGACGATTCTACAGCTTCTTTGCAGAATAAACAGTTTTATTCGACTTGATGATATATATCGAGGATGTTGCCAACTTGTACTGAACCCACTTCTGAGACCACTTTTGGGGCTAAGACATCCTGCATTTTTTTGGCCTTGTAGGCAGGTACACTGTCTTGTTGCAATTTATTCCTAGGGCTACGCTATTTATCTAAGGAATGTAAATTAAAAGTACAAAACTAATAATACCGGGCCGTACAGAATTATTTACCGATTTTTGTTCAGAACATATTGCGGACATAATGACATTTCGAATGACTTGAGAAACAATTTATTCATACATTTTTAGAATATTAAAATAGTTTGTGATCAAATTTAATCAATGTAGCCACTATTTGACTCAATGCACTGGTCAGGCGACGTCTGAAGCTGCCACAGACTTGCTGAATGTAATCGGCGTCCATGGAGGCCCAGGCCTTGTTGACAGCAGCCTTGAAGGCATTTATGTTCTTGTGTCGTTTTTTTCAGGCCTTGGTCTCCACGTGCGCCTAGATAGAGAAGTATAGTGGGTTCAGATCTGGGCTCTGAGGGTGCCAGTAGTCCTTGGCCAAAAGTTCATGTTGTCCTTGAGCCACTCCTGAGCTTTCTTGGAAGCGTGGGTGGGTGTTCCATCTTGTTGAAAACCCCAAGGAGAGTTGCCGACTATGGATTTGATCCACGGAAGGACCTTGGACGCCAGAATCTTCACATAATCCTCCGCTGTTAATCTGTAGCCAGTGGAGAACCATACCGGTTTCATGGCCATCCCGTTGGATCTCCAAACATCTCCAAAGCTCACAACACGGTCATTTTGCCTGTTGAAAACAGGATCGACCGTAAAAGTTTTCTCATCTGAAAAAATGATGATACGTCCAGATGAGCTCTTGATATCATTCAAGATTTTCTTGGCACGCACAAGTCTGACTTCTCGCTGACGTTCAGTTAGCAGAGGGCGTTCAGTACGTCTCAGGGACTTTCCTCCAGCCCTTTTCAATGCCCTTGAAACAGTTGATGTCGACGTTCCCATCTTTCTGGCCATGGACCTGTTGGGAGTCCTCTTGAACACTGTCTTTACTTGCCTTGTTGAGACAGTGGGCTTCCTGCCAGCCCCAAAGGAATGCTTGAGATCACCCCCAGCCTCCAAGCGTTTGGAAACGTTGTAAATTGTCTTCAACGAGGCCCCAACCTGTTCCTTAATGTTGTTATGAGGCACTCCCGCTCGGAGGAGGGCTGCAATTTCGATCTTCTTTGTTTCCTAATTGGACATGGTCTCACGTGTGGAAGTAGTTACGCTCTCACAGGAAGGATTTTTGTTTATTTTAACAGTAAAAATACGAAACAATCAAATTGGTTGTCACAAAACCTCTTAAAAAGTATATTTACATCATCGGTAAATAATTTTGCACGGCCCGGTAGTAGAATGCAAAGCTGGATCTGCACAAGTTAATTAAATTACATGAAATCTATCTTTCAAATAGTATAAAAAAGTATGGTTTTACCCCATCTAGTTCGTACGTTATAAGCCTTTAAAGATTTTCCCAACTTTTCTGGACCATCCTGTACATAGGTTTTTGTATCTTCAAAAACCATTAAATCAGTCGATTATATATGATTTTTGTTTCTACTCTAGGAATATAACGACGATTTATGTGGGATTTTGGCGTTAGCAGGCCCTGAAGCAAAGATAAATGTTCTGGCGGCCTTTCTTTCTTCGTGAATTTATTTGAAAAATAAATTTATAATCCTTTTTTTTAATAACCTCATTTATCTTTTTAAAAAATTAAAAAAGTGGGGCTTTTTTTTCAAATAATATTTTTTTAGAAAGATTAAAGATATATTTTTGTAAGGCTTTTTTAATACATAAATGGTATGCATATTTCGTCGAGTGACATTTATTTTGGAAATATTATTTTTGCTTTTAAAAGGATATTTATTTTGAAAATTACTTTTTTAGAAAAGGTTTTTTCATTTTATTATTTATATTGCTGTTTTTACAAATTTTTATCCGTATATATAATTACATTTTTTTTAAATCTAACAAGAGAAGGCGTAGGGCAGTCTCACCGGAACCATAGGGGGCCAAGGAGCAATTGCTCAATTTTTAAAGTTTTAACAATAAACATTTTTTGACATGGCGGAAAAATTTAATGTCCAAATTTTCGATAACTTTTTTCAATTTGTCTTTAAAACATCAGGTAATTAATTTAAAAAAAAATTCACTCTAGAATTTTTGAAAAAAGTGGAGTTCCTCGTCAAATTTTGAATTTATAAAAAAAAAACCTTTTGTCAAAAGGCCAAACGGTCCTGATGAGGTCATCATTATATAATTTAGCCTCTCCACTTGCAAATACATTCCAAGGATCCCCGGTCTAGAGAAAATACTTCTCCTAAAAGTATCTGCATTATATTATCTAAGTTAAATCAAATGACAAATACGCATCATTTCCAGACGTAGCTCAAGCGTAAACGATATCCAATCTAAAAATGATTTAGTACAAGTTCATGTGCATGCTTGAATCCAAAGGATTGTATATCATTATTTTCATAGATCTCCCCTATAAATTAGTGCTATTATTTTGACTTTAATTCAACTATTCGTGTGGTCTTTCTGGCAGCTAGAGACTTGAGTGACTGGACAAATGGTAATGAATACAAAAATAATAAGAAAGAATAATTTATGCTTGAATATTCCCTCCTAGTCACAAAATCTATTTTTTTATAAACCAAGATATTAAATTACATTAAAAACATGTAGAGATAGATTGAAATTTATTATCGAAATATTATTTTATGGTCTTCACTGCATACTAATGGTTCTTTATGCATAATTGAAGAGAAAAAAAATTGCTTAGGAGTAAAGTGGCTACTTATATAATGAGCATACCTTTATTTTGTAATAGACTACTGGGAATTTATTGAAAAATTGTTCTTTAAAAATGAATGAATACTTACGGCCTTCACAGGAAAAAATCGATATTTTTATTGCAATTTTTAGAATCTCAATAGAAACTGAAGCAAAATAAGATAATATCTATTTTTATAAAGAAATAAGCAATAGTTGGCAATCTGTGAACATATATTTTCCCATAAGATATACGATCTTATATTTTACAAATGATTAGATATACATCACCAATTGCATTTATTTTGTTTTGTAATAATTAGTTTGTTTTGTTACCCAACATATTTATATCCTGAGGATATAAACTTAATAGAAATACAAGGTTATACCTTAACGCTTTTCCAACTAATGTTTGACTTCCACCACGTTTTTTAATAGTGACGTGAAAGAGTATAACTGGTACCAAGAGTAGCTATATATAGAACTGGGAATCGAGCGAGTGTGTGTAAAAAGCAGAAGTGAGACATATGGTACTATTGATTAGAAGTAACGGTTTCGGAAGATAAAATATCACGTGATGCTGGTATAAAGATGAGATTCTTTAATATTTCATATTACACTGGAAGAGTGAATATAAAAAGTAGTTGAAATTTTCAAATTCAGGAATATTTAATTTACTTTGTGGCAATCATGAAAAAACTTTCAAATTTCTATATTATAGATTTATTAACAAATATTAATAAAAGTCGATAATATGATATGTCATACAATAAGTAATCAAAAACTTATTATTATCACTTTACCCATAGCAGTAGATTACTAGTAAATTTAGACATTCCGTCTCCAGCCTCTCCAGTTTTTTAATGAATTCTGATATCGGAGGCTGGTAAAACAATGCAACATCCCTATAACACCTTCAGGACACCTTCGAGGGCTTTAATAGTTAAAGTTATTTTTACATGTGCTCGTATGTGTCATGTTTTATATGAAGTGTAGCAATAAATGTTTTTTTGAAGACAATTACTAGTAAATTTAAAAATAAAAGTTTTATAACGTATATTTGTGATATTAGTTAAAGAAGTATGGATAAAATAAAAAACGATCAATTATAACGAAAAATATTAATTAGAAATTTTAACAGTAGTGATACAAAGAAACTGAAACAAATTAATAATAACAAACGACACTAAATATTACAAATGATTTCAACAAATTATTAGGGACAAATGAAACGAAATTGAAGTTATTAAAATTAAATATTACACATGGATTCAAGAAATTATTATGGATAAATGTAAATTATAAATATACAAAAATAATGAGACATTTTTATACAAAAAAAAATACTAATTATAAGGAGAAATAAAATCTGTCTTTTTCCCATCATACTTCAAATTCTATGTAGAATATTCATTTTTCATCATCTAAGTAATTTTTACAGCTAAGAAAAGAAAAAGTAAATTAATATGTTCAGTATTAAAACGACTTATACTTATCTTAAATAAATTGACCTTCAACATGTGGGAATTCTTAGCACGAAGAACCTGATGTTAGACAAACTATTTGCACGCCATTTGAAGCTCTCAATATGCTGAAAATCCTCTCTAAATCACAATTTACAACAAATGTGTTTCTGTAAATTCTCTCCTCAGAATTTGCTAGGTCTTGCAAATCGTTTTACGCTGCATTTTCATCTAAAAATGTATTTAATTTTGTTTTGAATGGCTTTAGCTTGATATCGACGCGTAAATGTTCAACAATAGTCAAGCTAACAAGTAAAGGGAGTTTTTCTTCTAACGGAGTAATGGTCTCTGTAATTGGGTTAATATTATGATTAATTATTGACAATTCTTCATAAATAAACTCATCATTTATAATCTTCTAAGCTTTAACGACCGTAAATCAAATTGAAAACTCTAGCTAGCCCAATTACATGATGGCATAACCCTGTATTTCTATTAATCTTCCAGTGGATAAAATATTAAAACAAAATCTGAATTAAATATTAATTAGTAGCTTTTGAGTCACACGTTATATCTAGCTGACCTTTAAAAAAATTATTTCAATAAATATACTTGAGTTATAAAGTACAAATTCATCCATTTGAGTCGGTTTAGTCATGTAACAAGATTAACGTTTTAAAAAAGAGTGAATTTTACGGAATACATAATTGACAAGCCTTAGTAAATCTAGTTTTAATTTTTTACTTAATATATGAACTAGAGAGGCAAAATTTGTGTCGTATTCTGTGTATTAAGCCATTTCCTGGCTATAAAAAATTGAACGACTTTTTTTATCGGTATTTGCTCTGATACCGATACAATACAGATATTGAAGATTTTGCCTGATATATCGGTTTTCCGATTTCGATTCAAAATATCTGCTCACCTCTAATATGTACAACAGTAATATCTTGAATTACGGGTATACTTGGTGTTTTCTTAAGAAAAATTGCTGAACACATCCTTGTTTAAAAATGTTTTTACTACTAATAAATGTCTCTAGTCCCAATAGGTTCACACATCAGTCACATCAGAACCAGGAAGGGAAAGAACTAGTGCCCCTCAAATTTTTAAAAGCAATAGGAATGAAAAGTTGTATTTTTATCCATAGGATTGATCTTATCTAGTTTTAAACATTTTATTTTTTCCTGACTAAAGTTTAAACGAAAGGTTTTGTTGAGAACATCTATTTAACAAAATCATCTAAAAATAGTGCTTGGCACTACTTTCATTCAATATTAAAGCCCTAAAGCTCTAATAATTGTGTCAATGTGAGGCCCAAATCTTTCGCAAAGCTTGACTATTTGTCTACTCCTTCTTGATGGAACCCTCTAGAGACTAGACATTACTATGAAGAGTAGCACACATTCTCTTCTTCAGACGTGCTAAATCGAGAAGTCCAAGGGGTTCAACACCACATGTTGAAATCCAAAAATTATGTTCAACTGGGTCTTAGCGGTGCAATGAGCTAGAGCACCGTGAAAACAATGTAGTCCTCGAACTTTTTTCCGGCCAAAGGCACCACTTTCTTATCTGGAAGTTTGATGTAATCATCTGCATTGAGCCGCTCCTTCCTCTCCACAAAAATGGGAGGACATACTCCACAACGCCCAAGACCATGGTTCCGGCTGTATTTTTTTTCTGAAGACACGTCTCACTGAAGCTGCACTCGAGCTTCCCGGAACCTGCTGCATGAGAGTAGCTTCCAATAGTAAAAATACTAAAAATATGTCGTTTATAATAAAAAGGCTCATTCCAGTTTTTAATCCCTCAACAATACTATAACTATTTATTATATAATTTATAGAAATTATATGCTGTTATATACATTTGTTATACTCCATGACATCAAATTTGTCTGTCTTGCCCAGCAGTCAGTACGCTAAATTCAATTGAAAATTCTAGCAACCCTGATTACATAATGGTCTAATTTTGTATTTCTATTATCCTTAGACAAGACAAAATAGGCCATCGAAAAAATTTTACTTATCCCCATAAAATTAAAGATGCTTATTTGTCAAGATTTTGAGCCATCCTATAATCTTTCTCCTAATAATTCTGGTTGTGTTGATGTATTTTTGTATATAGCATCTATGTGCAACGTACATAGATAGGTGTTGTACTTAATCATATACAAGTTTTTAGTTTCTGCAAGAAAATAAATGAAAAAATAATATTAAATATGTCAAAAATTACGTTGATTATGAGGACAAAATAAACTAATTCAAGATTAAGAAGCGAATAGAAAATTCAAAATTACTGATTATAAAGAATCTATCTTTAATTGGCCAACACCTGAATTTATACAGACACAAACGGTTGTGAAATATGGAATATTGATTCAAAATATTCCTCATCTAATTGTTTTAACGCCCCTATACACTGCATATAGTACATTCCAACTTTTTGAGCCACCTGCACTAGATAGACTGGTTTTCCTGGAAGAGTGAGCAAGAAAATTTAATATGGTAAAATTAATTTTTATTCTAAATTGAAAATGGGCTTTCGATTTCCATAACACTCCTATTCTGAAATAATGTGTGTAGTAAAGGGAAATCCTTTAATTTTTCAATAGATGGCTTTAATAATTTGTATCTTGCACTCTATAAGGGTGATTGGCTCCCACTTGATTTTGTTAGAAAGATAAGGTCCATTGTCAAAATGTGGAAAAAATAATAGAAATCGCATAATTCGACCGTCATGTAACACTATTTAAAGGTTAAGCATACACTTAATTAAAGTTCATTTACAGTTTTGTGTTTGATGAAGACAGTTGTGTGTTATAGCGTTCAAAAATTCAAGTAAAAAAAGAAAAAAAACCTATACATTCTTCAGTATCACTAAGATTTCGTTAATTTTCACTTCTCTACTTGTGCTAAACAAGACACTTTTTCCATAAATTGGGATCAAATATGACAACTACTTATTTACTGATAAGCTATACTTATCATTCCATTGTGAAGAAGTATGGATAGGACTAAGAGTACTTATAATATTGCTAAGGCTTCAACATATATTATTACAGGATGTCTAAGGTTTCAAAAGTAATATGATTATAACGAATGAGGATAAAGTATAAAGAAGCCTCCTTCATTAGCATTGTTACGTAGAAATGAGTTATTATAGAACAACGATGTACAAATATATTGAATATAAATACATAGGTTTGATACAGTTCTGAATACGACAACAATGTATACATAATTGTTATACTAGCCCTGAAATGTCTACACCTACACATCTAAGACTCTTTTTGCTGTTGTTGTCCATATTATATGTTACCATACAATAGACATATAATATGAAAGGAAATTTATATAAATCTACATAAGAAAAAAAATAATATATCTTTTTGATCATAAACCTCTTTAAAAGTTATAGATGCACATATATTAACGAAAAAACAGTGAATGATTTTTAGCTGGCCCGTGCTTTTTTTTTAAATTGGTAATATGAATTATGGTGGGATAACTAATCGGAACCCAATAATTTGGTGTTCTTCTGGAACCGGGAAAATAATTTTTAATTTGAGATTCCGATTCTTATTATTTATTAGTGGTATTTAACTATCTATTACTTTTCTAAGGTATAATTTATAAATTATACTTATTATTACTTGTAATTTAAATCAAGAAATTTTTGCTTTTTACAAAAAAATTTAATATTTGATTTTTTTTAAATTTAATTTTTCTAATTTTTTTCCAAAACAAATTAATTTCTGTAAATAATTATGCATTTTTGAAATTTTATCAAAAAATATAATAATACAAATTTTTTTTTAAATTTTTTTAAAACAGCTGGGGATTTGCGAAATTGTTTAAAAAAAACTTTATTACTTGAAATTTTTTTAATTTTTTAAGAATAATTGTGGATTTTGGAAATTTTTCTAAAAAAATTAAACTTTTTATGAATAGTTGTTTATTTTTGAAGAATTTAAAAAAAAATGAATTGTAGATTGGAAATTTTTTGGATTATTTTTGTATTACTAAAAAAAATTTATTTTTGCATTACTAAGAAAAAAAATAATTCAAAAACCAACTGTGCAGTCGATATTTGTACAAATCCTAGAGGCCTTTCGTCAAAAACTTTTGAATTTATTAAATTTAAAAACTTACTTTTGGGATTATATTTAGTAAAATATTGCTTAAGAAATATGAAGTACGCACTTTTATGACAATGGTAGCATTTATTTAAATTTTACTTTTCAAATATAACCAAGATTCGTTCCAATGACGTCACAAGAAATAGAAAGGGAGAGATATTATTTAATAGATCTGCTGTGCTTGTCTAGTCTTTTTCGTGTTGTCTAACCCTGTTCTTATAACATTGTTACTACAGGGCGAGTTTGTTGTTGTTGGCAACCTGAGCAATGTTTTTTTTTTCTATGTTCTCAAGCTGTTTTTATTATCCTTTCATTTTGGAGGAGATAACAAATAATTATTGAGTAAAGAAATATGTGACTATATGTATTCAAGAGAATTTTTATTAATTGATTAACTACGCGTGAGTGAGCTCATAAAAAAAACCGCGAGTAACCCTGATGATTTGTTGAAGAGTTATCTTCCATGGTATTAAGGCAAAGTGTGTCTGTTCATCGATCCCTAATTACTCCAGATAAATACAAGGTTCTACCACTAGTACATTAATGATTATAAAATTTGAAATTATCTTCTGTTCACACTAAAATATGTAATCAGCTAATTATAAAATTACCAATGTATTCTTCATTAAATATTAAAAATAGATGTATTAATTAGGTTGAGAATTGATGAGTGCATTTCATATTGAATATTAAAAGTATAAGAATTGCATGATTTATGACAAGTAAATAAAAAAACTAAATCATACTAATCAATTAAGATACGACAAAAGTTAATATCATGGAACAAAAAAATACATGTATCAAATAATGTAAATAAATGTAATTAGGTTCATTCTCAAGTCTTAGAAGATGAAAACAAAAGTTAGTACTTTTAATAATGATTATTTAGCTAATAATGATAATGAAAAAAAATTCTCATAAAAATACTGTAGTTTCTATTTTAATTAGTTAACAGCTAAGTGGAACACTGTATGATATTTTATATAAAATGTGCCTCTAATGTCTTTGGGACAAATAATGAATTGATTCATCTTATACATATATATTTATAAATATGCTTTTTTTTTGTTTCCTTTACGAACAGATCAGTCCAAAATTTAGCGAGAAGACTAATAAAATAACCAAATACAGGGTTGATCTTATCTAGTGGTAAATATCTTTTTAAATTTTCAATCTGGAATGAAATTGGTGCAAAATTACATCTAATTTCTGAACAGAGCACGGTGATATGGCTGGGAAGAGCAAAGAAGATTATTAATTTTCTCAATGCCAACAAAAATTCGGGCAAAGTTTTGCTCCTTTCTGATTAAAAATTTTTCAGCTCTGATGTCACTGTGAATAAGCAGAACAGCTTTGCTTTCACTCAAGACTGAGCTCCTTGTAATCGCGCCGCTAAGACACAGACCTTCCTGAGAGACAACTTTTAGCACGTTTGGGACCTCAACATGCGACAGCCCTCCAACATATCAACATATTAAATTTAGAGGGAGAAGTACTGTTTAGGGGGTTTGACTTCGTGTCAGGAGGATTCGACAGGAACATTTTTGCCTTTTACGTTTTTTTCTTGTACGGTTTTACCTTGCCGGTTTTTTTGCCTTGTATAAAATATAATAAATATAATCTAGTAGAACCCATAAAAAAATACTTAAACACCTAAAAAAAGCCTATTAGTTTTAAAAATTGTATGTTTGTTAACGTTTTAATAATTTGATACAATCGACTAATTACAATTGATGTAATAAAATAACAAATACAGAAGAGAAATTTAATCAACTCACCAATGATACATAACAATGATTTCATGGGAAAAAATTATTTGAAGGAATTTTAAATATAAACAATGGATTTGAATACTTTAACTCAACAAAACATCTAACTTAATACATCAATAATTAAAAAGGTTTTCGGTGATGTATCTGCAATCTATCCTAAACATATCAAAAAATAAAGACTAAATGAGATATATAATAGTGATATAGTAATAAATATAATTATTATTATATAACTGCAGATCCCCAGTTTTGGTCTTAAGTTTAGTCGGACACCCTTCTGACAATTTGAAGGATTTCCTGAGATAGTACAATACATTGATACAAGGGAGAGAGAAAAAAAAAGTAAATTATACGGTTTTTTGGGGCACCTTGTGGGGGATATAAAGCTGAGGGTAGGGATCAGGTTGATAAAAAGAAATAACAATTTTCTAAGTGACATAAGTTATTTTAGGGAATAAAACCTTCGGGACCTCAAGAGGGGTAAAATCTTCCCCGGCAGTTAGACTAACTATAGTGTGGGCCTCAAGCTACAAACTCACAGATAGTTATTTTAATTTTTAGATTTCATTGTAGGAGAAATTGAATGAAACACATCTTTAAAATGTCCAAAATTATTTAGTACATAAAGGGAGCGGGGATCAAATTGTCGCCAAAATACTTTTCTACAAAAAACAACACAAAATATACATTTTTTAACTTTTTATTGAAAATCAAAACTATGACGAGCATATAGGTATAGAGTAGCCATTCATTTGATATAATCACCGTTGGCATCAATAATTGCCTCAATACGGCCTCTGAACCGGCCGCAGGCTCTTCTGACCATCTCATTGTCCATGTTGCCGAATACCTCCTTGATGGAGTCCATCAGGCTAGACTTGATGCTATGGGGATGTATGTTGGTATGTCTCTCGACATAGCCCAAGACAAAATAGTCCAAAGGATTAAGGTTGGGAGAGTTAAGAGGCCACAAATCCTTGGTTAAGACGTCATAACAGTTCTCGGTTAACCACTGCATGGAGATTTTGGACACATCGCAGGGTGCTGAGTCCTGTTTCCACACCCAGGACCTGTCTCCGGCCTTCATGGACCTGGTAGGGTCATCCTCAACCATCTTCTTCACCTTGTCGACAAAGTCGGTGTCCCTGACCTTCCTGTCGGTGCCCTCCTCCTTGGGTGCCCTCTTTATGGTGGCATCAACATCCCAGGTGTCCTCTAGCTTATTACGGATACGCTGAACAGTCCGTAAATTCACTCCTAAGGTTGAAGCAATCGTCGAATTGGAGATTTCACCTCCATTATTAACCAATGCCATGACTACGGCGGAACTCGAAAGCTCCTTGTTCCACTTATAGCTCTTTATCTCCTCATATGATGACGGCATGATGCTAACTGAACTACGTATCGTCAGCTGACAAGAATAGCCTTCCTATTGGGTAACCGGTTTTTTATTTGATAATGTCGTCTTCAAGTTATCAAGGTTTTAAGTAGGCGACAATTTGATTCCCGCTCCCTGTAGAAGACCGTTGGAATAGAGGGACTGAAGTGATATTTGGACAATGAGTAGGTGGTATAGGCTCCTAAAACTACACTTAGTAACTAACCTTCTTATAAAATAAACACATTTATTGAAATATGCCATACCATTTATTAAAAAAAGCCGTTTGAGAAAAGAAATCATAAAAAAGTTATTTGAAAATACTCGTATTAATTTCTTTAAGAAGAAAAGATTCAAAATTTCTTTAAAAAAAAAATCTAAAAAAGAAAGAAAGCAAAGTACGACTCAACAGCGTTGATTTTGTCAGCTATGAGAAATTGTATTTGTCAACAATTTTTTTTTTTGCTTACCAATTACGAAACAAAGACAAAACAAAACGAAGTAATTCTATCAAATGTTTTGTCTGACAAAAGCATTTCTTTTCTCGACAAAATAAAGAAATGGCTTCATGTGACGAATACGACTTAAAATTTAATTTAAAAAGATGTGACGAAACAAGACAAAATTAACCATGCACATTTATCTTTGCCATAGGCCCCACTCAAACACAAACCGATCTTGGGCTTAAATCCCTTTTCTACCCAAAAAATAGAATTCTCTGAGCTAGTTCCCCTTCTCCCAAAAAATTGTATTTAAATTAATTCCAGCCACGCCTGATCAAACAGTTACCTAATTTAAGGATGCCACTGCATTATTTGTTCATATCCAGTTCCCACACAGAAATTCATACCAAAAAAAAAAAAAAAACTATACTAAGCGTGTCCTTGCAATTCCTAGCGAGCGTTCACACAAATTGATAGATACATTGCAACTATAGAGATTCATACATGAATATGCTTTAAATCGTTACTCTTTTAAACATTCATAGACTGTTATGTAGTAAACAGTCTATACACCCTCTCATGTCGAGTTAGTATATAAGATATCGACCGAGTGGTCCATTAAAATAATAACACTTTCAATTTTAAACTTTAACAAGATTTCATTTATTAATTAATTTTAAAATTTCAACAAATTAATACTAAATAGATGTGTGTCTGAGCTCTCTTAATTATTATTGCAGCCGCCTCTTATTGACAATGATGACTTCCAGGCACAGGAAGGCCTGGAATCAGCTGCAGATGTTGTCCTCTGTGATGGTGTCCCAGTGCTGGCCAACAGTGCCTTTGAGGGCCTCCATGTTTGGTTGACGGAAACTGCAGGCCTTCCCTACGACAAGTACTCAAAAGTTGTAGTTGTGGGGTTAGCATCAAGGCTGTAGGGGAGCCAAAAGTGTTCAAAAGAATCTAGCAACAATGATGATTTCTTTCATTGCTGGTGTCAAAAGTGGCCTCTCCTCCCTCAAAAGTATCTTTTCACCCATTTTTTTTATAGCTCTCTGGACAGTCTGGTGTAAAACCCCAAGATCTCTTGCATGGGCCTTCATGGACTTGATGGGGTTGGCCTGGGCTGTTTTCTTTAACTCCTCTGGGCCCATTTGGACTTTTTAGACAGAGTCCTTCTTCCTCTCTAATGTTTTGGACTTGCTGACGGCGTAGACGTTGATCCTGGAGACGCCCAACTACTTGGAGTGTGCGAAGGGAAATTTGTGCATCTCTTTTAAGTATCATTTTCTCTACTTGTACGTACAAACGTATGTATGTGTGTGTTTTTTTTTTTTTGTAACTTATTGTTTATGATTTAATATATTTGAATATGAATTTATTTCAATCCCTTAACCTTCATTAATTATTGAATTAGTAGGTGTCTAGATTTCATTGCACCACCCGGTATGCACGCACATAAATTAAACTTTTTCTTGCATTTTTGTCTTTCCTTCTCTCTCTATCTGAGAATTAATGATATTCCATTACTGGCCAAATGTAAATTTGATCATTTATTGTTTTCTTCTATTCACCATTTCTAACATTTGAATTTTTCAAAATAACAAATATGGCTTAAGTGGTTGCCTGCACTAATAACTCACTTTTAAATTTCCCTGGCCTCACCGCTTAATACAGGGTATAACATAATATATAATATCGTAATTTTTTGTTTATCTATAATGAATTAATATTTGTTTTTCAAATCCAAAACCTTTAGATAATTGCATTATGAATTCAAAATGTTAAATAATGGACTTTTTTTTTTATGAATGAACAAACAATGTGTACATTATTGGATTTATTTTTTATTCAGATTTAAAGTTGGCAGCCATACAAAATTAGCATTCATGAATAGTGCCTCATATTGACAATTGGGTAGAGTATTTAAAAAGGTGATTACAATAATTCAAATCCCATCAACCATTCACAACATAAAAAAATGAATAATATTTCTTTCAGTGTTTGTTTGAAAAACCTACAACTTTTTGATCATCTTGTTACTATACATAAATATAATTTTTATACAGA
This sequence comes from Lepeophtheirus salmonis, assembly GCF_016086655.4. Taxonomy (NCBI): domain Eukaryota; kingdom Metazoa; phylum Arthropoda; class Copepoda; order Siphonostomatoida; family Caligidae; genus Lepeophtheirus; species Lepeophtheirus salmonis. The sequence continues at coordinate 27,351,851 of NC_052131.2, forward strand.
GACGTATTAGAGTAAAGATACTTGCAAAGTTTCCCTCAATATAAATAGTTATGACTTTAAATAACCTTTCATTGATTTGATATAATTCATAATTATAAATATATATATATATTAGACTGTACAGAAATGACTAAATTTGGGAATTTGGTATAACCGGATACTTTTTATTTTGCATTTATTCCTGTATACAAGAAAATAACCATTAAACGTCCAAAAAATAAAGGTCCTTTATGGACGCGTTTTGATTTGAAAATCTGTAAAATGTCGGGGAAAAAAAGAAGGAAATTTTTTTATGTTGTTTCTTTAAAATTATCGATTTGAATCCAGCTACAGGAATTTCATGTTTTTAATTATTATAGATTAAACATATAGTTTAAAACAATATTTAAACAAACTTTCTCTAACTTGCTTCATAGTATGAGTATTTTAGCTCCAAACATGCTGCCAATAAGTAAATATTATCTTTTGGTACCGTGTATTACCCGCATTTATTTTGAGATTTTTTTTTTTTTTTGTAATCCGAAAGCTGTCAATTAAACTTTTAAATATACAACCATATATTTATTATTCCTCAATTTCTAAGGTTGATTTGTTTTTATTTAAGCTTATTTTTATATTCTATAAGTTTGATATTTTTCATTCATTATGAATATTTAATTCCTTCTTTTTTTGATAAAACTAATCAGTCGACTTTGAGGAATGACTACAGTCATAAAATGCTCATTTGAGTTGTTCAACTCCCTGATATTAATAATTGTATTATCATCCCGATTGAGATTATTTGAACAGTAATGGCCGAACATTAATATCTCCCAAATCACTTCCATCTCATGTCTCTTATTTTTGATATTTCGAATTGTCTATATTCTTGCTTAGTGTCTGATAGTAAAGATAGTAGAACATGCTTAGAGTACAACTAATAGATACATTTTTGTTCCATGGACTGGTTTGAATAGTGTGTGAACTTCATACCAATAAATTTAAACTATGTTACATAATAATTGAGCTCAATTGTCCCCAAAATTGAGCTAACTCGTTTTCATGTGTGCTAGATTATATGAATAATATTTATCAACTTTATTATGCGTTTATTTATTATAAATAAGGAGACTTGTGAAAATTATTTCAAGTAACGTATAATTTCTGAAATTGCAGTTAAACATTTGTGTAATGATCAATTTTATGCTTATCGCATTCCAAAATTATTATTTTAGGAACAGCAGATGAATAACTTCTTAAAATGAAAACGTCATTGTTTTACATTCAATATGGGTCATATCAACACGACTCTCCCATCTCAAAACATTTGTTGGCTGGAGATAAAACAAAAAGTTGCGCCTTATAGCCGGGTTAATTGTGAATTTTTACTTCCAATTGTGGTTTCAAATTAAAGTAGATTTAAATTTTTTTAATCATTCCATCACATAAGCTATATGAAATACAATTAATTCAGAACATATAAAAAGAAAAAAGGATGCACTTTCAAAAAAAAAAAAGTCAAAAGCATCGCCATGAAATTTGTGGAGACAGGTGTGTGGCATGGCATGCTCATTATGAATATGTTCTACTATGTTTACTATTAAGCTCTAAATAAGAGACATAATAGATGGAAGTGATTTTGGAGATATCAGTATACTGCCGTAGAGTTCACCTAACCTCAATTGGGATGCTACTTCAATTATTAATATCCAGGATTGGAACAACACCACTGGACCTTTTATCGCAGTAGTCATTTCTCAAAGTCCACGGATAATTTTTGTTACTTCACCGCTTCGACTTCTCAAAATATCATACCACACACAAAGTTCTGAACGTGACCAGTAACCAATACTTCAGCTCAAATTTGTGGACAAGAAGGACTATCTCAGATCGATATTAAAATTACGTTTAATTTTCCCTATTAATGAAACAAAAAAATAATTAGAAGCAATTATTGATTCATAGTTTCTTTTTTGAAAGTTTATCGAAAAAAAAAAGGAATTTAATATTTATAATAAATGAAATAAATCAAACTTATGGAATATAAAAATTAAAATATTCTTAAATAAAAACAAATCAACCGTAGAAATTAAGGAATAATAAATTTTTAAGAGTTTAAATGACGGTTTTTGTAGTCCAAAATTATGAAATGGTGAAATAGATTGTATTATTTGGAATAAATGAACAACAGAAGTACATTTGATAGTAATATATCTCACATTTGAAATCAAAAAATGAGATTTTATTAATAAAAATGAAGAAAAACATCAAAATAAATGTGCGTGATACGCGGTACCAAAATATAAAATATATTCATTGGCAACATGTCTGGAATTAAAGTACTCATACCATGAGGCAAGTTAGAGAAAGATTGTAAGCAAAGTATCTATAATACTTTATAAAATAAAAATTCTGTAACTCGATTCAAATTGGTAATTTTAATTAAAGAATACCAAAATTTCCTTTTTTTCGAAATTATCTGATTTTCAAATCAAAATGTATCCATGAAGGATCATTTTTTTAGACGTTAGATAGTTATTTTCTTGTTTAGAGGAATAAAATGCAAAATAAAAAATATCCGGCGATACCAAATTCCCAACTTTTGTCATTTTGGTACAGTCTAATATATATATACTAACAGAATTGTATCGGATAAAATGATTTAAACCTAGAGTATAAAAATAAATACTGTAGGTATTTCAATATGAATAATAGAAAAACAATAAGAATTATATTTTATTAAATTAGAGTCTTAAATACATAATTACTACTAATATAGGGAATAATGATTTAAACATTATATTAACTCATTAGTAATGCCACATTTTATCATTTCCCACCTTATCATATGCAACTGTATTTTCCTTTTTCAGAATTCACGGATGTTGCAGAGTTAGTTATAGAGTAATATTGCACTATACTCATTGTACTCTTTTTTTTTTTTTTTTTAAATTCAGATTAATGACTCATAATACGGCTCTTCTTTGGACAATCATCGTTCTAAATTCAAAATTTAAGCCCTCTAAAAGATGTCAGTTTGGTGTTAGATTAGAAAATTGTGGTAAAAACAAACTGACGTTATTTTTCCATTGCTTATCTTTTGTATTTCCAATTAACAAAGTTATAATAAATACAGGTGTGCACGTCTAAAACTGAACACTCCTTTAAATTTTACGGTTTGAGGGCTCGAGATGTGTTCTCTTGTAGACCTACAGGCCAAGATCTTTCTTAACTTACCGGTCCATATTCCTTCTGCTGACGTTGAACTCCCTGGAGAGGCCGCTGAAGGTGACCCTGCCTCTCTTGTCCTCCACAGACTTTTAAATGGCACCAACCATTTCATCCGACCTTCGAGGCCTTGACTTAGATCTTGTAGTCGCCTCAGGAGTCCCTTTGGCTACCACGCTGTAAACGGTGATGCGGTTGCAGTTCAGAACCTTAGCAATTTCAGTGGGAGTTTGTCCCCACGCGGAAAGTTCCAAAATTGCAACTCGACGTCTCTCCATATTATCGGCGATTGTTTCACTGTTGCTATTTAGATTTTGCTGGAGTTTTGTTTATAACTAGTCAAGACCCTTGCCTCGAAGTATAAACCAGTTTCAACGAAATAAAATCACTAATATCTGCATGGCATAAATTTAAAGGAGTATTCAGTTTTAGAGGCGCACACCTGTCTATAGTAAAAAAAAATTTATAACAGCTCTTAGATTGTCTCAAATGAAACATTTTTTTCGATACACAATTTGATTAATTTTAACGTTTATAGTATATTATTCACAACAGCATATCTCTTAAGATAATTAATATATAAAATCGATACAATATAAATCGGGTTATATTGGGGGATTTAGTTAAGGGAGTGAGTGAAAACAAACTCCCTGAATTTTAACTGATCATATCTCTCACCTTTGGGTAAGCAAAGACGGACTTCATTTTGATGTATTGGTTATTTTAAGTCAAATATGATCATTTATTTAATACAATATCAAATGCTCTCTATACTGTGCCTTTTTATTTTCTCATAAAACCCATCAAATAAATTGATTCTATTGAAAATTGAAAATAATAATTGATTATTGCCTCAATTTTTCTTCATTTTGAACTTTTCCCTTTGAAGACGATTATACAGACAAGGCATATACATAATATTAATTTAAAATTTGAATGAAAATGACTGTATTTATATGTATATCAAAGAATGGGTCAGTTTATAAAAGCCTTTGTGTTTTAATCATAAATGGAAGAGTAAGGTTCTTGTTCGAAGTTCCTGTTATGACTTAACGGATGAGTAAAGATTTCAAAATAACATAAATACATACCCATTCACGAAACTATTTCCGTTTTCAAGTAGGTACATAGTTTTTATTTTTCAATTTAAAGCGAATCTAAATACGAATTATTGGTCAATTAGTATTTAAAAAAAATATATATATGATGCATATTAGGGTGTTTTTAATTTTCTTTTGGCTGATCAATGACCAAATTATAATTTCTAAAAAAACAATTGCAAGGCATTCAAATATTTAAAAATAAAATAAATTTCATATTTGCTTGCGTTTTTTAAGGCTGTAAAAAAAAAGAATGGTATAATATATAAATAAAAAGTGTTCTTCTGATTTATGTCACATTTTTATTTAATTAAAAATATGACTTCCCCCAGCAAGGTTGAAACATCACGATTTTTTTCACTTACATTGTTTGGTATTTTATGCAAATTTACTAATTAATTCAAAATAAATGTAAATAGACATATATAAGTATAAAAATAGAAAACCCTGGGATTACGAAGAAAATACGTGTCATATATAATATAATAACATTCACCATTTTTAGAGTGATTGAATCAAGGAAAATACTATTAACACGATACTTGGTTTCTAAATTGCAAATGGTGGGAATTTTTTATTTTTGTTTTTAACTTATTTTGTCATTCGGGCAAATTAAGCAGCAGAACATAATTTTAAAATAGAATTATTTTTTTTGTAAGTAGCTATGGATTTTGGAATTTTTTTCCCAAAACATTTAATATTTAATTTTTGTATTTTTTCCCCCAAAACATTTAATTTTTCAAAAGATTTTGACTAAAATATTTTATTTTTGTGCATAGTTATGAATTTTTTTTTAAATTTAAAAGATTTTAATATTTTATAAATAGCTTTGAATTTTTGGAGTTTTCTCTCAAAACTATTCAAAATCCAAGGCCTCCTAAAAATATAATCTGTGGACGCCCCAGGTGGTGTATTGGTGTCCGAAAGACTCGCTAAGTTACTCATAATACGAGTAAAAACTGTATATATTATTTTGAATGTCCTTTTAAATCAATACTACAAATTTCAAATGATTTTGGACTTCGTAAATGATAAATCACTTGTATTTTGCCTAGATAAAAAGACTCATTGTATGGTAATCTCAACGTGAGTGGGGTCCATTTCATTCATGACTTAGAAGTATATCAGGCTCACATAAAATAATTTAACTTAGGGATTACTAATTTATAATCATTCAGGGATCCACGCACCCATTCCCATTAATAAATTATTTATTATAATATATTAGCTTGCCTTACTAATGTAGCTAATTATTTTAGTATTACTTTTACTTATTAGCTATATATAGATTATAATATATCTCTTCCTTGTCAAATTGCTCTATTCAAGATAATGAATCATAATTTATGTTTGAGAAGCTATCTTAAAAAATATTTTTGTTGGACAGTTCGCACAAATTTCAATTAATAAAATTTGCAAAATATGTCTTGCAAAAAGAACTATGTAAACTTGAATTATAAGGAATTTACATTTATAATATATTGCAAAACAATTCAAGTGAAATAAACTCATAAGCAAATTTTTTTATAACATAAGTAAACTACAATAGCTTTTTGAATGTTTGGAACTAAATATTACGTATCTGTGAAATTTTGAAGGGCCATAAATACATTGTTGAATATTGTGATATGATTTTTGTGAATGAAATATCAAAAATGTTATAACAAACCCTCCGTTAAAAAAAAAAAACCTTTTTATCATTGATTCATATGTTGGATACATATTTGCAGATTTGCTTATAGGAATGATTAATTTACAAAATATATCAACGTCAACATAATTGTTCAGCACAACAAGTATACATTTATGGATATATGTAGAAATGAACATATTGAGGTAGATTCAGATTTTACAAATTTTAAATCCTCAATAAATAGTTAACATAATGCTTGAAAGGATTAACAGCCAACTTAAAAAATTAAGTTAAAAATTAATTTTATAGTTTTCTTTTTTTGGCCACCATTTGGCATGTCCTTGAGGTGTTTTGGCTCGAAATGTCTGTTAACATTATTATTCCTTTATTTTCCCTTCCACGTTTTCCAATTCTTTCCAACTATAGTTGGAAATAATTATTATTTAACAATTGTTGGGTTTTTTTCAAAGCTTAATAAGAACTCATTCGAATTTAGTAAATTAAACGCTCAAACCCTTGAATATGAGAAAAAAATTGCAGAAATATCGACAAATTACTCCAAAATATAGTTAACTTGTTTATGTAAGTGGGTTAACACTGTGTTGAGGATCCAAATAATTTTAAAATATTCACACAATCTAGGTTAAACATATATATTCGGTCAAGTTAAAAGTTCTGAGCTGTTTAGCTAGATGTCTTTAGTGAGCTATATCTCATGATTAATATATTTCATAAAAAAAACATAAAGTATGATTAAAAGTAACTTAAAAAAGTTCATTTACAGTTTGGTGTTTGGTGAAGGCGGTTGTGTGTTACAGCTTTCCAAAATGGAAGTAAAAAAGAGAATATTTTATATATTCTTCATTATCTCTACGACCAAGGTGAAAAGAAGGAGCAGGCGGCTCAAAAAGTTTGTCCTGTTTATGGACTCAATACAGTATAGGATAGAAAAAAAAGTGGTTGTTCCAACGATTCTGTTCGGTAATATGGATGTCGTAGATAACGTACGATCTGGTAGGTCAATTACCCAATTGTGATTGTTCATATTCTATATATGTCATATAAGTAAATTAATTAGTATTATTTTCCAGAAAATATTTTTTTATTAATTCATTATTGATCATTATGTATATGAACACAACACAGTAGCATGTAGTTCGACTCTTTTACCGTTCTAGTACTTTAAATAATAAACAAACACGAGTGATTCAATCGAATGGACGAAGTGCTAATAAGTAATATCCGTTATCAATTATCGTTCGACATGAGGGATTTACCTTTGGATTAAAGAGAAATACGATCTTTTATTTTTATCATGTGTGGGTTTTAGTTTAAAATTTGTCTCTCCTTTTACTCAATGTTTTCGTGTGTAACGTTTAATATGTTAATATTGGTAAGCTAGATAGATTTCACAGAACAATTTCATAAATGCATGGGCAAGGAAAACTAGCATTTAAAGTATAATACCGATGAGAGAAATATAAGCCACGTGAAATCATCAAAAGCATCAATAATGAATATACCTAATTAATAAAAAAATATTTTCTGGAAAATAACCCTTAATAATTTACTTATATGACATATATAGAATATGAACAATAACAATTTGGCTATTTATCATACAATCTTAATTAATTGAATTATAATATGCTATCCCATATATCATTATAGTATTTATTAAATATTATGTTTCGGCAAAATCTCCCAAATAATCCGTGGAGGAGAACAAAAAAAAAGAAGGACATTACCAATAATTATTTGGATGGCAATCCCAAATTCTACTCTGGGTCCAACAAGTACTTACAATTATAACTCTGCAACGAATCCTCAAAATTATTCTCCTTCTTTTATGAGTACAAACGAATGTTCAATAAGGTTTTGAATATAATTGAATTTATTTAGGAAAGGAAGATCCCTACTTAGGAAATAAATAATAATGACAAATTCTAAGGAAAAGAAAATTCATTCTTCAGATTACCAATTCAAAAAAAAAAACTGGGTCACCTAAAAATTACAGAGGTTTTACATCACTGTCCATATCAGATCGTCCTACAAATTAGATATTATATAACGTTTATTCCAAGAATATATGTTAATAATCCGTAGTCAACAATCCTAAATATATAAGATAATGCAATCAAACTACTGTCAACATAAATAGTAATTCATACTTTCAAACAATAAAAACAGAAATTTACCGTTGATTTCACAAAATCAATCTTCTCCATATAATTTTCTCTTCGTGATTCAACAATTCCTTCTAGTTGTTCTTAAGTGATTTTTACATTGAGGAATATTTAGTTTTACTATCCAATTCATTTAATTCTAGACCATTACTTGCTGCAATTGCAATCAGTGTTCTGATTTTTTTCAAATTATTCTACCAAACTAAAAGTTTCGTCATAACCTAGTCTAAGCTGCTGAGTAAAACCTTGAACCACTTATGCTCCCTTGTCTCTCATTAGTTGAATGATCTTCTTAATTTTGAAAAACCATATTTTTTATAATACTTTTTTATTGAGTGTTCTCAACCAGATTCTAAACTATGTTATCATTCAAGGCGTTCATCTCTTCAATCAGAGTGTTCCTCTAGTTTTACCAATCTATATTTTACCTGGCCTTCTTAAGGGTTTGAGATTATCTTCTACTGTCATTTGCAACTGTAGCAATATTTCCATAGTGATCAGGAAACAGTATTGTACGTATATCAATAAAAAAGTTTTTCACTTAAGTACAGCTATGTTAATTCACTAAATTATTTTTGCTAGTATGAGCATCACAGATTGTTAAGACGATGAAGAATTCACTTATGGTTAATATTTTTTTGCAATAACTAGAATCATTTTATTATTTTAGAGGCAGATATCTTCAATTGATATATGCACTATGAAAACTATTTCTTGGTAACTAAAAGCCATTGTTGTTATCGTAAATCATACAACCATTTTAGAAGTTTGACTTTTCCTTCCGTATAATTTTCTGTTGGGGTATTATCAATGATTGTGATATACATTAGCAAATATAAAATACTATTCCTTGCTGCTGTTGAAAATCCTAGAAAAAGGTTCTATAATAGTTTGAAATGACCTACAATTTGCATTTCATATTGATCTACTTTTACAAATAAGAATTTATGTATCATTTTTTCGTCTTTGTATAGATGTACTTGAACGAGGTGTCAAATAATAAAACAATTTAGGTTTAAGTAGAAGCCTTTGGACACTTGTTAAATACAAAGTTTTTCATTCCTCTACAACGTAGTGAGACTTAATTCTTATTGTTAGTATAGGCAGCACAGATTGGTAGGACAAGAAGAATTCACTTTTAGTTTATTCGTTTTTGCACTAGCTAGGCAGATATCTTAAATTGATTTATGTACCGTGCAAACTATTTATTGGTAACTACAGGCCATTCTTGTTATCGCAAATCATACAACCATTTCAGAAGTTTCATTTTGTGAACTAATATTGTGTCATATCAAAGGAACGGGAAGGAGCACAAAATAATATATTTTACTTTTAAGATGTTAGAAGAGACGAGACATTTTCTCTATTATGAATGAGAAGTTGGAAGATTGAACCTGGTCAATTACTCCTGAGTTAAAGAAATTATGAAGTTGTTCACAAATGTGAAATGTTTCTTTTCTGTCCTTGCATCCCAGAAAAGCTGCAATGCCGATAGCTTCTGTGACAAGAGTTAATTTTAGTGTCTGAATTTATGCAGTGTGATAGGAAGCTTTTATTTAGTTCGATGTTGTTAAAGAAGAGCCTGAAGGATATGTCTTCTTCCACCTCCAGGCAAGCTGCAATGTCTAGCCCTTTCAAATTTGAATGTATAATTTTGACACATGCATCTTTTGGAGTTTTTAGCGACAAGAACCCCGAGGGTAATGATTCCGAAGAGAGTTTGTCATAGAGATCTTGTGCTGACAGAATAGTCTCTTCCATAAACATTGCATACCCTAGAGCTTCTTGTCTCTCATTCTCCAAATGCTCCAAACTCCGTTTGTCTTGGAGGTGGTGACGGTGATGAAATGTATGGGAGATTTGACCATTTTGATGGGATGGCATTTCAACCGCCTGTGAATGTATATCATTTATAAGTATTATTGATTACTAAAATTACAAGAGAAGAAATTGCAATATTAAAGTGCATAATTTAAAATTTGAAGGGGATGCTTCTGAACTATGCTACAATTTCATTGTCCAGATATTGGACATGCATTAAACAATGCTCCTAAAAATCTTCTAAAGAAAATTAAGCAAAAAAACAACGATATTTATATTATTGGGGAGTATTGCTTAACTAAAAATTTAGCGACAAAATCAGTTACTTAAAATACAGACTGCATAGCCTTGAATCCGTTGCTGGTGTCTAGTCAATCGTATCTCTTGGCATGGCCCTAAGCCATTTAGTTAGGTTTTGGAGTCTTTCATGGGGAATTTATAAAAGCTCACATCCTGATCCTTAGTAATTTCAATGGCAAAACTGCTTTAGCTTTGGTCATAACACAATCAACTGTGGGAACTTAAAATTTAAAGCTCAAGAGTATGATAAGTCTTTGAAAGCTATTTGGGCTTCCAATATCAGATAATATTAGATTAAAGAACACTTCTAATCTGATCGATAAGTCATACCAAAATTCTTCAGATAGAACACTAGAATCGATCATTTCTGGATTTTTCAATATAGAGAGTAGCTTGGCTGAATGAGGTGGTAAAGAAGTTGAAGAGAGTGAGAATGATAATATATCAGTCAATGTACGAGAGAACTTGTTGAAAAAAAATGAAAATGTAAAGACAAAAGAGCCTATAACGGAAATTAATGACGCCAATGATATTGAAAAATCTAACATAGCTTGTTCTAGTGAAGATTTATGTGATACTGCTCTTGATAGAGAAGATTACTCAAACAAAGGTCAGAATGGTGATGAGGATGGAAGAAAAAATGAAAATAACTAGGTAAATAGCGAAGAAGGATATATGTTTATTCATATAAACTCTTTGGATACAGAAGTGGAAAAAGAAGGGGAGGAACATGTTAAAAGAAAGCCTGATAGGGTTTCTAAATCACATTTAGATACCAAGCAAATTATGAAATATCGTACTAGTTCGGCTTCACTAGGAAAGAATAATAAATTGGACAATGATTACTCCTCTGGAAGGAAGGAAAGGTAGTTCGAAAGAGTTTAATTCAATGATTATAAATGCTGATGATCCCAGAAAACAGATCCTACATCTATGATACTTATTGGTGATTTAAATATAGATTTGAATAAAGAACACAATTTTCCTTTAAACAAGCCTATGTTAAAAAGACTTATTTTTCGACTAAAATTTGCTAAAGGTTTATCTTTTGAATGAAGGCATTGTAAATAATGAAAATTTGGGCAACTTTAATCAAGTATTAATGTAGTTCTTGTTTCGTTGTCGGTATTATCCAGAATAAAGAAGGCTGGCTTTTTTGTCATCCAGTACCATAATCTGACGATAAGAAAATTGAGCTTCAATAACATCCCCAAGATCATCCAATAAATTTCAATTACCAAAATGAGTTCTTGGAAACAACGTTTATATTAATCCTATATTAATTTATGAAAAAGAGCAAATTCAATTTTAGACCTACTTTTCTAGTTCTATCTTGGTAGTATTTTTGTGAGAAAAAAAAAAAAAAATTGGCCGCCAAACAAATAAACCTATTTTTATTAAATAAAAAGATGTCCAGATAGGGGGAAACCTTCATACTTAATTATAATTCTAAGTCATACGTAATAATTCCATGGTTTATAGTTCAAATTCATATTAATTGATAAATTTTAACTTTAATTGAACTAAACGTATAGTAATTATAACATACATAATCTTAATTTTAAATAATACACACAATAATTTTGACCCATAAATAAATTTGTTTCAAATAGTTTATTCTAATATTTTTGTTCCAATAAAAGTAGTCTACAAATATTTTATGTATTTATGGTTTGTATTTAGCAGAAATTTTTTACAAATACCTCATGTTCATTTCTAAATATTTTTTTTAAATATAACATACTTAGTTCATTTTAATAAAGCAAATATAAAAAAAAATCTATTTAAAACATGGTTCAAGATTTGACCCCTGGTTTCTTGCCAAAAGCGTGATAAAATAAATATTGAGAATTCTTTAAAAAGCCTTTTCTAGGCTAAAAATGTCAGTAAATTATTATTTTTTAAGTTTCAATTATGTATTTTTTGTTGTTTAACCAAGAAATTTTGAATTTGTGACCAATGTGTCAAATCTCAGCCATGTCTAAGAAACAAAATTTATTAAAAGCTTTAGAAAAAAATAACCTAAAAGTAGTAGATATAAGTAAAAATAAAGTAATTTATAAAAAAAATTTATTATTTTAGATGAATAAATTAGATTTAAAAAGTTTTTTTAAATCTTTTCCCAAAAATGGTTATTTTTTATATACAAAAATGAGGAACAAATTATTGTTGTACCACTTATAGCGTGCACTTTTTTGTCATTCGCGTTTAAAATAAGTAGAATTGGCATTTTTTAAAGGAAAAAGCAAATATGTCAACTATAAACACGAGATATAAGCTTCTTTTTTTTTTAAAGAGAAAAAGTACATATAATTACACAATGTAACACTATTCAGGTTTTGGAACATTAAAATCGATCTATGCGATCTTTATCAATATTAGTTTTCTGCTCTTCCCATTTATTCCGAGAGACTTCCACGGAAATTTCACCCGATGAAGTACAGAAGGTTTGACCCCTTAAATTACTTATGTCTTCTAGAACATTATTTTTTTTTTGTTGTCAACCTGGCCCCCCTGCTGGGCCTGGCCTGTGGATGCCCTTGTTTCTACTTTGATAAATTTGAGGGTTCTCAAGTTTTCAAATAAGTTCAACTTGATATTTTTAATCTTACTATGTGACCTTATTTATGTTATGTTATCCATGAAGTAAATAATTTAACAGCACATATGGCTTGTTTTGAGGTATCTATGATGGGGATATGTGTCTTCGATTTGAAGCATTGTGGTTATACTAAGATATTTAAAAGTGTTTTGATTCATGATGTGTGAAGAAATGTAATGTGTGGCGTGAGATTGAGTAGAAATTACAATGTATTAAATATAATAATTATACGTGTTTCTATCATGATAAATTTTATTTTAATCAATTTAATTACAGAAAATATAAATATTTAAATATGCTTGTAGGAATATAATTCACTAAATAAATTTTACAATATATTCGAAATAAATAATTATAAAAAATGTGTCAATTTTATCATGGAAATCTCGTACAAATGTAGTATTTCTAAAAAGCAGTTTTCCAATTAATACTTCAATTTAATTTTTTTTCCTTACATAATTTTTATAAGCATTTATTAAAATATTTGAACTTTGGTAGGTATGTAAAAAAAATCTTCTAATATGAATGTCAGTTTAAAAGTTATGCTCTTTTAACAAAACCCACAATATTTGAATGATTAATAAACATACAAGGATTTAAATAAACTACCTTTTTATATTTATACTAAGATAGATAATTATCCATTATATTAAATAATTTCCGATACAGAAGACGACCTTTATGTAATCAAATTATAAGATTCAAAATAAAAAATATCTGCAACGTAGCTGTCATAAATAATGACAACGGAACTTTTTTAATAAACACGCAACCTTGCGTTGCCAGATTGCTTCAATATCAAATGCATTTCAAATCCCCAAGAACAATTTTTTTGAATAAGTTGAATTTTTAATAATTAGAATGCTGGCATTAAATTTTAATTTCATTTTTTAGTATAAAATGTTGTATCTTCATTTTGATTTTATTCTTCTCCTAACATGTGAAAGCGGTTGGTGGCCCTGCATGTTTGTTTTATTTTTCTTTCTTGTCAACAGATAGTTATTATTTATTCTGTTATATTTTTATTTATTTCATTTCAATTTGTTGAATACCTTGTAATGTCCAATGAATTTGTCATTCCGGAGTTGAATTTTGACTCCCATAATAATGAAGGAGAGTTTGTCGTCCCGGAACTAGATTTTGGTGCTCAAGGTAAAGAATTTGAAATCCCGGAGTTAAACTTTGGATCTATAAGTAACAGTCGAAATAATCAAAAGTCACAACTTGTAAAAACGGAAGAGTTTGTTATCCCTGAAGACATCGATCTTTCCAAAATAAATCATGCGCATTTTAAGAAAACCCCTACTTTTCTTCCATCCAAGAACTCAAATGATGATCGAATTCCAATTCAGCTCAATGGTAACATTTGTTATAAGTTATTATTTTTTTTCTTCCTCTAATCGAGTTCTGCACATTGTTTGATATATTTTTAGCCTTCTCTATGATTTGTTCTATATATTCACACCATCTCCATAGCTGTATCGTTCCTACAGTTTATCACATTTGGTCATTTCATTTATGTATATTTATCAAATACGTTGTACAAAGTAATATATGATAGAAAAGAAGTAGTGTATTCTTGACGTTTTGGTTTTTGAACACAGAGTATATTAATTTAGATACAAAGATAAACATTTGGATACATAAAATATCATTTTCATTACACAAAAATCACAAGGTGTATTGGAGACTATAAGTGCCATAACTTATTTGGGCATCCTTTGCTCCAATAAGATTTGAATGCTATAAACATTATCTACCTATTTTCTGATAATGAATTCCGTATCATTTCTTTTTTCATCATTAGAAATTGCACCATGATGCTGTCAAATCTAACTTATCTTTCCACTTAAGAAACTATTTAGTTGGCCTTCAGAAAAATATTATTATTTTAAGATATTGGCGATTCAAGTTAATCAAGTCAATATATTTATTACGATGTTACTTTTTTGCAACGGATATTTTTGACAAGATCATAATATACTTATCAAATATGGAGAATTATACTAGTATATAGATGATAACCGAAAATATTATGTTTGACAAAAATGTGAATTGTTAAGCTACTTACGAAATTATTTATATAAAATATTATGGTTATTACAAATAATATAATTTTTCTATTTTATGGTAAAGAATGGATAATTTTGAACCATTTTGTTCCAATATTCTAAATCATAAAAGGACCACTTTTATATAGATATTTACTATGAAATATCTGGGGATGAAAACGTCTGACAGGTCATTTGAAATGTTGTTAAATTAACAAAAAGGTCTAAACTAAATATTATAGAATTATGTAACGTTGGGATGGACTCATTTTTTAGATGAAATAAGGATCCTGGAGTAAGTCGATCTCTTATAAATTATTTTTTGCTGTATATGATATTGATGGTCGAATAAAAATATATAGAAAGATATGTGTTAAAATATAATTTATGAATCAATATTTTATGTCCTCATAATTGGTAATAAATATTATTAAATTAAATTTCAGATATATTCATTAGTAAAAATCCAAATTGTGTCCCTAAAATCGACCTCAGCTCGGTATTTATCAATGAACGTTCCGCTGAAATTGAGAAAAAAATACGTCATAAGGAAGACATAGGCACTCGAAACCCATTTACAACTGTTCTTCTTGTCAAACCTATCGAGTTATCGTCAGATCGAAGAAAAACAAAACCCTCAGCTTTTGGATCAGTCTTACGAAGAAAGTTTTTTGATCTAAAAAAAGTGAAAACATTGAAGGCTGTTGTTCCAAATGTGTCTGATTCTATTTTAATATTTAATTTTGATTCTCCTTCTCCTGATGATGATGTCCTTAAGGCTCAACGTAAATTCAAAGAGATAGTTTAAGGACGTTTTGACGATTTAGTCGTTTTTTTTTTTTTTGAAAAATATTTATTATACCATAGACAACTTTATTTCATACTATTTCAAAGTTCTGTACTTATAATTATTCAGACTATTTTCAATGATAGAATAACAATAATTTTGTTTTCTTAATATACAATTATATGCGTTATTTTTATAAATATTTTTATTTGTCTCATCGATAAAATTTAATAATGGAAAATAATTTTCCTATAATTTTATGACGTTTTGTCATCATACATTACGAAATAATGACTGTTGTGAAGTATTTCATAATGTTGATGTATTTTATCAGTAATTAATCTGATCTATACCTACAAAAAAAAAAGGAGTTTCAACTAAATAAAAAATTTGTTCAAGCAATTGTCTTAAATACATTTAGGAAATTTCCTAACAATATGAAGACATCGATTTAACTATAACTATTTGCATTTTATTTCCTAATTTTTTTCGCTCTTATACATATAATTTTTAATATTTAATTCTTAGGAAGTTGAGCTTTTAACATATTTTCGTTTGACTATCTCATATTAACTAAAGCATCGACATTTTTGTTAGAAAATTAAATATTGTGGCTATATTGAACCATAATGCCAAATCCATTTCCAAGTTGATGTTTTTCTTCTGAATAAAAATGTATATTTATGTTTGATAGAAAAATTATTGTTGGATTAGGATTCGAACGATAAATTAAAAAAGTTATATTTTTCGATTAAGAGTTTTTTTAAAGAGGATTTTTAGACAGCATGGTACTGATATAAAAAATGTTTTTTTAAAAAAACTAAGGACCTGTATTAACCAGGGATGGATACTTGAGTTATAAATTAAAAATTGGAAGTAGTCCATGTCCTCTCAAGTTGAACTAACAGTTCCCGTATGATATATATTTGAGTTACAAACTTCAGAGTAGTGATTTTTTTTTTTACTCGAGTTCCTATCCCTGATATTAATGTCATTCTATAAAGCCTTTAGACTCACAATAGATCAATCAAGAAGTATCTTTTCCGTTCATAATTAAAATTTAATATATAATCACTCAATCATTTTTTATATGAGTAATTATCCACAATGTTATATGCCCTTCATGAACTTAATTTTGAGCACATCGATACAAAAGATCATTTGTTTTTTGTCATACCCTGAAAAATTCAAGTACATATATGTAGTCAAGTCTATTAATCAGTTCTTATACATCTAATGATAAATAATATTTGAAAATAATTGCATTTTATATAGAAACTTTTGTAATGCTCTGATTAAATCTTTACAATGGAAAATAAATTCTTTCTTTGAAATGATGTATTGTTGGAGAAAATATATAGAGATATTGTTTATATAGGACTACAAAGTCGATGATTATAGTATATACATCTACATTAGTTAAATTTTTTACTAAAGTAATATCAACTCCATATTATATTTTTTCAATGCTTCAAAAACTTTAAGGGATCATTGACAACTATGCTTAAATAAATAAACATTTCTTTGTTTGTACTGCACATAATATATTGTTGTCTCTGTTCTTTCATTTCTTGAATGTCTGACAAAAATCTTTTTCAAAAATTAATATCTACCTGTAAAGACAGAAAGCGAGTTTAAGGATAAGGAAAGCCGATTATTCGAGACAAACGTTTGTGTTGTAAAAAACATCTTTATGAATGACATAATATGACATTAGGCCAGGGGTCGGCAACCTTATGTAGAGTAGATGTCAAACAGCTATCGCCGCAGTCATAGTGGAAAACCATGTTATTATAATTGATTTTCGGGGTGTTTAGAGAAAACAAGGATTTGATATAATTTTATTTTAACAATACCCTTATTTTTTACTACAGGAATTATAAATGAAATATAAACACAATTTAAAAGAAATATCTATATTTTACTTTTTTTTTTAAAGGAAAGTAATAAAAGTACTAATTATTTAATGAGACACTTGTTTCTGCTTATTTTGTGTTCTATATCAGGTGAAATATTTGTCAATGACAGGAGCAAAACTTTTAAAATGGTTATGTCGAGTTTCTTATTGCCATCTAATGGAAGTAACTTTCATTTTAGCTTATTATGCCCATATTTAGATGATTGTCCATGATAAGATGGCGGAACGGTCAAAACTCATTTGTGGGCTAATATGGGCCGCGGGACAGGGGTTGCCGACCTCAGCATTAGGCAGTTAACACTTTAGAATGTAACAAATAAGTTTCTTTAAAGAGTAGGTATAAGCATCTTATTTTTTTATGCAACATATTTTGCTATCTGGGTTATACGAAGGTCGTTTGAAAGGTCCGTGCAAAGTCCGAGAGATGGCACTACTGGTGCGTATCGAGGTTATGTCTAGTAGTATCTCTTGTAAAAACAAACATCAACTTTTAGTTAGGTCGGTCTATTTCTTTATGTTTGGCATTCGTTTGAAGTCAAGTGATTTTCCAAAAATGGAGGAAAAAGAATTTCATGTCTTAATTAAGCATTACTTTATGAAAGGCAAAATGCCTCAGGAGAATAAAAATAAGCTTGATAAACATTATGGGGACTCTGCACCATTGACTAGAACAGTTTGTACGTGGTTTAAAATTGTTCGGAGTGGCCATATGGGAACAAGTGACGCTCAACGTTCTGTTGAGCGCACTGTTGAGGTTACCACTCCAGAATTCATTGATAACATCCATTACATCGTAATGTATGACAGAAGAGTGAAGGTGCATGAGATAGTGCTAAGACCATCTCGAGTTGGAATCCTATTTCCATTAATTTTCCGACCACAACTGCTGAGGTATGAACTGGTGCATTGTCGTGATCGAAAAGGACTTTTTTGTGGACTAATCGTCGGCGTTTTTCTTATAGCTCGGTTTTCAAACGGTCCAATAACGATGAATAATATGCACATCTTCCAAGAAATCCGGGGTTCGAAGGTTTATATACACAAAAAATACACTTGTAAATTTTAATGTAATATATAATTATTTAGAGAATACTTTTCCATGAATTATGAAAATAAACCTTCCTTCTAAATAACATTATCAGAGATAGGAATCACGAGATGAAGAAATATTTGATGAAAAACATAAAATAACAACAAGATTGAAATAATAAATGCTTGGCTGAGTGACGAAATCCTTGAATATATATTCAAAAAAATATTGTTGATAAGAAAATATTTTGAAAAATAAATAAATATCTAGATACATTATTAAGTCCCCTCATGGTTTCATATATTACGAGTATGAACAATACATTTTAATACCTGTATTAATTTGATTTTAATAAGGACGAAGTATTAAACTATTTATTTTTACTTTAAAAGGATCACGAATGATTTCTTTTCATCTATTTATAATATGAATCATATTTGTATAAATATATATTATTTGAAATCATCGTTTTCAATTTATAAGAAAATCATAGTAGGCATACGAAGGTTTTCTCTATTCCAGGAAAACCAAATTTCAAAATCCCAGGATAAGATAAAATTCGGTGGTGGGGACTTGGTATCGAGACTGGCAACTCGACTTGGACTGAATTCCACATAACCAAGACTTGTGGCTTGACTTGATCATACATTCAAAGACTTGAGACTTAACTTGGACTTCAAAGATAATACTTTCTACTCGACTGGAATCGAAAGTATCTTCTATTTTTCACTAGAAATAAAGTGCTCTCTAAAGTATCTCTTAATTTTTGAAAAATTGAAATGGTCTCGGATGAGAACATTCAAGAACTTTGACTTCAGGGTAAGAAACTAGAATCAACTTGATTTTGCAGTATAACGACTTTTTTCCACCTATGATAGTAAATAAAAATTTAAATAGTTTATTTTAAGCTAGTTTTACCCATACTTTCCTGAAAGTTCCAAAATTAATCTATGCTTCCTACAGTAGAAGGTAAAGTTATAATTAAATATTTATTTAATGGTTTGTTAAAGCTGTTTTATCGTTAAACATAATTTTTTTCGTGATTGTATTTACATAGTCTCACATTTGCACTGTATGGAAAAAATAATTAAATACTTAATCTGCAGTGAATCTTGAGCGTTTTATTTCATGGATCACATAAAATAATTAATTAATTTTACCGGGGAAAAAAAAAAAAAAGGCTTGGAAAAATAGTATCCCAAGATCCTGGGAGAAAAACCCTGATGTGCATCTACATTAGTATAATATAATATGCACAGATTTATCTAGTACTATGTAGTTACAACTACTAACGAAATATATTGAATATTTTAATGAGACGAAAAAAGATAAGGACATAAGTATTTTATGCAATTTTGATTTTCTAAAGATCAAATAGGCAATGAATAATATGTTTGTCCGATGTGCAATATATTTTTTTAAACAAAAAATGTCTCAAAAAAAATAATTGTAGAATATTTTAATCCTTTATTAATTACTCATTAAAGTTATCTATTGTTAAACGAAATAGCTACTATAAAATTTATTTTTTCGTCCATCAATAAATTCTTTACAATTATATGCATAAGATCCTGGACAAAATATCTGTCCAGTTTAAAGACATTATAATATATACTTACAACACATATGCTGAAAAGTCCCAGCCCCCCCCCCAAAAAAAAAAAAAAAAAAACACAGTTTTTTCCCCGTTCATAATAGTTTATTTTTATTATTATTTTTTTTTAAATGCACTTAATAGAGTGGAGTCCTTATAACACTTTTCAAGTCATTGCTTAGCTTAAACGGTATTTATTCCCCATGAAGAAGCAATGTAAAATTAAAACACGAAATTGTTTTGGAAATGACAAAAGACACGTTACACTCAGAACGATATCTCACTAACTAAAGAACAAATTATTGCAAAATTTTGTCAGCTGTTTTTGAAGGTTAATACTAACTATTGTTGTATCGGTCCTAGTGACTTCAAGGAGTCGAAGATTTTTTTTTTCTGATACTATTATTCATAAAATTTCTAGTATTATGTGTTGTTAATATAGCTAATGATGAAAATCTTATGTACAATGGGCATGTTTTAAAAAAAAACATAAATCAAAATGGTCCACAGGGGGTGGGGTAGGAGGACAGTAACCCCCCTCCAATTTAAGGATATTTTGCTTTTTACAAGAAAATTTTATCGTCATTCGGGCAAATTATGCAGCAGAGGAAAAAATTTAATAATAAATTTTTTTTCCCCAAGAAATTTAATTTTTGTGTATAGCTATGGATATTTGAAATTTTTCCTAAAAAAATTGATTTTCTGTGAATAGTTTTGGATTTTTGAAATTTATTTCCAAAAAATTACAATATTTATGAATTACTATGGATTTTTGAGATTTAAAAAAAAATGGATTTTAGATTTTGTTCAAAAAAATTAAAAAAACCAATCCCACCTGCCAAAAAAATAATATATAAATATATATAATGCAGCGGACGCCCTGTATAAACTAGGATATTTGCAAGAATGACTCCAATTACGATCCCCAATTCTACGTTGAGTGCAACAAGGACTTATAACTCCTCAGGATCTATTATGAGCACACACTAATGTTCAATCAGGTTTTGAATATAATTGTATCTATTTAGGAACGAATGTTCACTGCTCAGCAATTAAATAATAATTAACTGCTAAGGAAACGAAAATTCATTCTTAAGATTACCAATTCCAAAAAACGTGGCAGCTAAAAAATTCACCAGATTTACATCACTGAATATAGCGTTTTTATACTCCATGCCGTCAAAATCTGTTTGTCTTGCCCAGCAGTCTGTACAGTAAATCAAAGTGAAAATTCTGGCAAGCACGATTACATGATGGTATAAACTTGTATTTCTATTCAGCATGGGGTATACAATCATGTAATTGGGCTTGACAGAATTTTCAATTTGATTTACAGTACGGACTGCTGGGACAGATTTAACAGCATGGAGTGTTACAACGGTATCACTATGAATGTATAATGCTAGAAATGATATTATTAACAGTGACAGTATATTATACTCGTTGACGTCACTATTATAATGTGTGGTGGAAGTCAAACATAAATCGGAAAAGCGTTATGGTATAACCTTTTATTTATATTAACCTTGGTAGTAACTACTAAAGAGACTGTCTCTTTAGTAGTTACTACGTAATTTCAACTCTTTTCATAAAAGACCGATAAGTACCGGTCCCAGGACTGACAAATTTTAATAGGCCCGGACTGATATGACTGCAGTCTTTTAAGTTCTGTTTGACTGGTCCAACACAAGCACTAACTGAAAATGAGTTGATTTATTTAAATCTATGTGTAAAGCCCAGGACTTTTCAGCCCACTTCAGTGAGGTAACTGCTTCTTACCCCTTTTTTGAGAGTTTATTCCTTCGACCGCTTGATTATCCATATTCACCCCTCCCTTATAATAAATATTTTGGAATTGTTATAAATATTATTTACAGTGTTGTAGGAATGCATAAGGACCACGAGGGGTAGCCGCCACAATAATAAATAACAGTGTCTTTATTTAATTAATTTAAATTATCATTTAAGCTCCATTTGATAAAGCACAGTCTAATATTGTATAGATGAATAGGTAAAACTGCTGGATATAATCGATTTTGAAGTAGTGTTAACAATGAAATGCTGTTCGGAATGGTTGTTATTTTTAACTATATGTTGTTGTTTTTTGTGTCTTTTTTTTTTTTTTTTTTGTCATTTTTACTTTTGAAGTGACAGCTATGATTTTATTATTAATCGATCAATATCTTAATATAAAGAACTATTTTTATGTAATTACTGGGCATTATTTGCAAAAATGATGCTCTACAATTGAAATTTTTTGGGTGATTTTGACAAATGTAATAATAAAAAAAACATTTAGCTGTGGAAGAAAAAAAAAATTAGAAGAAACGAAAATTATTTTTCTTAGATTTTATAGGAAATTTTCAATAACTTATATTTTAGAATAATAATTTCATTCTTTAGAGAGTTATCACATAATGGTTACAGGATTTGAGTTATTCTACAGGGTGAAAAATAAAATAAATATGTCTATACCTTGACCTAGCCCCAATATAACAACTACAACACTGATTAAAAAATATTTTAACCAAAATTTACAACTAATAAAACAAAGTTGACTCTGACTTAAGAAAAGCCTGATTTTTGATTCAGTTTTTCATATGGAAACTAAAAAAATCGATACTAACAAAGGTAATGTTGTGCATAGAAAGACGTAATTGTCAAAATTTTATGTATTGTAATTTTTCGTTAGTAAAGAGTGGCCCACAAAACTTTTTCCTTTTGATATTGCTACAAAAAAAAGACAGATGGATATTTTTCAATAATTTTTATTTTATTTGAAAGCCTAAACATTCCGGTTAATGATAAAACGCCACTCATTCATATGGTTGCCGAAGCTGACCTTACAGTAGCCCATTCTGTCGACCCAATTTTCAAACATTTTCGATTGTGTGAGCTTCAATAGCTGCAATGGATACTCCAATTTCGTGTTTTAAATCGTCAATCGTCTCTGGATGGTTGGCGTAACATTTATCCTTGACGGTTTCCGACAAAAAATAGTCCAACGGAGTCAAATCGTAGCTACGAGGTGGCCAGTTGACGTTTCCGTTCCGGCTTATGATGCGATTGTCGAAGACAGTGCTCAAAAGATCCACTGTAACGTTGGCTGTGTGGCACGTAGCGCCATCTTTTTGGAACCAAATGTCGTCGATGCCTTCCTTTTCCATTTGGGGAAACAAAAAATCTTCCAACATGGCCCCATAGCGCTCACCATTGACCGATGGGTTTTCACTTACACTTTCGGCACCAGCAGCAATGTTTTCGATTGAGCGCACTGGACAAACACGGGAACGCATTGTTTTATCCATTAACGAACCAGTTTCGCGCACACGCTCCACAAATTTATCCACAAACTGCCTGGAAGGCGCTTTATTTCGACTGACGTAATTTTCTTGTAGTTTCGTTTGAAGACTCTCCATTTTGGAAGTAAGTCTTCAGTATTTCCCAATTTTCTTCGAGCGTAAACTTAACCATTTCGTAAACCGGAAACCTTTTTACAAAATATTAAACACAATAAAAATGTTACTACAGCTGTTAAACGTCAAAAAAGTGGTAGTTCAAAATGCAACCGATAGATGGACCACCCTGTACAATAAATGCTAATCCACTAATTTTATGGGCAGTTCTGCTATCACTAATTCATCTGATTTTGTTGGTTCATGGGTTAGCTAACGCAAATACGCTAACGTTAATCGTCTGGTTAAATCATTTTAATACAAAGCTCTGCCAAATGACCTTCCCATTCGTTTGACCTGGACCAAATAAGTTTTGATTTGGCAAACGATCGGAGAGACATTGTCTTGGTGGGTTGGGCTGTCTCCCTGGCTAAGAGTTTAAGTCCATGAGTTTGAGTGCCCGTCAAAAATAGGCAAAAACAAAAGAAAATAAGCTATATTTTACAGTTTTTTTTTTACAAAAGGCAAAAACGCCAGCAAGGGGGCTGAAAATGTGAATAGTGTCTACGGTCTTGATACTTTAACAGTCACTTGAACGACGACTGTTTGTTTTTGACCTAGAATTGTCCTAGTTTATAAGAAAGTTTCCATGGGTGTTGTCACTCTAAAATTTCTTAAGTTTTTTTTATCTCCATTACCCAATTTTCAGAAGTGCAATAAAGCTATCTTGCCTTAGATTTTTTTAGCTCAGAATTTTTGTGATTTATTTAAAGACTAGAAATAGCTATGTAAACATAATATAAAAATGATAAATTTTCCTTTAATATGTGTTATTATTGATGGTAGACTTGTTCAGAAATATAATTTTGCATCTGTAACACTCAATCTAATACTGAGGTCTTGAAAATAAAATAAAAAAAGCATTTTTATGAATATTTGATTAGTGATATATTGTAAACCAAGCAATAATAACCAAGTATAATACAATCTTAAAAAACTACCACTTAGCTGAACAACAGTTATGTCATAACTTTTTTTGATTTTTGTTAAGAAAAAAATAAGTAAACAATGACTTTCTTTTTTTATTTATTGTTCATTTATTGGTCAGATGGAGTTGAAAGGATTAAGTATAAGTAAACACTATAGTATAACATTTGATCCATCTGACGTAGACATCTTCTTTGGAGTACATCATGTATATTTCCTTCTCTAGTAACGACCGAGACACGATTCACGAACCTACACAAATTGAGTTCAAGAGAATAATTTCTACAGAGTGCGTTGTCCGTTAAGCTACGTTGCTCCATCATTTAATCATGAACTTAGTTTTTGACCTTAAATTTTCCAGGGTCTCCTGATTTTTTTTAACTTTGAACAATATAAAAATAATTCATTTTTATTGTTTTTATACACATTTATTATATTTTCACATAAAAGGGCATGTTCGAAGTAACTTTTTTCTTGTTACTATATAAAATAAGTTATGAAATTTTTGAAATTTGCCACGCCCCCTCTTTACTACACTCCAGTACTAGAATACCATTGTGCTGCCCTCAACATAAAAATCCATTCTTACAATTTTATTTATTCAAAATTATCGTCACTCTACTTACTAGTTGCCAAACACTTTCCAGCAATTTGATTGAGGTTTTGTAGAGTTAAAGTGTATAATATCTTCAACTTTAAATTCATTCGCTTACTTCTTGTGTCATTAAAGACAAATGGGTATGATAATACTCACTGACAGTTATTTGAAAAAACATTGTACCCTTTCATCTGTAGATCAAATGCTCACATCAGTATTTATTGTTTATTTTAGAAAGTATAATGAACATTGAAAATGTTATAAAAGATTCAAAGACCTATGACTTAATTTTATTTTATTTTTGATTTTTTCTACTCATTATCTTAAAGTGTTTTTGTTTTTTTGTTTATCTGAAAGTAGATCTATAATTTTATTTTTCTTAAATTGACTCAAATGTCTTTATTGTCCACCTTTATGGACATTTTAAAACAAGTCTTGAGTATATGTTATCATTTAAAAGTCGTTTCAAGAATAAAAACTTTTAATTATTTTTTCAATTTTAAGTAAGAAGCATAACTTGGAATTGTTCCAAATATAGCCGAACACTATCTAAATAATGTCTACTTGAAAATGTCCCTTCAGTGGTCACTCATTATTTATTGCACATAATCAGAGATGGGCTTTTGTACTCAAAACTTGCAACTCGACTTGGACTTGTGTCCATATTTTGAAGACTTGTGATCTCACAATTAAAGACTCGAGACTTGACTTGGACTTCATAGCTAAGACTCATGACTTGACTTGAAAGCTAATTTATGCTGAACTCAAGAAAAATCTGAACGTCTTAATCCTTAGGAGTAATACTGAGAATTATCCGTTTATTGTCCAGGACGAAATCCAAGGATTGCATTGGAGTAAGATTTACTGCAATCTTCATCATGTTGTCATCTACGTACTCGACGATGAGGGAAATCTGAAGCATGATTCTTTGTGCTTCGTCTCCAACGACAATATACACGAAACGGCATTTGTATACGAAGTACAGACGATGATGACACAGTACATTAAAGACACATACCCCCACATCAACAAGTTTCACTACTTTTCCAAGGGTTGTGCAGGGCAGTACAAAAATTACAAAAACTTCATCAACCTTTGTGATCACAAACATTACTTCGGGATTGAAGCTCTGTGGACCTTCTTCGCTACCAGTCATGGTAAACCCCCTTGTGGCGGAATTGGTGAATTTGTGACGAGACATTAAGCTGAGAGGAGTCTTCAGAGGCCATTCAGGAATCAGATTATGGATTACAAGTCTGTGATTTAGGTTTGTAGGGAGGAACTCACCAACATCCGTTTCTTTGACATCGGTGAAGACCGAATGACCCTTGACCGTAAAGTCTCATTGAACGTTTTAACCTTGGTAGAAATGTCCCAGGAATACGAAGCAGTCATCATTTTGTACCAACATCAACTTACACCATCGCTCACTATCTGGCCAGTGAAGATACAAAGGCTGTTGCAGTGTTCAGTTTCAACAACAGCACCCCCGAAGCAAGCGTGGTCGACCCAACTGTTGCATCATACCTCCCATGCATATACGACACTCACTAGTGGGTTGGATTGGTAGAGAGTGCTAGTGAGGAACAGGGTGATTTTGAAGTGAAACTCATCGATCCACATGGTCCGAGAAGATTGTTTCACTGGCCAACAAGTGACGACAAATGCTTTGTTCCATGTACCAATATTCTATGCTCCATTTCCCCTCCTACCATGTCTACTTTCACTTCCCGTTACTACAAGATCTCTCACAAAGAATATGAAAATACTATTTTTACATTTGAAAGATTCTATCAATAAACGATCCTTGGACCAAATAAGTCTTCCATGCATTTTCCTTATTACTATAGCTATATGGGACTTTCTTTTATCTTGCCACTTGTTTAATTTAAAAAATCAAATAACGTAGCTTTTTACACTCATTATTATTATGCTACATTTCATATTTCTGGTTTTGTATACCTTCTACATCGCATTTTGATGTCCAAACTGTTGAACTGTTTTCGTGAGCATTGTCGTTTATTGATTCCCAGTCCAAGTATACTAAGAGGTGGTTACTCGGTTGGTTGGTGGTAGGTGGTCATAAGAGGGCTTAATAGTTCCCTTCCACTTTGGTACTTTCATTTTATATCTAAAGATTGGTAGTGAATTTACGAATTTTGTACCAAATTGAAGGTATTAACTTTGTAAGAAGGATTTGTTTCCCAAAACAAATATTTGGTGAAAATTAAACTTAGGAAGGTTTGTTAACAATAGGTTTTGGTCAGATATTTATTTCAACGTCAATTTTTTTGATGAAATATGGATTGAACGAAAAAAATCTTTAAGTCGGTACGTCAACTGGACGTCATAAATGTATGACCCTTTATTTATAGTTATGAATTTAAAATGAGCTTGAAAGAAAATGTATAATTAATAAAAATGTTTATTGACTCAAAGTGGACTCGATGAAAATATAAAAGGATTAGAGTTTGACTGCAAGCAAACATTTGTGGATTTGGACTTTTTGAACTTTTTCTAGCCCTTGCACACAACAATGATATATCTCAACTTTTCCTCCAAAAAGAGAAAAAAAGGACTACAATCAGTTGGTAACATGGTGTTAACTCACTTAAATAAATATTTTTATTTGCTAGCTATTGATTTTTTTACTCCCCCTCCCTCCCCCCCTTGAACGGTGTCTTGAATGTTGATTGGTTGAAATTGAATTAGATCATGTTAAGTTGTGAGCAAGTTCCAATGATAGTTCCACGGTTTAAAAGATTTTGTCAAAAACCACCTGATTTTGGGCCTTTGTTCTGTTTCTTTTCAAGGGAAAGATTGTCAGATATTTATAAAAGGAATAAAGTCATAAGTAGCCAATTACGATATTTCCTCCAAATGTGGTACTATTGTCAATTTAATAGTAAGTCTATTAATAGCTTGACGAGAATTAACAAACTCATGTTCAGAAAAACAATATGGGGTGTATCGACGTCACTCATTGTTTATTAATCTGTTGATACTTGATTTCCTTTTCTTACTTTTCAAATATATAAAATCATGAGTGTACTTAGTAAAAGAGGAGATGTGACTCCGCTAAAAGTTTCAAACAAATTTAACAAAATAGATATATATATATATATAATGAATGTTTGTTTTATTATACCACTTAACTAAGGAGTCAAATGGGATGAGTCCTAAAGATCAAGAACCGTTCATCCCTAACTAAAAACTTTTAATACTACGTGTTTGGTTACTCTGTTCAAGAAATTCTGCATCGAGGAGGACAACAGGTGTTTTATTAGAAACGAGATGTCGGAGAAAGAAGTTGAAGAGGTATGGAGTGAAATAAAACTGCTAGAGGACGAAAAAGAGAAGCAGAGAAACAGATTGGAAATAGGTTTAGAGAACCGATTCCCGAGTAAAGATTTGAAAAATTATTGGGCAAATTTGAAGAAACAGTGATGAGAGTCTCAACACTTTGAAGACAAAGCTGGTCAAGTACAGGAAGAAAATTGAGATATTGACTGTAGAAGAGCTAACCAAAGCACGAAACTTGCAGTAACAGAAGTAGAAGATTTGGATGAGAGGCTTATGATGGAAAATGTAAAAAATATTGATTTGGAGTCTCAGACAAGTCGTGATCATAACTTAAAAGAGCTAAAATTTAAGCTTGAAATTGAAAAGATGAAGTTGGCAAATGAGAAATTTGTGGAAGACAAAGTGAGTGAGTCTAGTAATGATAAAGAAACTCCAAGAGAATATACAAGTTTGGAAATGGGATCTACACTAACAGATGAAGAAACGCCTATTGATGGAAATAATATAGAACTAATCGAAGAGAGAATGAGAACCAAAGATTTACTACTGCTTTAAGAAAGTTATGACGATTATATTAGAGCTAACGATAGTGATGGGTTTATCTTTTTTGCCAGAATTGTTCGTTTCGTTCCAGGAAAGCAAAACCCGGTGAATACTCTCAAAAAACATATAAACGTTAATGACTTTAAAATTTGGCATCAAGGTCTGTCGTTCCTCTACAGTGAAGAATGGCCAGAAGATCCTCAAGATATCTCTATGAATGTTCGTAAAGATCCGAAAATCAATGAGACGAAACGTCAAGGAAGAACATGTAGGGGAAAGATAGGAACAATTTATATAGATTTTGAAGAAGATGATAGCCCTAAGACTTTGGGAGTAAAGTTAAAAGACACTCTTGTGTGGAAAAATGTTCTTAATAAACTAAATAAAGAGGATAATATAGAAGCAAAATTGAAGGTCGTTAGAGCCCTTCAAGGGAATGTGGATTTTAAGAATAAAGAACTTAGAAGGCTATGTCCGGTCAACGATGCAATAGACCAAGTTTCTAGAGTGGGTTCGCGTCTGGAGAAAATAGATTGGATTACAAAAGAACAAAAATTGCCTATGATTATTCCTGGAGGCATAGTTGCAAAATGCATCGTAAATCACCATGAGAAGGTTTATCACGGGGGATCAAGACGAACCCTTGCATCTATTTTACTTGATGGGTTGTGGATAATTGGAGTATCACGTGTAGTATGGAAAGTTATAAATACTTTTATCGATTGTAGAATTTCAAATCGGCCTACTATGTTTCAACAGATGGGGCAATTACCTGGTATTCTTATGGCGAAACAACAAAGCCCGTTTGAATGTACATCTGTGGATATTTATTGACCTTTGTCGGTGAAAGTCTCTAGAAATAAAAGTGTAGAAGAACAGGTAGTCATTATCTCCTGTTTAACCTCTAGGGCTATTGATTTAGAATTGACTTATGTGGTGGAGGAAAAGGATTGTCATCAGAAAAGTTCCTTTCAGCGTTCCGGAGGTTTGTGACTTTGAGGGGAGTACGAGCAGGAGTAATGTATTTCGATCAGGGAAAGAATTTAGTTGGAGCTCACAAAGAAATTAAGAAAATATGTGATCATTGGAGTGAGTTTATGAAAAACGAAACAGTACGAACTAACGATTTGGAGTGGAAGTGGAACTCGCTCGTCACATGAATGAAGCTGTTGAAAGTTTAATAAAAAGTGTAAGGAAGGCTTTAAACGGAATTATGGTTTATAAAAACGTAATGTTAATCCCAGATGAATGGTCTACAATATTGTACGAAATAACTTATATGGTAAATTCGAGGCCATTATTTCCTATTAATTCAGCCAATCCTTTGGACGAAGAAGATTTCGTTACACCGAACAGCCTCTTAATCGTGGAAGGAATAATAGTGGGTCAACTAGATAAAGTCGAATCTAATTATTTTTGTAAGAGGTTCCAACTTATTAAAAGAAAAACTGATATCTTCTGGACATTATGGATAAGATCAGCCTCATCAATTAATGTTGAGGACAAAAGGGTTCAAAACGAGAGAAAATATTAACAAAGGTTATTATGTGTTAGAAAAAAGTCAAAAACCTGGTGGAATCATGCCTAAAGGTGTCTGGAAAGCGGGCATTGTCACAAAAACATATCCTGGAGAAGACGGCTTAGTTAGAAAAGTGAGGATCAGGACATCAACGGGAGAATATGATCCCTCTATTTCAAAACTATGTTTGTTAGCTACAAGGAGGGAATTGGAAGAAGATAGTGTTCTTAAGGAAAAACTTGAAGAAAGACTCTTTGTTTAATTGTTATTTCTTTGTGTGAATGTTTTTTTTTTGGTATCGGTTTGGTTTTCAGTATTAATTTATATCAAGTTTATGACGTCATCTTGCACTTATAAATCAAATGCAGAGGATTTATCTGAAGAGGACTTGATCGACGTCACTCATTGTTTATTAACCTGTTGATACTTTTTTTTTTTCCCCTTACTTTTCAAATATATAAAATCATCAGTGTACTTAGTAAAGGAGGAGATGTGACTCCACTAAAAGTTTTGAACAAATTTAATATAATAGATATCAAATTAAGCCGGCTTCTCAAAAAATTATGGTAGCATAAGTTGAGCACGCCAGGCGTGTCATTATCCATGGTGATATGATGTAGTGAATAGAGAGGAAAGGTGAGTAACAGGCTTTAAAATGAAATAATTATTGTTTAATTTTTTGTTTCCGGATATTTTAACGACAAAGGAGGAGGATGATGAAGTTATAAAAAGTCCACAAAATATATCAATAGGAATTGGCAAGCCCTTCTTTTTAGAATAAAGAATTGTAAAAAAAGTCATCTCCATTTGGGCTCTTTTCTATTTACATGGATGATTTAACTAACGTTGATTCTTGTGTACAGTTAATAGTGTATGCACAATATATGCACATTGAATCAATTAAAGAGGAATTCTTGCTTGGTACATCTCTGGAAGCCACAACCAAAGCAAAATATATTTTTAATGTTATCTTCACATTTTTTGATGAATTTGATCTTTAATGGGAAAATGGCATAGACCATTGTACCAATGGGACATTAGCTATGCTGGGTTCAAGATCAGGTTTTTAAGCACGTGTAAACAAAGGACTACTTTATGATAAGAGCTCTCACTGTATGCTGCACCGGTATTCACTTACGGTTAAAACCCGTCCGTCATTCCTCATCATTGTATTAGAAGATATAAACGAATTATTTAGCTACATGAATAGCAGTGCAATGCATTGTACACACAAGACTATTAAACACTTTTGTATCACACAAATAATCGTTGGTTATCAAAAAGTAATGTTGCAGCTCGTGTTTTCAGTCTCTGAGATGAAATGATATCATTTACCGAGCTACAAGAGTTTTCCATAAAACTTGAGAAAACTCTATTAGCATCTTTAGTTGATAATTTTGAAAAAGTTTATTCAACAAATTCTGAAGACATGGAGCGAACAACGAGTGCACAACGAGCTCGAGATAAATAAACCCCAATATTTATTTATCAGTTAAATGCTAACTCAAAAAAAATAAAAATATGATCCACTGGAAGAGGAATTCCAACTTCGGAAAAATTTCAATGTTTCAAAGGGAAGACACCTTTCTGGACAGTGGCAACTTGGCACTTCCTGCTGAAATCTAGGATGATATTTCAAAACAGCTGGAACTCCTTCAGACAGAGCTCAAAGTATATATCCCTAAATATCAAATAAATATTTGGATCTGATCATTAATCTACTTTTGTGTGAAGTCGACATGGTATCATGACTTTTTGGAACTTTAATTGAGTTTTGTTGCAAGGCTTTCATTTGAAAAATATCAGTAGCTACTAGTTATCTCCAACAATGGTCAAATCCTATACCAAGGTAGAGAAAATTGATCTCCTCGAGCTATTGCCATATGTGAATACTTATCTGTGTGAGTCCGACTTCTCAACATTATTTTCCATGAAGTCTGAAGCTCGTAGTCAACTGACGGTAAAAATGATCTGTGCAAAACAAAGTCTCGCATTATAGAACATTGAATGAATAGCAAAATAAATATAATTAATTATAGTTACATGTTATATAATAATATTTTGAGAATATAAATTAAAAGTGTATGTTGGATAGGGGAGGGGGATTCAAATTTCTGTCAGATCTCAAGTAGAAACTGAGTAATAAAGGTTTGGGAAGCCCTGCTCTGATCTAAGAAGACATGATGGAACTAACAAACAATTGATAGCAGTAAGATGATGCTTACTCGTGTGAACAAACAATCAAATAACTATTATACTCTATTATGTAAGAAACAAAAGTAAATAGCTGACAAACATAACAAAAATACTTTATAAATTAGAAAGATAAAAAAATGTTTAATAATGTTTAACAGAAATGAATCATCATCAGATATACAGGGTGGACAAGGTAAATCCGGAATAACTTTAACGGCTAATTATGAGACTTGTATAGGTTACATGATAAAAAATTTAGAACTTACGAATAGCTAAATGTGTTAGCTATCGAATTAAATAACAAGATTTTTTGAGTATCTCGTATTTCAAGCATGGAAAACGTCTGAAGAATTTCCATCATCGCCGCTCGGGACACTCTGCTCAGGAGATAATTGCCTTCTTCAAATATCCCAAATCAACAGTTTATGACGTGATTAAGGCCTTTGATGAGGAGTAAAACACTGAGAGAGTAGCTCATCCAACAAGATCTGATAAAATCCGGACTAAAAGGTTCATAGATGGCTTGAAACGATAAATTGACACTCATCCAGACACACCAATTGCTAAGCTGGCCAAGGACTGTAACATGAGCAAAGGGACAATCAAAAATGTCATCAGGATTTACTTGGGTTATTTGTCGAGGGACAGAGCCTCAAAACATCTGCTAACAGAAAGGCAGAATCGGCAAAGGTAAAATTCTTATTAAAACAAATGAAGTGCAAAGATGATTACTTGCGTTTTTTTCGGGCGAGAAAATCTTCACCATAGATGACAACCATAACCGTAGAAATAATAGAAGGATCTGTTTGGCCCCATATAGGTTCAACCAGTCATAAAAACAAAGAATCCTGCTTCGGTTATGATCCTGGCTGTCATCAGCACGGAAGGACAAGTTATGCCCCCCCCCCTCCACTTCTACCAAAAGGGCCAGAAGGTGACCATGGAGGTCTACAAGGACGTGATCATCCCATGGATGAATGGTTACTGATAGGAAGCCATATACATTCCAGCAAGACTCAGCACCATTCTATTGGCCATCCAACAGCCGGACCTCAATCCATGTGATTTTTATTTGTGGAACAGGGTGGAGAGGATTGCTTGCATGCATAATCATGCCTCAATTGCGACCTTGAAGGCCTCCATCGTCAATACATTGAAGGACCTGGATCCAGACGAGGTAGCAAGGGTATGCAAGGTATTCAGGCGCCGTGTAGAGATCGAGATCAAGAAGGAAGGCTTGCATTATAAATAATCATTTTACATTTAATATGACTTTTAAATGAACAAAAAAATGTTATCTCCATCTCTTATACAAGTCTCAAATTAGCCGTTAAAGTTATTCCAGATTTACCTTGTCCACCCTGTATATATTTTTTGGCAAAGTGTTCTGGAACCAAAAAAAAACAATAGAAGTAGATGTTGTTATGAGCGGAAGTACCATTGAGATAGATGATTATAGTCTCTGTAGAAAAATACTTTACTTTTATGTACTTATGGACACTAAATATTTTGCAAGACTTGAACTTATTCAGCAATTTGTTTTTACAACTAAATGAAAACAAAAAGTAAATTAAAGCTACATTACAAGACATATTTTCGACAAAATTGAGCACTCAAAGTCATGACATTTACAGGCATTCAAATGCCACGAACAATCGTTTGATAATAATTGTTCATAAAATACAAATATCAATTCTATCCAATAGAACCACACCAAATGTAACAAAGCTATAATTGCAAAACTATACAAAATTATTTTATACAACACAACTGAACATTCATTATTAAAAAATATATCCCATATGCTATGCATCTCACAAACCCAATATTTGCTAATATATTTGCATAAATACACACATTTAAAAAAGGAAATAAATCGTGCAAAAAAAATTCTTTCATTCAATGAAAATTTGAATACAAGGAGTTGCAAATATATATATATATTTATGTATAGAGAGAAATGCATTCAAATGATGCTTCTAACCAACTTTTTCAAAAAAAAAAAAAGTCATAAATTAAAACACTTTCATTACACCTTTATAAAAAAATGTATTAGGAAAAAAGGTCGACCCTACAAATTCAATATAAAAAATAATTGAGCACTCATTAGGCTCAATTTCGTGCCAAGAGTGTTATATACCTATGTTATTTTTGCATCAGATATAACATACATACTTAGAATTGTAGCAAATATTTTAGGATTGGAAAAACTTGACTTAACTAAATTTGACAATTTAATGAAAATTACTCGAAATATTATTTGAAAAACTCAAATAAACTATTATAATCAAAACTCAAGTTTACACTAATCTCCTCTAAAATTATTTCTATATTTTGGTTTCTTAAGTCTCATTAGCTCCTAGTTTTTGAAGTCTAGTCAAACTGACTTAATTGTTGATCTAAAATCTTATCGGGTGGTCCATTGAAATCTGAACACTTACTAACTCAATAATTAATGAAGGTTGAGTAATTCAAATTAATTCATTTTTCGCTAAATAAAAGCATACCAATCAATTACAAAACAACCCTGAGCTCTCTAGCTTATATACAAGTCCAAAAAATGACACTTGCACGTGATCTACAAATTTCCAGTCGGGTACTCCAAGAAGTTGAGTGTCTCCAGTACCACCGTCTACGCCGTTAGGAAGTCCAAAACTCTGGAGAGGAAAAAGAGCTCCGTCAAGAAAGGCCAAACTGGACCCGGAAAGAGTTAAAGAAAAGCGCCTGGTCATTCCTCTTAAGTCTATGTAAGAGATCTCGGGGTTTCACACCACTGTCCAGAGATTTTAAAAAAGGAGTTGGAACGTACCTTGTGAGGGCAGAGAGGCCACTTTTGACACCAACAATAAAAGAAGCCCATTTCCTTCCTTGCAAGACTATTTTGAATGAGTATTTTGAACTCTCTTTTTACACTATTGTTCCCCCTGCAGCCTTGATGCCAACCCTCTCGACTACAAATATTACACTTTTGGCACCAGCAATAAAAGAAGCCCATCTCCTCCGATGCAAGACTTTTTTAAACTCTTTTTGGCCCCCTTATACCACTAATGCTAATCCCCTCGACTACACCTTCTGGATACATGTCGAAAGAATGCATGCAGTGTCAGTCATCCAAACACCAAGGCTCTTAACGCCACTGCTAGCCAACACTTGGACGTCAAGAGCGGCAGGTGCCATGTCTTCCACCGCCCCTGGAAGCCATCATTATCGCTAATGGCGGCAAGATTAATGATTAAGAGAGCTCTGACACATCTGTTTATGGGGGGGGTAATTAATTTTGTTGAAATTATATTGTTAATTAATAAATTACGTCTTGTTGAAGTTTAATATTCAAAGTGTTCAGATTTTAATTGACTATTGATATCTATCCAATTTATTTTCTTTTATTTGATTGTTGCCTTTTATCGAACTCGACTTGAGTCAATACTGAAAAACTTTATGTAGTCCTCTCTCCGAAAATTCCAATAATAAAGTACAATTCTTGAACTATAGGGATTGTTCGATATGAAGAATAACTACTAGGGTGCCCTCTATCCAGTCGAAACCTGAAGGGATCTCAAATTTTAAACACTAAAAGGAAGTCAAATTCCTGTAAAAAATTCAAATTACTCCCTGGCATTATTTTCTTGTTGATAAACTTTGCTTTGAGCTTAGATTTTTCACGTTTCACATTGTTTTCAGATCTAATTTAAAATCCTATTGAATTTTACGGCAAAAATTGCGCCGTATATCTGCTGACAAGTCGTGCCAGAAGTTGAACCGTCCCTATGGCAGTAAAATAAATTACATATCTTCCGGTAAAACCCTTTAGTTTTAGACAGATTTTAAGCAGTTAAAAATAAAACAACAAATGTATTATCGCATTGTTTTTTTTTTTGTATTTATTATATTTTAATTTGAATGACTAACAAAAATTATACGCTGGAGTAATAAATTTTAACTAAAATGTTTATTATGTAGTTTTTCACAATTTCTCCGGTTTTTCATATTGTTGTATGCTCTGTATAGTACAAATAAAGAATGTTATTTTAAAAAAAATATGCTCGATGGTGATTATACCTTGATTTTATGTTTCTTTTGAACTTAAAAAAAAATTAAAACCCTAGTTGTATGTATACATACATTATTCCCTTATTATTATAAATCGAAAATTCAATTGTAAATATACCTGATTCATCATTATGAAGAACTGGACATATATACTTTATATTTATATACGTTATCTCATTAGTTTAATTTAATATATGACAAATGACAAATTTCATCATTAAAAAAAATGCTATTTCAAGGCCGTTTTATGAATGATAGAATGGTACAAGACAGATGTAAATAAATATTCTCCGTCTTATCTTTTTAGTAAATCAGAATTTAATACCACGTACATATGTATATATATATATATATATACATATAATTTTATGGCAAAAAAAGTCAAAATTTTTAATTAAATTAATTATGAGTGACGTGTAAGGAAATTAGATTCCCAACAACAGAAATACAATTTGGACATTGAAAGGAACATCAACGTCGTTCATAATTTCCATTCTTTTTTGAACGCCTGAGCAACTGAGCCGGAAAATCTATAAATGACGTTCACTTAGACCAGGGTTTCCCAAAATTTCTCAGACTGGTGCCCCTTTTGCTTCAATATAAACTTCTAGCGTGCCCCTGCAGAAACACATATGAGTTTTCCTTCCAAAATGAGAATAATGGGATGGGTGTATTTGATTTAGGGATATAATATTAGTTCCTCAATATCAGTTTTAAACTAAAAAGAAGACATATATACCCACGTTCCGTAATTCTAAGCATGTTCATTTAATTGAAAAAAAAAGTAAGCCAATTACACTGAAGGCCCTTTCTATCAAATATGATGATGAAAAAGCAATCAAATACATTCTCACCTTACTTCATAATACTGGATAAAGGTCAAATACTTTTTTGTTGTAGCCAAAAATCTTGGTATGATATCTTCAACTTTGGGCGTAGCTCAATGTAGTTTTTGGGTGCAATGTATAAGTTTGCCTGCACATCATACTTTATCTTTCTTTCTCGAAATTGGAGACAAAGACAGCAGATAGTCTAAGATCAATTATTGCGGCCTTCAATCATACTGAAATAACTGTGAAATGAAGAATACACTATTTGAGTAGAAGGAGAGGAATATATCTCGACTCAAGCGATCATAATTGCTCGAATAAGTTTCCATGTAGGATTAGAGAAGGATAGAGTTTGTAATGTATATTTCTATTTATGTATGTTTATATGAATTTTCTGTTACATGTCATATTTGATGACATAGAAATTCCTCATCATGATACCAATTACACTCATCCTGTAATTATGCTGTAATGGTTCATTGTATATACAAGAAAAAGTTGTAGTGTTTTACTTAATTAGATGTGATCTCCTGCAGTCGTATCCCTTAGTCCAGAGATAACCTCCTCCACATTATATTCCATTTACTTTCATGATCCTCCTAAGTGCTAATTGTCCAAATATCTCGAAAAAGTTGAGACCCCTCTCCTCGTAATCCAATAATATATTCTTCGCTTTCCGAGGTTATTTCCTTAAATAAAAGGTTGCAATAATTGAATTTAAATTATCCATTGTCATTGTCTCCAATTTCAAGATAGAAAGATAAAGTATGTCGTGTTGGAAACTTATACAATGTACCCATCGTTCTTGATAAAAAATAATTCTTCTCTACCTCTCTTGTTTCCTCACTCCTGACTTCTAAGAATGGATTGACAACCGAATCTGGTACTATTACCTATGAAAGATCCTAATATCCTTCAGACATGTATATTTGCAACTCTTCCAAGAGAGCACAACAATACATTTGAAGCAATGTTTTTTTTCTTTATCCTATTCTCAGTGGCTGAAAAACTGGTAAAGTTCATGGCAGGCTAAATTTAGTTTGAATAAATTACACTTAGATAGGAAGGTTAGGATAAATGATCTAACTTAGAAATGATTGGTATAATTTCCTTACAACTGTAAATTAATTTCATTCAATTTTGTAAATATATTTGACAATAAGCAATGTCATCCTTGATGTTTTTTATATCATCACAAGGCCTAGTGTTAGAGTCGAAAAAAGAATAAAAAGTTTCAGGAAGTTTCCCTTTGATAACCATGTGACTTCTGTAAGTAGTAATAAACGTTAAAACTCTTCTTCATTACCAATGCCAAGCTGTTGAAACAGTCTGGAATTGAGGGAATGTGCCTGGATCTTATTTACTGCTTTGATAACACTATTAATTGATTTGTGAGGTCGACCACTAAGATTTTAATGTAACCAGATGCTGCTTGTGAATTGCACAAAGCACTTCAAGTACACCAGGTACAACTTTTCAAGAAACTGATGAAGCATGTTTTCTCTTGGAAAAATTATGATAATATGATATCAAATACCAACTCTCCTTTAGTATTTATTTTAAGATTTCTTAGAAATATCATTTCTTGAACCAACTATTCATCTTTGACAAAAACAAACATAAACTAGAAGCACATATTCTAGTAAAATAGACTCTTCTAACTACAATCTAAATTATGTTCCACTAAGAATGCTACAATCTATCTTCTATGTTTTCAGACATTTAATCCTTGAGTTAATTCTTTGAACGGAGCTATTAGTGAGAGGTATAAACTTCATAATTTGGCATATGACTTATGTATAACTGTGCACATAATCTTTTTTACTTCCCAATGGTGTAAGCCTTTCCAGATCTAGCAATCAGCGAAGATAATTTGTAGGAAGCAGGCAAACTGTTAATAAATTGTAGAGAACTGATTAAAAACATATTTCAAATAGTTTTTCGTACCCTGAACTTTTCTCGAAGCAGCAAACAAATAGGTTTCATGACTCACAGAGACTTTTAGTTTAAATAGTTAAAGAAGTAAAAGATTATTGATGCTAAAAATATTTTGATACAGTTTTATAACTATTGGACATCTTGTAAGTGTTTGCTTGATGTTTTAGGGTACATAATTTGATTTGTAGCCTATAGATCTTACTTTATTGTAATTCCACGTATTTAACTTAAGTTTAAATATTTATCCTAAGTAGTTAGCTTGCATTTGAAAATAATAGTATACTGAGTATAGGATCAAATATAAAGGCATCAATAATGAAGTACAATAATACGATCTCAATATTACGTACTTCTATCCTAGTAACTGGAACATTTTCAAATTATTCATTGCTCCTACCTTGTAATCACATTTTTTTAATATTGTAAATCAATTTTTTTGTAATCACAGCTTTTTTGCTCTACCGCCATCAATAACCCCTCTTCGCATTAACATCCCCCTACATCAAAATACATGGAAAATAAAGATTCAGAGGTTCATGCTATGCAAGTTTATCTA
This sequence comes from Lepeophtheirus salmonis, assembly GCF_016086655.4. Classification (NCBI taxonomy): domain Eukaryota; kingdom Metazoa; phylum Arthropoda; class Copepoda; order Siphonostomatoida; family Caligidae; genus Lepeophtheirus; species Lepeophtheirus salmonis. The sequence goes on from NC_052131.2 coordinate 27,391,995, forward strand.
ATTATTTTCCTAAACATATTTGACCCCTAGACCAAAACGAAAACCAAGTTACGAACCGAAAACCACATTATCATTTTTTGACAAATTTAATCAGATACAATAATACTTTTTTGTTGAGTATAATTAAATTTTACTCCATAGTATACAACTTGTATTGATTCACAAGGCGAAATATTTGCAAGAAGAAAAATATGCAGAGTGAGGACTCAAAATTAAAATCCTGTTCCAGGCCGTCTAACCTCAGTTCTAAAAGCATGAAAATTTTGTAATTGGCGCCATTCTAAAGAACTGACATATAGCTACAATTTGATGTTTGTTTTATTGTTACGGAATCACAAATGTCCGAGCAACAAGCAAAACAGCAGAGGGTGAACGTTCTCCTCTGTGCACAAGTTGACAAGTGAACGCTGTTCTGAACTATTGCTTCAAAAGTTAGACAAAAAAATGACACAAAATAAAATTATGCAGAAGTGAAAACGGGTTTGAAGATTTTATAAATTTTGAGTTTCGCACTGAACATGCACGAAATGATGTAAGTGAGGTTATTTGTGTGACGGAAAATGTTTTTTACGTTGCTCAATTTATTTTGATAAACACTGATTATATTTTCGTCCTTTCGCTTATAAAAAAAAGAGACGGAAAGGAATGAGCACTTGAATGATTCGAAAAAGTAAGAACTTTTCCAAGGCTGGTAGTAATATATACATTGAAATCAAGTAAGTATTTTTTTGATATTTCTTCAACAACGATGAATTTGCCACAATTATTTACAGATATTGAATTACTTAATTCAATAAAATTTATTATATTTACGCTTCGTTTATTCAAATACAAAATTAGAATAATGATTTGTTATTATTATCTGTTCTTTATTTATAAGAGGAATAAAATGATTTGAAACAGATTCCATCAACTTAATGTATTCGAGAGAATAAAGATTATTTATACTCAAAAGCTAAAATATACAAAATGTCAATCAAAGAGCATTTAATAAAAGCTCATTGCTTAAATAGAGTCATAGAAGATCGGGCAGTCGAGTAGTAATATTTTCAGACCGACTGTTGAGATTTGGCCGAGAATCGAATCCCAATATTTTGGATCTGTATTAAGTAATTTTTTCAGACCGATTGGGATAGATATATCGTACCAAACAGCTAGCTCAACCGTAGACTGAGATTAAATCTTTTCAATCCGAGTAACGATTTTTATGTCTCAAAATATAGAACATTTTTTTATTTTTTTTCGGTTTCAATATATGAATCGATTTTTCCAATCCAATCTTCTAGGAAATAGAACGGCAGGATTGGTAAAGAGAAAGAAGAATAAACAGCTTAGGGCCTCTTACAATATGGTCGAATACCTTTCCTCCTCAGGATTGGTTCGAGGGAATTGTGGGATTGATAAAAACCACCACCAATTCATCCAATAAATCCAAACAACCCCTTTAATACGAAAAAATAGTTCCAAGCAAAAAAGAAAATTATTTTTTGGATGAATTGGCGGTGATTTTAAGGATCCAGGGGTACCCCTAAGTACCCCGCATAAACTGAGGGCTAAGAAATATTTTGAAGTTTGAACAAAATACGGGAAATTTTCCTAACTGGAAAATTATCTCCAGGGCAATCTTCCAAGGGTAGTTTTCCGTGCACGATATTGTGATAAAAGAATGTAGTCAGATTAATCAAATATTGCAGGCGAGTCCATATATAGTTGAAAGTTTTTACAGGGTGCACTAAATATAGTACTCAGATTTAAGTCATCTAAATATTTCTGATCTAAAAATTAATAATGAATGAAATATTGCAGGTGTGTACTTGTATAACAAAAGCGTTTTTTCATTGGTCTCTTATGTATGTCCAATGAATATTTAAACAACAAGGAAGGGAAGGCTGCTGTGGGTTAAGCTTTAAACCAAGAGCGAAAAGAGCACGAAATAATAAACAGGTGAAAAATTTATTGGTCATAATTTACTTTTTTTCTACGCCAGGGGCATTATTTGGCTATTATTTCTATAATAACAACTCTAGCTATAAACTATAATGTATTCGTGTATTAATAAAAATAGATAGATTTGAGTCACAAGTATAGAAAGAAGAATACTGAATATATTCTAATTCTAGTATTAATAAATAACTATTAACTATAGTTTAGTTATTTTAGTAATAAATTATTTGAAATCATAATTTCTTGGTTTTTCAGGATATGTTATATGCTAAATTTAATTTTGTTTGTTTTTATTAGTAAGCCTTCTTGAGACTAAAGTACTCATCAGTCATCCCAACATATTAATTTACTTTTCCCAAAATCTAATTATTCTTATTCTCGAGGACATAACACGTTATAAGGAAGTGATATAAGTATTGACTAATTACGTGTGAGTATGCTCATGAACGAAGGAGAGTAAGACTGAAGATTTCTTTGCGAGGTATTTTCTATATTGTTAAATCAAAAATTGTCTTTAGCCCACCCCTAATTAGTATGGGCAATGAAGGACACACCCCTATTTAAATAAGGTTGAAATGTATACAAGAAAAAGGTCATTACATATAACTGATCGTACATTAATAAACAATTTCTTTATACAAATACTTTCTACAGTTTTTGGCTCATTTTTTTAGCATGAATTAATAGTAAATATTAATAATCTACCATAGTTTCCAAATCTCGACGGGTAAGTAAAAATGACTTTTATACCTATTTTTACATACATCCTACATATTATGTAGGTACAGTTACACTAGACCCTAACTAAACTATCAAATTTCACGCAATCCAATTTATATGTATCGTACATAAAATGCATACCTACACAACTATGAAGAAATTGCACCTAATATATTATCTCTTCACAGGAAAGAAATATCATCATAAAAGTGTACATAAGTAGGTATCTCTTCCACTCACCCATTCAACTCCATTAATTAAAACAGAAGATATATTGAATGTCCAAATGCATTTCTCATAAAAGATCTGCATAATTTTGAAGTATATTATGTGTAGTGACTCAACACACAAGCAATCTTATCATAAGTCAAGAAAATGAGAAATTCCCTATATATTGTTATACAGGATCGTTCAGGTAAATGTGTACCATCTTTAACTGCATCCTGATCAATAACTAATTAAGGTTGATAATTTTGGTAAGAATACAAAAGCATGCGAGGAGAAGGGAAGAAATACTTATGGCATCATTGATTAAATAACATACATCTTGTATCAAGAACGTTATCATTCCCCCCTTTATTATTCAATATTAATATAATATTATATGCTCACAGTCGATAGAGAACTGAATAAAATGCCTGAAATAACGTCGGTTTCGATCTGAATTTCTGAAAATGGAGGCCCAGGAATTTGGAAAATACTGACCGCATGAGAAACGGCTTGTCCGATTTGTCGATATAAATGTCGCTTTAGTCCCCAGTCTAGAATTACACGCCACTCATTATCCTCATCTCATATCAAGAGTTTGGATATTCATTTATAAAATCAAGTTAGATGAATACATCAAGTCACACATAAACTTTGATCTCACAAATATGCTTCTTGCATGTAATATAACCTTATCCATTGCTAATCACGTTCAAAAATTTATGGAGAAATACACGGGTAAATTCTTCCCTTCCCGAGGAACCATCATTAAATTAATGGAGGATGTTGGTAATGATGTCATTTATAGAAATACCCCCATTGTAAATTGTGAAGTCAAGATAATTTTCATCATAATTAGAGGCATCCACACCAAATTACGAAATGGAACTCTGAATTTTGTACCATCTACAGTAAGTATTCATTTTTTTTTTAAATTAAATCATAAAATATGATTATATTTTGGCTAAAATTATCAAGAATTATGATACACAACTCATTAAATGGCAAAAACAAGTGCTTAAATGGTCACAACAACGGGGGTAGTAGCTTTGGATGGTTTGCAACTAGTTTTTCTGGCATTAATTTCTTCACTTAAAGACTTGGGTATGACCATTAGGTTTTCCAATATTACATAGTCAATAAATATTACTTTTTTATCACTTAAGGATTAACTATGGTTGATAAGCTCCAAGAAAAGAAAGGTGTTCCAAAAACTTATAAAAGGCAAAAAAACTGCTTAAATGGTCACATTATGTATATGGTGTAGCATTATAATTAGCAATTGTGCGTATCCTTCATGATAATAGTATACTGTTATACAAGCATAAATAACGGGGGGTCCTTCTTGATGCCCTTAATAAGGAGTTATATCGCCGGGCATTACTACATAATTATTTTTTGCACTAAATCTTTACGATGGATTTAATTCTAACATTTTTTTTATTAGTATATTTATTGTCTAATTTTATAATTTTACAATTTCCTTTCTTATTAATAGTTATTTAGATCTCATAGATATCTATCCTGTGCACAATTGTATTTCCATATTAGGAAAAAAGGGTGATGATCGTTTTGATTAAACTTCACGTCTGGCTTGTGTTTAGCAACTTATGCAAGTTATGACATATTTAACTGAATTCATGCCAGATCAAGAAAATATTATTTGGATCAATCTATTATCTCAATATACTGTAAATTTATTGTTATTAGTTATATGATTCCAATTGTTTAATTTTGCATATTTAACATAAATGTATGATGGTATACTTTTTATTAAGTAGATTATATTTAATTAAAGCCTTCTTTTTTAAACTTGGAATTTCAAATATATTTCGAAATACTATACTTTGTCGTTCCATTAGTTATTATTCTGAGAATATGGTTCATAATGAATTACAATTTCATGGAGCGTGACGTTTTCAAATCTACTGTAACGGATAAAAAACGTCTCAGTCAATTATACCTAGTATATCTTTATTAAACATTTGGCTAATAAATACTTTCGTTATACCCTCAAAAATCATAAAAAGTAGGCAGTTGATACTCACATCTGTATTTTAAACAATGATACCATAAGTCATTATCCTCCTCCCCTTCTCCTTGCACGCGTTTTTCTCTACAGGATTATTAACTTTGTCAATAAGGGAACCAAAGGCACTAAAATTTTTATTAATACAAAAGAACAAAATCATTAAATGTTTTTTTCTCGATACGATGTTATAAATGATTTGCAGGGCTTGACCACATCCGCAGAGGATACTTTTTTGTCCCAGTTATACAGGGTGTCCACGATAAATTGGAACTACTTTAAACTTCATCCAGATCCATAATGTGGATATTCGGGGTTAAATCATACTAATATAAAAGGTTGCGTGAACAATACACTATAACTTCCACCACAATTGTTTTGACAACAAACAATAGTCATCATGGAACAAGCAAGGAGAGACGCCATCCTCGAATTGGCTCGCGAAGGACACAAACCCTTTGCTATCTACAAGCTTCTTAACTACCCCAAGACCACAGTGTACCGGGTCTTCAATGCCTGGGAGGTTGAGGGGAAGGTCTGCCACAAGGCCCACAACATGAGAAGTGACCGAACCCGCACTCCCCACTTCCTTGAAGGCCTCCGGAAGTCCATCAAGGCTTCGCCGGGGACTTCCTTGTCCAGGTTGCCCAAAAACCGTGGAGTGAGCAAGCAGCTGGTCTCCAAGGCTGTGAATGAGGACCTCGGGTACAGGTCATACAGAATGACCAAACAACACATCATCACGGCATCCATGAAGGCCACCAGGCTCACCAACGGTAAGCGTCTCCTCAATAACCTCAAGAGCCATGGAGGAAGAATCATCTTCTTCTCCGACGAGAAGAACTGGACTGTCGACAGAAGCGCTACAACGTACAGAATGACAAGTGGCTTACCAAGGAGCGCGAAGAGGTCCCTGCGGTCTTCAACACAAAGTTCCCGGCCTCCGTGATTACCCTGGGTGTCATCTGCAGCACCGGTGATGTGATGCCTCTTTTCTTCTTCAATCCCAAGGAAAGGGTTAACGCGATAAGGTGCTGCGAAGTTATGGAGGAGTTCATTATCCCCTGGATAAAGGATACGGCCGCTGGGAGGGAGTTCATATTCCATCAAGACTCAGCGCCCGTACACATCGCCATGAGGACCACTAACCTCTTCAACTCCCACGACATCACTTTCTGGGATCGCAACACCTGGCCCTCCAACTCACCCGACCTCAATCCTTGTGATTACTACTGGTAGGGGAAGTTGGAGAGGGAGGTGTGAAATGTTAGCCACAAGAGCATCGCGGCCCTGAAGGGCTCCATTACGAGGGAGTGGAATGCTGTTGATTCCACGGAAGTCATCAAGGCATGCAAATCCTTTAGGGGCAGGATGGAGAAGATGGTGGCTGCTGAGGGAGGACAGGTTGAATAAATGTATTGTTTAATATCATGTCTAACTTTTTCATATTAACAAATACATTCCAAATTCCATTTTTATCAGGCAGGTTGAATTTTAAGATAGTTCCAATTTATTGTGGACACCCTGTAGATGATGAAGATCTTCACAGAGTTGATGATGTTGTGTAAATTGGCAGATACCTTCATCTCTAACTTTATCAGAAAGAAGTAATCCATCGCGTAAGTTAGAAAACCAGGTTTTGAGTCCCAAAATGGTACTGTAGCACTGGATGCTGTAGAATCTGTTGACAGTCCATTGTTTCTCATGTCAATAAAAGATGATTCGGTTACCATGAAACTTCAAATCGTTCAACAATTTTCTTCCGTGGGCAGCCGGAGTGGCCTTCATTTCGTCTGTAAGGATTTGTCTTTTGTAGAAGCGGTATGATTTCATTCTCAGGTGAGTACTTATGGCTCTCGAGACTGTTCCACGGCTTACGTAGCACTTGTTTGTAAGAACTTTAATGGGAGTCTCAGTAAATGCACTCACAAACCGTTTCAGGCCTACGAGGAATCTGGGACTGTGTTTTTTATTACTCCAGGAATGTTGAACTTTTATCTTATATACTGCAGCCCCTCCTCCTTCCAGCGGTTGTAGATGTTGTGGATTGTGCTCTTTGGATACTGAAGCATCTCCTTAATGTACGCTGGAATGTTCCCGCGGAAGTCAGTTTGATGATGGTGTTCCTCCGGGTCTCCTCCATCGTAAATACTTGTTTTGAATTAAAAGTTGAGCAACTACTCTAAGGCTTAGAATTAATGTTCAGACTTTCAGCTATCAAATGAGATAGTTTTAAACTTTTTAATTTATTCGTCTTGAAGCTATGAGCCTCTGAATAAAAAGCGCCTATTTTCAAATTAAACAATCATAACTCGAGTTATAAGCATGATACCGACATTTTAAAAATAGTTTTGAATTTTTCAACATTAGGCTTTAAAATATTTTTGCATAATTAATCTCTATCTTTAATAAAGCTTTGAACCTAAAAAATAACCAGATTAGAAAAAAATGTATGGCCTTTTTCTGAAGGCCACGAGGCTAGCAGAAGAATAATAATGCGAAGCTTGGAATTAGGAGATCAAACTCTACCAAGTTGAGGATATACTGGTCTGGTACTTTAAAAAAAAGTATGATTTTGTTGAACAGTGTTATTAGTGATTCCCAACCGGTAATTAATAAATGTATTTTCCTAAATAAAAATATGAAAAAAATGCTGTTATAAAACTTTAGATCCGTCGGGGGAAAAATCGTTATGGGGACTCTGCACCATAAATTTTCAAACAACCCTCGTATTTCTCAATAGACGAAATCTCACAAACATGAGGATATATTATGCATTTATTTATGAACTGTTGATTTTTATAGCCCCTTCATCCCTTATCACTGTTCTAAATGTTGATTGCCTCAAGTCAAATAAGCTCCTCTTCTACTGTGAACAATTAACTACTCTGTAAATGAAGAATAATTGTTCACTTGGGAAGACATGCCTAACTACTACATGATTTGGTCTTATTTTATAATCGAGTCTTCAGCAATCATCTGAGATGCTTATTATGACTAAATGTAGGAATATTCAAGAAGCATATATTTTTAATGGACGGTATTATGATAATTTTTGATAGGTAATGGTAATTGAGTATTCACCTTTGATAAATAAAAATATCACAGGTATGTTCTGTATTAAAGACGTAGACGTTTTCCTTTATTTTGTGAAAAATACATACTATTTAAACGATAGAAAACAGATGATGACTAAATAATAAGACAATTTGTCGATCATTGAAGTACTTTAAAAGAGTTGTTAAAATATCTTCACCTGTCGGAAGAGGATATATGGAAAATGTCATTCACTGCACCTGGAGCGTAGGTTTATTTAAGTAAACGAATGAGTCAATGATAGGCCAAGGTATGTACAATTTAGTTAGACCACTATTTCATTCATTTTGACTCCTTTTTGCCACGTCATTGATACATATATCACGCTGTCAAACTACGTGTGTCATTATAATCTTTGTATTTTATACTTTCATATTATCAATGCTGATTTGTTGTTCCTAAAAGGATTGAGACCGAATAACATGATGTATGTATATTGTATATAAATAATACACAAAAAGATGCAGAGTCACGGATTTTAATTGTGTCAAGCATGTATGGGTTATGCATGCAGGAAGTCGCCACTCATGGCTCGGATGATATTCATTGATATAAAAGTCAGTCATGCATTTTGTTTCAAAAGGCCTAAAACTATTGTTATTAAGGAGGGGCGGGGGGAGAGGATCATAATTAAACTTAAAAATTATAATAAGAAACAATAGGAAGGAACTTACACACTACAGAATAGGTATCAAAGGATAGGTCAAAGCTTTGTTGAGATATAACTACTTGTAGAATTATGTTGAAAAATAAGTAGTTAGCAAATCAAGTCTCTACGTATGTCATAAATTAAAGATTAGTATTACACTCCAGGACTTAGATAGCATATGTCACTAGCAAAAAAGATAGAATTTAAGAGTAAAATAGATAATAGCAGTAAAATCAATCAAAAATGACCGTTAGAACAGAAAATGTGGAAAATGCCCAGACAGTCTATAAAATTTCCAATTGACTGGTCATTTTACGTTCATTTACATCGTGAAGAAAGAAGATTGTAGGTAATTTGATTGTTAAACAATTCATTTTTAATTTCCCCGATTTTCCACATAATCCGTAATAAATATATAAACTTAGACGTGTATACGCACGATTGATGGGGTAACCCGCCTTATAATGAAAAGTTGTATGATTATGTTGCCATCAATATTATAAAAGTCATTTTCTTATTTGGGGGGGGTTTAAAATTCGCTAAAAGCAATAATTTTTTTTAAAATGAAATCCTTAAAAAGATTTTTTTACACAAGAATCATTTTTCAAAAAATTCCTTTTTTTTGGCAGGGATACAAACCTTTCGCCCCCTGCCTACTCCCCAGTAAACTCCTCCTCCCTTGGATTGGTTTAGAATTCCATAGGTAAAAATACCATGGTGATGAATGAAAATACGAATAGGAAACAATTTGTAGCGTTATCGTAAGCATATCTTGTCACAAAAACTGCAAACTACTTTTTTTGCTTCATTCATACATTTTGTACCGAAGTATTTATTCAAAAGGGGAAAGATTCCAAATTAACAGTCAATTGTGATCGATATAGAAAAAATACCCTAGTAAAAACGGGTACTCGCCAATAAATAAGGATCCAATTGTGTTTTTAAATATTTTAAAATTATTTTGATTCTTAAACTTTTTGGAAGTTATAATTTACTAGCAATTTGGAACTTACAAGGTTAAATACATTTATACTAAATAATTAATGACACTGAGTCTCTATCCCAATTCACCAAGACTGTTCCAAATGTTATTATGTATGTATAGACTGTGCAAAATTGAAAAACAGAGGAAAATATTAAGGAAAAATATATAGATCTGTAAGTATAGCATAAATCTCCTAGCAACTGCTTACACGATATTGTGAAATAAATTATCCTCAAGAAAATTGTAGTCATTTTATATATTCTTTATAGTACAGATATACTATAAAAATGTTCAATTTTGAAGCATTTAACTAACTAATTGAATATTTTTTGTTTTTATATACAGATTAAGTGATTTTATTGAATGCACTTTAAAATATGAGGAGTCGATTTTGTTTTCCAACGTAATCATAACCTTTTGTGATAAATATAATGGATCTTAAAATGTAATGTCTGACATTAATTTATTTCTCTATTAAACAAATGTCCTCTTTTTTTTAAACCTGATAATGTAAATAAATTGTCATTGATCATTAATACTATGCTCAAGATAAAAAAATATATACTCATAACATTATCTTAATTTTGGGGAATGAGCCTCTCATTAGTGTACTTAACATTGATCTACCCAACTTGAATTATTACATACTATGCTGTGAGTATTACTAAATAAAAATAGCTTAATAGTTTGTACGAATACCGAGTGGTCCATTAAATTCTTAACACTTAGAATTATAATCATTAACAGGATATTATTTATTAATTAACGATAGAATTTCAACAAAATTAATACTATAAATGTGTTTCTGAGCTCTCTTAATCATTAATGTAACCCCCCTTAGAGGGAATGATGGCTTCGATGTGGAAGGCCTGGCACCATCTGCAGATGTAGTCCTCTGTCTTAGTGCAGGCTGAAAATGGCTTTGAGAGCCTCAGTTTTTGAATGAAGAACAATGCAGGCCAGATGCAAGCAAAAGGTGCAGTAGAAAAGTTGGGATAAGGGCTGTAGAAGGATCAAAAGTGTTTGGGCCAGAAAGGAATGTTGTTGGCCAAGCATTATTGTGCTTTTTTTAGGTGTGTGTTGGCGCACCATCCTACTGGAAAACTAGATCTCCATCAGAATAGCTTGCTTACACCAACGATAAAAAGTTATCTCCAAGGCAGTAGTCGGATCCCGTCTCCCTGTACCCAGCCGGGAACCAAGCCAGATGGGCTGTTTTCCTGTCAGAGGACGGAAAGCCCAAGGACATGGAGTAGGCAGGTTGCTTTGTGGTATTAACTTCCTATTTGTCTCAATGTCTCCAATGTTAAGTACCTATCATTCTGTCTGTTCCTCACGGGGTCGACGGTTCAGATCTTTTCAGCACTGAAGATGATGACCTGTTTACCCTTCCCCTTCTTGAGGTCATTCAAAATAGTCTTGCGACAGAAGAGATGGATTTCTTTCATTGTTGGTATCACAAGTGGTCTCTTCGCCCTTACAAAGCTCTTTCCACCCATTTCTCTGGACAGTTTGGTGTGAAACCAGTTTTCTGTGAAACTGTTTTCCTTACTCCTCCAGATAGTTTGGCCTTTTTGACAGAGCCCTTTTTTCATTTCGGACTTGCTGACGGCGTAGAGGTCCTGTAGACACCAACTGCTCGGAGTGAGCGAATTGAATTTCGTCCATCACGTACAAGTGTCATTATCTCGACTTGTACATAACTAATTGTTCATGCTTTTAAGTATCGAAATATGAATTGATATCAATCACTCAACCTTCATGAATTATTGAATTAGTTAGTGTTCAGATTTCTATTGACCACCCTGTAGTTTAATATAATCTGTTTTTCAATTCTTCTCATCGTCGTTTCGTCACATTTTGTGTTATCTATGTAAATTTTGCCAAAAAGATTATTTTTTTGCTTTAGTCAGACGACACAGGATTTTTTCTGTTTTGTCTATTCTTCGTCTGGAAAAAAATATATGTTTACAAATACATTTAATCAAGTCTTTTCTCACTAAATAAACACTGTTTGAACCTTTTTGTTCATGAAAGAAGGTTGAGATATGCCTTGAAGATTTTCTTATACAAACACTTCTCACCGGATCTCTATACTCTAATTGCTATAAAGTCATACACAACAACTCAACAATACTCACTTAAAGATTGAATGATAATAATTATTATACTCAAAACAAAAGCAACATTTACCGCAAGAAAGATAATTATACACTTCCTACAATGAACCATGGAATCTAGGTTTTATTTAATAGCTTCTTATATCATTGAAAGAGTCTGAATTTAAAAATATTTGTATTTACCATTCCTTTATCAGTGTTCCATTAATATATTAAGTGTTTTTATATAGTTAACTATTATAGATCAAATAAGTGACCCTGTTGAGTTACACCCTCCTTCCTTGCTTCCTTCAATTCTTTCTTACAAAGGAATAAATGATTAATACACAGAAAAAAATGAATTACTTTCAAAAATATACTGGTAAATATTCACTTTGTATTTCTACGATAAGGAGGAAAAGTTAATTTTTTTTTTTTCCCTTTATTTTTTTTTTTACACAATTCTCATGAAACTTTCAAGTCCATGTTATTAATTTATATATATCTGTATTTACTTTATTTTTAACTGTGGAGTCCCTCTTTTTTCACTTTACTTATGTACATAGTATATGTGTATCTATTTTCATGTGTGTGGTAAATGGATATTCAACTTACTTTTCCGTTACTTTCTGGGGTGTTTATCCACCAGGGTAACTGAAATATCCTTGTAATATTAGGTTGGTGAAAAAACAATTTCATATTCCCCGCTTCCTTTTCTTTATCTAAGTATACCATGTTAATTAAGCATCATATCGGATATAATAACAGATTGTAAATGTGTAAAAATACAAACTTTTTTTAACAGAATTGCGCTTGGCTGGTTCAGTTGTGAATTATCGTTTGTCGAGTATGGATTTGTTATCTTTTGAAAAAAAAATATAGAAAATTAAATTTCAAAAATTATATTTTTCGGACAAAAAATAGGAAAAATTATTTTTTTTTTGTAAAAATTCAATTTCAAATATTCAGTTTTTTGAAAAAGAAATTTCAAAATTGCATTGCCATTCACAAAAAATTTTTGGAAAAAAATTTCAAATACAAATATTTTGGAAAAAAAAATTTCATATAAATATTATTATTATTTACAAAAAAATTAAATTTTCGGCAAAAACAATGTATATTTAATATTTGGGGAGAAAAGAATTTTGATAGTTATATTTTAGAAATTTTTTTAGTCAGTCACAAAAAGAATAATTTTTTGTACTACAATTTCAAATAATATTTTGCTCTGGTGCATAGTTTGCCGGATGCCTCTGAATATGTCCTTTAAAGTTTAAAAAAACTTCCTATTCTTTTCTACAACTTAGATTTCTGATTATGAATTCACGGGGGAAAAATACTCAAAAAGTATTTTATTTGTCCAATGATGCCTATAATAATATATGTTAAGATAAATCAAAATGAGAACAGGAGTTATTTCTTGTACGCCCTAAAAACGAACCCCTACTTTTAACTTCTACAAGGAAATTGTACATTTAAAATTGTACACCTTAAAAACCGCGCATTTTTACTTATCTGCATAATGAATAATAACTACTATAGGCAAATAAAGTTTTATACTACTGAAATATCAATTTGAACGTTGTTAAGGTATAGAATTAGCTCTCTCGAGCTTTAGAAGTAGGATAGGAGAGAGGCTGACAGAAGACGACTCTATCGGAAATGAAGAATTTAGAGCTATTCTTATTTGGACAACTCCGAGATACTCTGTCTTTGCCATAAAAATTATGGATTATTTTAATCTAACGTGGAAGTACACAGGAGATTTGATACGGTACTACCGATATGGTTCGAAAGATAATATGACATTTCTTCACCGTCTAATACGCATCCAGACAGTTAGTGAGTTTTGTGCATCCAATGCTTAAATGTTGTGATTTTTGTATACATCCTACTTTTTTGAGTCATTTAATTTATTTTGATAATTTTTATTCATTTGTTTTCTACTAGATTATTTTACTAATTTTATTGAAGATTTTTATGAAATGTGATAAATTCTTAGAGTATTTTTATTATCTTTTGACTCACCGTGCTAATTAATTGTTGTTTGACTCTTGTTTAGGGATTTCATTACAAACTAAAATGTTTATTTTTATATGTAACTTCTCCAAACGAATAAAGTCTTTATGTGAAAAAAAAACACGTTATGAAGTACTCATGTTAGGATTTGAAGGGAAGTTACGAAGGATTAAGGATTTACAAATAATTATTTATATAAAATTATAATATTGTTATTTTCAGTGTTCATTCATTAGAACAACATTAATTTCAGCAAGTGTTATCTTAGCAGCATTCATTTGAGCTAGTATTTATTCTAAGAGCTTCTTTTGAGTGACATTTTCATATAGTAAACCAAGGGTAGCCATAGACTACAGGGACTATTAATATTTTATTTTTTCCTTTAGGAATGCTGAATATTCTTAAATCAATGAACAGACTTATAAAGGAGTGCCCAAAACTATCCGTACCAACTCCCTTGAAGTCGTTTCTTAAATGGATCATGAATCAAAGGTTTACTATCGCAATATTTGTTAACAAAATGATGGGAGAATAATAAAAAATAATAATAAAATTTTATGAAGATCCTACTCCACAAGTACCTATCTTTCGAAGTTTTTGAATGACATCCCACTCAATAAGTTTGGTAAATGAATCACTCCACAGAAGCATACGGAGTTGAGACAAAATCCGATAAGAGCCTCAGTTGCTTGGACTCCTAGATTTCTTTCATTTGATTCGAAAGACCACTCTGGGAGTTATGACTTTTAAGAATGAAGTTATCCATCTTATATTGTTAACTATATGAAAATGTCGCTGAAATGAATGACGCTGAAAATAAGCTGGCCCAAATAAATAATTACTCAAATGTAAGTTGCTAGTATAACACTCGCTGATATTAACGAAGCTCAAATAAATGGACAAATTTATTTTCCTATAAACTTTATATTAAAAGATAGGGTATCTTTATTTTTTGGCCATGATTTGAATTGTTTTTTTGTTTTTTTAAAGATCCATTGAATATTTACTATGCACATTTCTTATATATCTTCGGACAGAATTAGGGTTTGATATAAATAATCTACATACATAAATATAATTTCAATTCCTTTGTAATCGTATAGAGCCTTTCTTCTTGATCATACTCTTTTTTATTCATAAATTGAAATTTGCATTAATTATTAAAGAAAAGTACAAAAAGAAACCGCAAATTGAAAAATAGTATACGATAAATAAACAAGAGTGTAATGGTTTTAAAATGAAATAAACTGCATTTTAGTCAACTATGCCCATTGTATCAGTTGTGTATTGTATACCGAACATATACCTATATAGATTATAAATCACCCTGGATTGCAACATGTTTCTCTCTTGAATTTAAAACTAATGAACTCTGGAGTTATTTCATTAAACGTTGCTCGTTGCTATTTCTTCCCCTAATTAAAGAATTAGTGTATTTACCATGAGTATAACTTTCAAATCTTATTGGTGGAGTAAGTAAACGTATTGTGGTTCGATACTATTGGGGTATTGGGTTGCTCGCCTATATAAACCCAAGTAGTACTAAATTAGTATTGTAGTTGATGGTGCCTGTGTCATTAAGTCATAAAAAATAATGGACCACCGATGACAAAAAAAAAAGATTAATAAATTTACAATCTTCAAGTACTTGCATATTGCAATTTTTTGGGAGGTTGATAAAGTCCCTTAGCTTTACTTTTTTAACTGACACAAACAAAACGTCGTAAAATTTATGAAACTTCCACTACCTATCCCTCCAAACAAAAATGTGTATTTGGATTGTCCTTAATGATAATCAGTGATCTGGCTGGCTGATCCCAGTTGGGTCTGCTAGTTGTTTTTTCCCTTCCCTCTTGTATTGTTTTATCTACCATAATTTTTATTCAATTTTAAAGATTAATTCACAGTTAAGTGATTGAAATAAATAATAATTTAGATAGATTATAAAATTAAAAATGATAGAATAATTTAATATAGTTTATAAATGATTAATCAATAAATATATATATATTTCGTAGAAGAGAAAGTATCAAAAACCGATACGTGTCCCAAAGCTGCCTTTCTTGACTTGAAAAATCATAGGTGAAAGATTAGAAAATAGTTGCCAAATATCACTTTAGTTATTGGAAACTATTTTCTTATAGTTGAGGCCACTATTATAGCAATGGTTACCGAAAATGAAATAATGTTTTGAGGTTAGAAAAAAAAAAAATCAAAAAAAACATTAGATCCCACTACAAGCTGATTAGTAGGTCAAAAAATGAATTTTGTGTCAACAAGGCTACATAAAGCGTATATATCGGGTGGTTCATCAAATTCTGAACACTTAAAAATGCAATAATTCATGAAAAATCAGCATTCAAAATTCATTCATATTTCGATAATGAAAGTGTCAACAATTAATTACAAAAGAAAACAAATCCGAGCTCTCTAGCCTATGTAAAAATAGAGAAAATAACACTTGAACGTGGTTAACGAATTTCTATTCGCTGACTCCTAGAAGTTGAGTGTTTCCAGGACCACCGCCTACGCCGTCAACAAGTTCAAAACGTTGGAGATGAAGAAGGGTTCTGTAAAGAGGCAAACTGGGCCCTGAGGAGTAAAAGAAAATAGGACAGGCCAATTCTTTCATGTCCATGAGGGTCCATGCAAGAGATATAGAGATTTCTAATCAAACTGTCCAGAGAGCTATAAAAAAATGAATAAAAAAAGCCTTATGATGGTGGAGAGGCTACTTTTGACACCAAAATGAATGAAACTTAACTCCTTCGTTGTAGGATTCTTTCAAATGAGTCTTTTGAGTTCTTTTTTGAAACTTTTATACCCCCTACAGCCCTGATGCTAACCCCCTCGACTATACCTTTTGGATGGATGTCGAGGGGAAGGCCTGCAGTGTCCGTCATAGAAATAACGAGGCCCTCAAGGCCGCTGTCAACCAGCACTAGCACGCCATGATAGAGGACTACATCCGCAGTGGGTGGCAGGACTCCTGCTACCGCCTGGAAGTCATTATTGCTGCTAAAGGCGGCTACATTAATTATTAAGAGAGCTAATTATAGTATTAATTTTGTTGAAATTCTATTGTTAATTAATAAATTATATATTGTTTAAGTTTAGAATTCAGTGTTCAGATTTGAATGGACCACTCAGTATAGGTAAATAAAAAATCTACATCAAATACAATATTAGGAATCATATACGTTGTTGTCAAATTCTATTTTAGGCAATTTATTGCATCAAATTTAATTACAAGATAGTAATGAAAATCCCATTTCTGTGGAAGAATTTAGCTCTAATATAAAAATACTATTTAAAAAAATAAAAGTCCCCTTAAATATCAGGCTAGCCGTTTGAATTTTGTAAGAAATTTATTAGGAAGCTTGCTCCGCTTCAAGAATTAGTGTGTAAAGAAATCATCAAAAACATGGAAGTACCAAATTTTAATAATACAGAATTTCTTACCTTATATTCTTAAAAAAAGGAAAAGATATTCCTAATATATCAAACTAAAGGGCCATTACGTTGCTCAACACGACATACAAAATTCTCACGGTCTCCTGAACAACCGACTGGAGGAAACGTTGGAATTCAACAAACCAATTGAGTAAAAAGGGCTTATGAAAGGAAAATACGCGGAAGACATTCCTCGTTCTATCCAAGACGCCATAGATACCATAACACAAAAGGGAGATGATTTCGCTATCTTACAGTTTAATTTCGAAAAATCCTTCGACTCCATATCTCACGAGTTCCTTATAAAACAACTCCAACAGTACAAAGCTCCTACGGATTTGATAAAAAAAATTACATAAGGAAATTCCAAGTCCAAATTAAATGTACCTGGTCTACATGGAGAATTTGATATCTCAAGGGGCTGTAAACAAGGAAACGTGACTTTACCATCCTTGTTTAACATGGGAATAAATCCGTTATGGAATCGGGCACGCAAGATATGTGTTAAGAGACACTACAATCGTTTGGGACAAGGTTCTGTTGTCTCTCTTATACGCTGACGACCTTTCCATTATATACTCAGGTAATTAACAGGAATATTGACCATATTAAAAGAATTTGAGGTCGAATATGGACTCCAAATAAATATAGAAAAGACTCAGGTTATAACTTCATTGGACTCCATGGTTAAAAACAAAATTCCAAGATATGATTATAAAACCTCATACAACTCTTCTAGGCATGTATATTTCGAAAAATGGTGAAGTATCCACTATAAATCTAAATAGAAAAATAATACTGAAGATTTACTGAATAAAATAGTCACTACTTCGACAATTTCCAACTAATCATACCTTTAAGAATCATTGCGTGGAACCAAAATATACTTCCTAAAACTAACCATCTAATAAGGTATACTCCATTCTCGTGTTTACTGCTTCAGAGGTATACAAGATACATGAGGAATTCCTTGAATATTGAAAGGGTATGGGAAAGCTTGAATCTCACGTGACTGAAAAGAATTAGAGTTAGTAACGATTTCTGGGCAATACGAAAAAAACACGAATTCAATCGGTTGAATGCATACCTCTTTGAAAATAGAATAGCTATGGGACCAAACGAACTATTAAAATATGTGAGAACGCTGAACATTTATGGGGGACAAATTTCAAGCTCATGGGCTTCCACTCGAAAAGTAGGACCAAAATGAAGCAATAAATTTTAACTCCAGGATATGTTCAGGGATGTCCTATTTAAAAAACATTATCTGACTACCATTGGACAAGCCCAGATTGCTAGGACATCAACCAACCTCAAAATTTCATTTTCTGAAAATATAATAGCGTCAGTAAAAATAGGAACACTTCATATATAGAATGGACCCCCAGCTCCATTTTACATGCTTTTAGAAGCGTTAAAATCCCAATTTCCCGTCGCAATTTGATGAAAAGGAAGTCTCATCTCCAAATATTTTGGTCTAGAACCGCTATCAAAGGCTGGAGCTCCCAATCAACGAAGACTTGATAAATAGTCACAGAGTCTTTAAGCGAAGCCCTTCATGAATCTGAAGGAGAAGTGGTTTCGGTACCGAATGGCAACATCGTCCCTATTTGTGAATAAATCAGGAAAAAAAACGCCGGTGGAAAGACGGATGCTCCTTCTGTAAAAATGAGAGGGAAAATTCAGGGCATCTATTCTATTACTAAAAATACGTTACTCAAGTAATGACTGTGATTTATTGGAATGAACCGGGATGCGTACGGGATTGAGCCAAAAAAATCCGATTGTCCGGTGGCCACCAATCCAAGGGCCAAGAATGGATTTAAGATTGAAACAATCATATCGAAGGTGATCTTAATAACGTATGGTGCAAGGTCTTTCGGGTCAGATATGCCTAGGGTTTGGAAGATTCACATAAGAATTTTTCGTGTTTTTGATGAGATCGTTTGGGAATAGTAAAGGAATAATAATGTATATAAGCATCTTCTTTTTTATAACTGGCTCGAGATCCTCTTTGGATCTACCAGTTCTTCTTCTTTTTTTCCTCTCATTTTTTTGTTTTGTTCTTTTTTCTATTATCTTATTCTTATTCATTCATGACTCATGAGTATTGGTAATGATTAGATTATTGTGACTAATATATTAATAATAATTTAATGAGGGTTTAAGATAGGTCGTAGTGGAGTATATCATGAATTTCTGTAGTTGAGAAATCCATGAGTATTTATGTAAGTTGATGATTATTGTTGTAAAATAAATGATATTATTATTTTAAAAAAATACAAGATAGTACACATAATGATAACATGTTAATGTATATTTTGTCAGTCGTAAATTGAGGGGTGATGACTAATAATATTTCAATATAACTTTTAATTATATTAAAATAAATATTGTCTTATTTCTTACTTCCTTAGCTTCACAAATTTATTTAAGAGCAATATAATATTTTTATTGTCATATAGGTTAGTTAATTAATGTTCTTTTGTAGTTTAATAATTTATATTCATTTATGAACATTATAATAGTTTGGAAAAATAGTAATTTTTCATTTTTCGCTTTATAAGAAGTATTATAATCGCCCGTTCTAAGCCAAGTATGCCCCGTTCTGTTTAATAACTTGTTGCCAACGCAAACTCAACTTCATAATGCCTTTCTCTTAGAAGCCTTTGTCCCTATTGGCAAAAAACTCGGACAACCAATTTCTATAGACCTCTATTGAGGCCAAATTTGTACCCCCAATGGTTGTTGGCCATAGATAGTAACATGTAGTAGTCACTTTTTGCCAGGTCCGGACTGTAAGCGGAAGCATAAGAACTTCCAATCCGAGCTCCCGGAGCTTCATGCGATGTCTGCACCCTGGCGTTGCCTTGATGATGTCTTATTATCTCCTATTCACCAATGATGGCCGCTTCTGTTCGATCACCAGCTTCAAACGATCGATTTATTCACAATAGAGGGTAGAATTGAGGGGGGAGGGAAACGGTCGAACCATTATTTCCCAACAAGAATCGAAAGTGTACTGCCCCGTATACATTGTAAATTTTCTTGATTGGTTTCGAAAATGTATAATATGGCAAATTTCTTCCTTTGAGACCTCTGTGCTCGACGCACGATAATTCACGACCGAACAAACAAGGTAAGGCGACTTTTGAGGTTATTCTTTTTAATTTTTATTTTTTTTAGTTAATTTTCAATATGTGCATATATTTTATATATAATCTCAAACCTACAATATCCAATAATGAGAAAATACCATTTAAAGGTTACCAAATTATTTTATAATAAGGATTTTTTTTTAAATATATAATACATTGGGGTTTGAACTGTTATTACGCTTAAGGATTTTGTTTGAAGTCTAAATAAAAAAATTATCATTTGCAAAAAAGTATTAGAACAAATAAATGTCTCGTTCAGCTGTAATATTGATTTGCCCTCTATATTTCAGAAGCAGAAAATTTCATAAGGTTAACTGATGATATCTTTAACATTAGGTAATAATTATTGATTTTTTACAAAAAAGAATAAATATAATTAGTGAGCCGATGCAGTTCTTAAATTTGACATTAACTTTTTATTGATTATTCATAAATATAAAAAAAAATGAACAAAAAAAGCGAAATTAAGTCGGTTGTAGAAGCGGTCAATTATTATTATTAATTTAAATGTTAGATATCTACAGACAAAAAGAGAATAATGTCGGCCTAAACGTAATCAATATTTTATTTTATACAAACGAAACACCAATAAAATTAATTGATATATTATACATACTTAAAGATAATTTCAAACTATCTGTACATGGTTGACTCATTAACTATAAGGTAAGGTTTTTCTTATTTTTCATTTTGTTGAAATGTCGGGGTCGCAGGGTAAAAATCTGTTCCAATTGATAAAAATTACAATTACCAAAGTTTCAGCGAAATTGAAAAATATTAGTGGTAGCTTAAGGGTCTCGAAGATTTGAAAATTGCCAATTTTTACAAAAAAAATTACTTTTTCTTCAATTATCATAAAAAAAGTTTAAGATACAGCTTTTTATATTTCATAACTTTTTGAAGATGACTAAATTTAATCTAAGATATTTTAATGCTTTATATAGAGAAAAATATTTTTAATGTGAATTATAATGAAAATAGTTGAAGATAAAAATAATACATACAAAACGTATTGCACGCCATATTTTTATATTTTTTCTTTTACTACTCTATAAAAACATCCAAATTTCATTACATATTTTCATTCGCTTGAATTGTTTTAGAGTGGCAATATATATATTTTTTTTATATGTATGTTTAGAGCGGTTTTTTATATTGATAATTTAAAAAAAGATACTTAATTATCCTTAATAGTTTTATTTTACTTTAAGTGTTACATAGGTATTTTATTAGTATATAACTTTAGTTACATAAGATAATTTATATAACAAAATAATAGTTTCTACTCAATCAAACATTATTATACAATATGGATTTTAATAAAGGGTTATCCTTTTTTCTGAGTAATATGTCTAAAATACTAAGGTATCCTAGATACATTTTTTTTTCTCGAGCCTGGATACATCTGTTGATGCTCTTCAACAACTTGTAATAAGAATTGAAGCAGCAATTCGTCAGTTGTTAACGAGCCACTGTAATCTTTAATAAGTACTACTCCTCGTTCTTCTTGGTCATGGACAACTTGAAGAGCTTCAATTATTTCAAGGGATTTCTTATAATTGCAAACAGTAATAACTTTTTATCAAGCATTTTCTCTAATAAAACACAAGTTCCATCGTTTTTACGCGTATTTGAGCTGGTTGTATGCAAACACATAGTCTTCTACGTCCCAATCTTGAACGCTTCAAAGATGGCAGTAGCTTGCACATCACCTGTACCAGATGGAAGCTTCAGAACACAAAGTTATTTGGAAATCCCTCTTCCAGAAAATATTATTGGGAGACGATCGACCATATCTTTTCCAATTAGATAGGATATTCTTTGACGATCCCAATGGATTATCAGAGGAATGTTACATTGTCAATTTTTCTTAATATTTTTTCTATTTTTATATCTATATTCAATTCTCTTAATTATGAATAGTACTTTGGTTAAGAGAAAACTCATTAATATTTTTTCCCATACTCTTGACTATTTCTGCTAATATAAAAAATTCGATTAGACACTTTTATGCAATCAATAGCTGATGCTACTTCTGCAGTTATTAAAGTTTTTCTTCCTCTTTTAAAATTTGATTAATTAGACCTAAATTATTTTACCTCTTACAAATTTCGCTGCCTTCCGAATTGGAAGAAATTACAAATAATAATTATAATACGAGTATAGTTCCATACGAAATGGATTTAAATTGTAAAAAAAAGTAATTGAGATGTGCATATCAGAAATTATGCTCACAGAGGGTGCTTTGAAATTTAGGACACAATTTTTCCTCAGAATAGCATTAGTATATCTTAAAGTAAATTACGTTACCTTTAAAAAATATATATCATAAAAGCTATATTGTGAACTATTTTCTCGATAATCGCGTCTTTTCATTTTTTTTTTTTTTTTTTTTTGTTGGAAATTTTCAAAGTTTTTTGACCGTTGAGCAACCTCTAAACGTAAGTCAATATTGCTCAAACTTTGCAAATCGTATTTTTTAATCAATAAAAACGGATTTTGACCCGACGAATTGGACAAAATAAAAAATAAAAAACACCCTATTATATACATATACAGGGTCGCCATTGATATCTAAAACCTTACTAATTTAATCATTAATAAAGGTTGAATGATTAAAATTAATTCATATTTGAATATATTAAAGCAAAAACAATTAATTACAAAAGAAAACAAACTTGAGCTCTCTAGCTTACGTACAAATAGAGAAAATGAAACTTGAACTTGATTAACGAATTTACATTCGCGCACTGCAATCAGTTAGGCTTCACTAGGACCAACGTCTACACATTGAGCATGTCCGAAAAGTCGGAAAAGAAGAAGGCCTCTGTCAAAAAGGCCAAATTGGACTAGGATGAGTTAAAGGTAACACCTTGGGCCAATCTCCTGAACTCAATGAGGGCCCAATGCAAAATATCTTAGAGTTTCACACCAGACTGTCCAGAGAGTTATTAAAAAAGCGGGTGATAAGAGCATGTAAATGTGGAGAGGCCACTTTTGACACCAGCAATGAAATAAACCCATCTTTAAGAGCAAAAATCTTTTCAATGAGTATTTTAAGTTCTTTTGAACTATTTTTTTAAACCTTTTGGCCCCTACGGCCCTGATGCCAACCCCTCGACTACACCTTTTGGGTCCAATGTGAAGGTCTGCAGTGTACGTTATCCAAACACCGAGGCCCTCAAAGCCATTGGCAGCCGGTATAGATACGCCAAGACAGAAGACTACTTTTGCAGCGGATTACAGTCCTTCCACCGTCGCCTGGAAGCCATCATTGCCGTTAAGGGCGGCTACATTAATGATTAAGAGAGCTCAGACACTATTTGGAGTATTACTTTTGTTGAAATTCTAATGTTAATTATTAAATTGTATCTTGTGAAAGTTTAAAATTTAAAGTGCTCAGATTTTAATGGACCAATCTGTATTTGGCACTTCAACTCAAAGGTAAGTTGGAATTATTTTTCTCAAAATGGAGTATTATCATCAATTTCTATGAATAAACTATTTTGATTAATCCTTTGGGGGTGCCATAAATGACAATTAAAATAGGCAAAATTGATCGTGACCTTAAAGGAACAAGAAATTTATAGATTTTATTTGAGAGGCCATATAGGGTCGCTGAAATCAAATAACGGCTGCTAACTATAGTTCAAACTCGGGGGAGGGGGGTAATTTTGTTGAAATTCTATTGTTAATGAATAAATTATATCTTGTTGAAGTTTAAAATTCAAATTATTCATATTTTAATGGACCACTCGATATATGTCAATTTACACAATATCTAATAAAATCAGGAATTGTTCTATAATAAGTTTGATTGGTATATGATGAAGTAATCACACAGACAATCTCCATACTTATTATTTTGTGACTCTATCACGATAAGTTTTTATTTTAACCACAAATTTATAATAAATAGATATTGTTTAACCTTCAATAGTTTCGATGTTTATATATTATGTATTCGTATATAGTTTATAAATAACATTTTACAAAACCATATCTGGCTAGGTAGTACTTTTTCTACCAAACCACTATTACAATTGATTTCGAAACAACTTTTAACAATATTTTTTTTTATTTAACAAAGTTTAGTAGGTGAAATTGGGTACAGTTGCAACATGCCGTTATTCTCAAACATGAAATAAGCTAAATCCAAAAAAATTACATCATAATTGTAAAATATAATGAAAAATATTGTAAAAAAAACACAATAATTTATGTCCTCTTTTCTTCGAGATATAGTATAAAAAGTTATTTTAAGAGGTAAACGCAATATTTAAAAGGAGTAATGTTCTTTGAAATAATGAAGTCAGTTGATTTTTAGCTATACAATAATATAATTTTATCAAAATTCAAAGCTCAAACTGTGAAGAGAAATTTGCGATACTCCAACGCTTTGTATAAAGGAGTCCGAATCTACACGTTCTCTAATTTTTATTTTAGTTTTATTCTTTCTTTAAATTATTCTATATATTCACGTTTCACATCAATCATGTTTAATAGTCAAGGCTGGGATCAGAGTAGGCTTGTGAGAGTGAATTTCTCCGATCTGAAAAAAAAAAATGGCGAGTGATCTATTATATAAACTTTTTTAAATTGTTATAGGCGTTTGCGAAATCAGCAACATTAATGTATCGCATTCGAATACAATTAGTAGAAAAACAATATATTATAAATATTTTTAAATATATTTGAAAGATAGCAAATACATGTATATGTGTGTAAGTTGTGTCATATTTTAGTATGTCTTAGACAATTCAACTTCATGTAATTCCGAAAAAAAACAAAAAGGAAATTAACAAAAAAAAAAGAAGCACTTTTTAGTCACCAAAATAATTATTATATTATAACATCAAAAAGGTTTCCTAAATATGGAATAAATTACAAATTAATATTCAAGGAAAATTGAAGTTGTCAATTTTGCAAAAATGTTAAATCCTTCATTTATGTTTGCTGTTTCGTCACATTTCGTTTTATAACATTTTGTCCCTTTTTCGTCACATATGTACAGTATGTCATGAAATGGATGTCATTTTTTGTGAAACTCACATAAATGACAGTTAATTTAGCATTGTGGCATAATTTTATTTCTTAATATTTTTTTTAGTTTTTCCTCTTTTCATTTTGGAAATTCTTTTAAGTGAAGCGCCAAATTACAAAAGAAGACATCAATTTCAGGATATATAGTATATAGTCTCCTCTTTTTTGTGATGAAAAGAATTGATATGTTTAGGTCAGAAAAAATATTCAAAATTATTGTTTAATCTTGTATTTAATTCGCAATTGTCATGCAAAAAACGTTCCGAGATTTACTTTGCTAAATAATATACCGGGTGATGCATTGAAATCTGAACACTTAGTAATTCAATAATTAAGGAAGGCTGAGTGATTGAAATTAATTCATATTTCTATATATTTATTCATAAACTATTAGTTACAAAAAAAAAAAACATACCTGAGCTCTCTAGCTTACGAACAAGTCGAGAAAATGAAACTTGAACTTGATTGACGAATTTCCATTCTTGTACTACAATCAATTAGTACTTCAAGACCACCATCTATGCCGTGAGCAACTCCGAAACGTCGAAGAGGCAGAAGGGATCTGTCAAAATGGTAAACTGAACCAGGAAAAGTTAAAAAAAACAGCCAAGCCCAATTTCCTCAAGTCAATGAAGACCCATTCAAGCGATATCGTAGTTTCACACCAGATTGTCCTCAGAGCTATCAAAAAAGTAGATGGAATGAGCCTTGTGAGGGCCAAGAGGCCACTTTTAACACCAGCAATGAAAGAAACTTATCTTCTCCGCTGTAAGACTCTTTTAATGACTCTTTTGAGCTCTTTTCTTACACTTTTGGCCTCATTATAGCCATGTTGCCTACCCCCTTGACTATATCTTTTGGATGCATGTCGAGGGGGAAGGCCTGTTGTATCCAACATCCAAACACAGAGGACCTCAAAGCCACTGTCAGCCAAAAACGGGACAGATGATTACATTTGTAGTGGGTACCAGGCTAATCGCCGCCACCTAGAATCCATAATTGCCTCTAAGGACGGCTTCATTAATAATTAAGATAGCTCAGGCATACATCTATTTATAATATTGATTTGGTTGCTATTCTATTGTTAATTAATAAGTTATATCTTGTTGAAGTTTAAAATTCAAAGTGGTTAGATTTTAACAGACCACTTGGTATATATGTATTTACCTTTTGTTTTTGTTTATTAGACACGCTAAGCTTTGCTACCGAGTTTCTTTTTTGAACATAAAATAAAATAAAACAATAAAATGACCCGCTGAGCATTAGCTTCACATACTACTTGCTACATTCTTATTACTTCATATCAAAATGGCTTTATGGGAAACATCCAGACATGTTTAATTTTTAATCAGACCAGGGCTTTGAAGATGTCCTTGATATCAAAAATAATAAAGTTTTTCAATTGTTTCCATGTGTTCTCTTGCTTATAGAATGAATGGTGGTGTCTACAGGGGGTGGGGTGGAGAGGCTATAGATCCCCTTCCCCCCAGATCAATGATTTTTTTTAATTACTAAAAAAATTAATATGTGAAATTTTGCTATGGTCTTTTGAAATTTCCCGCCAAAAAAGAATGATTTTTTTTGGGGGGTTTTTGAATTTTTTGTGAACAGCTGTGGGTTTTTGAAATTTTTCCATGATTAATTTAATTTCTTGTGAATAGTTGTGGGTTTTTGAAATCTTTTTTCAAAATAATATAATCTTTGAAATTAAAAAAAAAAATTTTAGATTTGAAATTTTTTTTTCAAATTAATTTTTAGATTTTTTTCTTTGATATATTCAAAAAACCAAGCCCCCCTCCCAAAAAAAAAAAATAAATAATAATATTTATAATCCTGGGAATGAACTATTTTGAATATTTGTCATGTAATGACAATTATAACAAATATTTACAGACTAAGACTTTCTATATGTGATGTGTACAATATAAAATCACGTAGAAGAAATGCTTGTTTTCATTCATTTGAACTTTCATTACAAAGAAATCATAAATAAATAAATATGTACACATATTAGAGAAAAAAGAAACTAATTCAGAAGAATCCCACGCAATTTCATTTCTAAAAATAACACGCGTGTGTTATTAATGGTCACCTCGAGGAATACTAAAACCGTGAGTGAGATAGACATACTCTTTTTCTATTTTTTTTTTATAATCACATTCTCATAATATTTATTCATTTAAAAAAAAGTTAATTGAATGATGATATAATAAATATTTATATTCTTTTGTCACGATAAAACAATAAAGGAAACAAAAAATCATAATTTTACACAATCGTTTTTATCTTTTGGTTCCTGTGTAGATATTAGAAAACGTGGAATAGTCAAGGACTTAAAAGATTTGTTTACAGATGGACAAACACTTTATGGCACGACCCGGACATATCATCGAGACAAATATAATATATGACACACGTACATGCCGGTGGAAGGTTTTTTTTTTTTTTGAAAAGTCGATGTTTTTTAATGCACTCCATGTTATTTATAATATTTAACGTTACATATAATATGCGTGTATTATGTGTATTACTGTTTGAACATTTTGGGGCGTTTGCAGGATTATATATTAGAAGGAACTTCGTTTTTGGAATTTTTTTTTGCAAAAAGGTAGATAAAATTTCACACAGCTGTTTACAAAAAAATTAAATTTCTAGGATATAATTTCAAAAATCCAAGTCTGTTTACAAAAAACAATTTCAACTACAAAAATTTTTGAAAAAAGATTTCAAACATTAAATTTTTTTGAGAAAAATTTCAAAAATTCATGGCTATTCACAGAAAATTAATGTTTTTTTAAAAAAAAAAGGAAAAATTATACTTTTTTTTTTCTTGAAAAATTAACATAAATTTCAAATATAAAATTTTCCAGTAAAAAGAAAAAAAATCTTCATTTGGGAGGGGAGCCTACAGCCCTCCAGCCCACTTCCTGTTACCTTATTAGTATATAGTTGTGTGTACAAGTTGCAATATTGTACAGGTAAATGTTATACATTATAAATTTTATAAACAAATTGTGGAAGTTGCAGCCAAAAAATGAGATGAAGAATTTTCAGCTGAATTGTGATGAGGATAATGCAATAACTGAATATTCAATATATGGTTTAAGATTAAAGGAGTAACAAAATTTTAATAAAAATTACGAATTGATATGTATTTATTCTCTGGCACAATAACTGGTGGTCTAATCTAAAAACTTACTAATTCAATAATTAATTAAGGTTAAGTGATTTAAATTAATTCATACTTTATTTGAAAGTATAAAAACTATATTAAAGTTACAAAACAAAACAAACTTGAGCTCTCTAGCTTACGAACAAATCGAGAAAATGACACTTGAACGTAATTTACGAATTTCTATTCGTGCACTCCAATCAGTGGGGCATCCCTAGGACCACCTTCTACACCGTGAGCATGTCTAAAACGTCGGAGAGGACGGAGGGATCTGTCAAAATGACCAAACTGAACAAGGATGATTTAAAGAAACCGTCCCAGGGCAATCCCCTCAAGTCTTTAAGGGCCCAAGCAAGAGATCTCGGGATTTATCACCAGACTGTCCAGAGAGCAATCAATAAAGTGTGTGGAAAGAGACTTGTGAAGGTAGAGACGCCACTTTTGACGCCAACAATAAAAATAACTTATCTCCTCAGTTGCAAGACTCTTTTGAATGATTCTTTTAAGTTCTTTTTAACTCTTTTCTTACACTTTTGTCCGCCTTACCGCCCCTATGCCAACCCTACCTTTTGGGTACATGTCATGGGGAAAGCCTGTAATGACTGTCATCCAAGCACCAAGGCCCTCAATGTCAGTGTCAGCCAGAACTAAGACGGATGATTACATTCGCAGCGGATGCCAGGACTTCGGTCCCAGCTTGGAAGCCATTATTGCCACTAAGGACAGCTACGATAACTATTAATAGAGCTCTCAGGCACACAGGTTCAGTTTCTGACTTAATGGAACAATTGGTATATATGTAGTTACCCAATTACCCAAAATGATATTACTCGCAAATACATAATAACCAAGTAACTTTAATAAATCAAAATGTAACGGAAATATCAAATAGATAGTTCTTAATTATCTACTTTTACGAAATCATAAGATGTAGACAATACGAATAACAAATTATATGAATTAATGAAGCAAATAAACCGCAATTAAATAAAAAAAAATATTGATTAGCTTATTCGTATAGAAAACACCTATATATATATATTTCAACTTTCAACATTTCCCTCATATGTAGACATAAAGATCAACTGGTAAAATGGCTAGTTTGACATTATCCAATATCATTTTTGGAAAAAAATAAAGCCCAAAATGTAAATAGTTTTACCATTATTTTTCTTCCTTTTTCAAAAAAATAAACTAGTAAAATTTTGTAGGCCATAACTTAATTACTTTTGAACCAAAATATACAGGGTAGTCCGAATAAATTGGGAAAAACTTTAAAGGTTTATTACGAATGAACTAGATGGGGTAGAACCATATACTTTTAATTATTTGAAAGCTACATGATATTCAATTATTCATAATGAGATCTGCCTCTCTTGATAACCTCGGTCACACGGCACCGGAAGCTTTGGCAACCCCGGGCGAAATTGTGCACTTTTTTGGCCTAGTGGGCTGGTGTACTATCTTGTTGGAAGAGATAAATTTTTCTTGGGCTACTCCATTCATCCAAAACCAGAACTAGTGCAATGGCTTCGGTTTACTTTTTGAACATATGTATTGTAAACTAAAATACCTTTTTAAAATCTTTACACTACTTTGAGGTTTCTTCATGCTATTATCAATCACCTTTTCAATATTTGTTATCATAACCTCAGTGCTGGGGCGCTCATCCTTCATCTTTACAATTGTCACCCTCCCACTCTTCTTTACACGTTTAGGAATGTTGTTCTCAAGACAATGTTGGAAATTAGGGGATTTAGCTATGACTCAAGTGCACTTAACTGAGTCATACCGTACTCCATTTTGTTGGAATACTCCGGGAGAATTGCTAAAAATTGATTTTATTAATGGGAGAACAATGGGATCCAGAATTTTCACGTACTCATCAGCTTTCATCTTGTAATCTAAAGGGAACCATACGGGATGAATGTCTAGTGTGATGCAACTAGTCCTAATATCATCACTGAAGCGGGGTGTTTGATGGTGGAGACATTTGGGTGCTCCTTTGCTACATCCCTAAAAGTCACTACCGATCATTCTACCTGTTGAAGACCGAGCCAAAAGTATAGTTCTTCTCATTGGAAAAAATCACAATGAGTCCATGGTTCCCTTGAAGTGGTTGAGGATCTTTTTTGAGTACGCTCCACACGAACTTTTCCAAGATTTTCTGACAATAGAGGTGGCAGAATACTGCCTTGTAGTCCTGCCTTTTTTAGAGCCCAGGACATTGCTGATGGGGGACTTGTTCATCTTCCTGGCCATGTCAGCAATTGATGAAGTTGGCTATCTATTGAAGGCCGACTACAGATGGTTGACGGGCACAGAGGGTTTCTTGCCTCTCCTGGAGAGTGACTGAGGTTCTCTCCAACATTCAACCATATTGAAATAATTTAAATCGTCTTCTTCGAGGCCCAAGTCTGCTCCCAGATGACATTCTGGTGAAATACTATACGGAAGAGTGCTGTGATCTCAATCTTCTTCTAGTACTGTTTGTTCATGTTAGGGATAAGACCTTTTATTTTCTTAGTAATCAATAGTGTTTTTCGTAATATTATTTTTAAAAAAATAACTTTTAAGCTCTCAAAATTTATATTATAGAGATAAGTAAAGAATAAACGTTGATCTGGTAATAGGTATGATAACTATTTTGGTCCCTCCAAGTTAGCATAGGGTCTGTTGTTGATGCCATTCTTTTTGCTGTTTAGAGAGTAAAAAATGAGTACATTTAGTAAATTACATTACTCGTATATTTTAGGCTTAATATTAATTAAAAAAGCTTCATTTCTTAAGTATATAAATATTGTATCCCAGTAGGCGATAGCCATGATCAAATGAGTCAAAAATGGTCAGTGTTTTTATCCTGGCATCCGTTTTCTAATTTCATCAAAAAAAAAAAAATTGGATTAATCAATTTAAAAAGTAGTTTTATACAGTCTTAATTAGCAAATTTTATATTTTAATATTAACTTTGTTTATTTATTTATTGCATAAACTGATTCAAGTTACATACATATTCCGTTTATAATATTTAATAGCTGACTTTTATTTATTATTTTGCTTGTGTAGGATTTTTGGCAATAATAATATGGAAAAAATAGATCAAAATATGATTGCAGGTGAGGTTAGTGCAATCAGTTATAAATGCATGCGGCCGATCGTATATGTATCGATAATGATGGTTTTTGAAGGGAATACTTTTGGAAAACTAGACACATGATAAACATCTTTAGTTTCTAATTGATGAGTATTCATTATTTTTGAAGTGGAGTATGTTCATATTATTATGTGTATGTGTGTGTATAGACTTACTTCCATGAATCATCCATAATACATTTTACCAATTCATGCAACACATTGTAAATGTCAAAAACCAGCCCAATGGGTTATGTTCATAATAGGTTGAAGAAAAAGTAACTTTGTATTTTCCACTTTTTTTGAATGTTTTATAAGTGTTAATATCACCCGGTCACTCGGTTCTGTTCGATAACTTTTTACAGACGAGAATTCAACTTCATAATACCCTTTTCGTAGAAAACCTGTCCCTATTGACCAAAAAAGTCGGACCACCAATTTTCACAGAACTCTGTTGAGACCAAATTTGTATACCTGTGTACAAGAACAGGTTGTTGTCACTTGGTTTGATGTCTGGAATGAAGGAAGGAGGCATAAGAACTTCCCATCCGTTCTCCCGGAGCTTTATGCGCGTCATCAAAGATGATGCAGCCGCATGTTGTCTAGATGAAATATTGTTGTCTCCTATTCAACAATGCTGGCCGCTTCTGTTGGATCACCTGCTTCAAACAGTCGATTTGCTCGCAATAGAAGGCAAAATTGAGTGAAAAAAAAATTGGTTAGAACCACTGTTGTGCAACACTAACTAAACGAGTATCGACCCGTAACATTGCAATTCTTTTTTTGTTGCCTATACGTTTTTTTCCCTTTCAGGTAATAAAAATGTAAAATGTGACGAATTTCTTCCCTTGAAACCTCCATACTCGATACACGATAATTCACGTCTAACCCTGCAAATACAATACTGTATCATTTGTAGTATATACTAACACCTTTACAACGCTTCATCGTATCATCCGATGTGACTAAAAATGAATACATAGTTAAAAAAACGGATGGGAATACGAAATTACTTATTCCCAACCTGATATGTACATCCTTGAATATACAAAAAAAGAAGTGTAGTATTGATACGTGTTTGTGGGACTTGCAATGATTTGCATATACATATGTCATGATTAGAGTTGTAAACTATAAGCACTTTTGTTATGAAATAGAAATAAAAAAATGGCATGGTAACCATGGCTATGGAGTCGCCAGATAAAATGCGGACTCCGACTTCAACACCAGTATTTTGAATGTCACTGACTCCAAACCAATCACATAATTTTTTAATAATATTTTTTTACAGCCTTTTTACGTTATTTGAGTCTAGAGACTATAAATATAGATTTAATTTATAGTTATACGTAGTTATTAGTTATAACTAGTAAATCATTGTTCCAGGTATAAAAAAATATTTGGAATATAAGATATTTGACAAGATGAACAACAAATTAAATGGATAAAAAATCTATCCATTCATAAGTTTCTGAGCATAATTTATGCACCTTTAACTAAGGAAAGACAATACACACAACCTCTCACTACAACGTTATGGATTGTTGAAAAAAAAAAATTATATAAAATTTAACTTTTCAAATTAAATTGAAAAGAAAATTCAAAAACTAAGACTCTCGTTTAATCTATTCTACGAATGTAAAAAAATTACTCCAACCTTTAAGATGGTGGAGGAAGAAATCTGGATGAAATTTGAGGTGAGATTGAGTCACTCGGATTGGCTAATTGAAACGTCCTCACTAAATGAGTGTTGGTGGACGATTGAGTGGCTCATTTCCTTAGTAAAATACATAATATACGCAGTGAAGCACAAGAACCTTCGCGGCTCTATAGGTTGCCTCCCACGCAATAATAATCCTCAATTCCTTCTCCATCGATGGGAAATACTAATACACAATATTCTTAGAATATTTACTAATAATTATTTGTCAGAACTAGCTCAAGATCCTCTTTTCATGATATTTATCAGATCTCTTGATTTGCCGGTTTTTCTTTTTTGTGATTATCCTTGTGTTGTTGACTTAATATTAATTAAACACTAGTACGAACATGCTTATTTAAAGATAGCCAATGAAAAATTAAAAGAATTTGTTTATATTTCGTTTGTTTATATTAAAGTTATAAACTAAAACGATTTACTATAAATTATAAATATATAATAGGCAAATTTCTATTGTAAAACATCCTTGTATACAACTTTTTGTTTGTTTTCTGTCCAGTCGATGTAAATATATTTAAACCTGCCCCCTTTTCTGGTCTGATCAGAATGAAACATAGCTCCCGGTACGTAATCCATAATTTCGAACCACTTTTATTTTATGTTTAAATTCTGTATCTGTCTCTGTTTTTGAAATAAAGGGTTGTTTTATTAAGGGGGACGCACATCACGCACACATATAAATTATTTTTATACTATCATCTATGTAAGTGTCCTTTCCTTATTGTTTTTTTTTTGTTTTTAAACCAGAACATGATAATAATGTTTTCATTGTTTTATATAAATGTATTGTTTAGGAAGAATAAATATGTTTTTTTTTTAATCTGTTCAAAACAAGGATAATTGTAATTAAATGAATATTTTGCTCGTTCTATATGCTGCATTAAATTGAAACAATCATATTGATACATGAAAAAATTTGCAAGTACGCATATTTTTTACAAAAGTAGAGCAAAAAGGGGGAATTTGGATTACCTTGACATTCTTTTCCCGACCTTTATTTCACAAAAAATAAATATATAATCAAATTTGATAAAGGATAACAAAAATTAGTAGAAGTAGTTTTTATAAAGAAATGACCTCCAAAGTCGTTGGAGGCCCAGGTTAACAAAGGACTAAACATAGGTCAACAAACATGTATATATCTATATTTGTTGTTAGCTTTTGATTTTTTTTTCTCTTATAAGTATTATAAACTTTGTTTAGTTGAATTCGAATTAGCTAGATTGTTGTAACTCTGAATAATCTCCTACAATTATCAAATAATAATCCCATAATTGGAAAGATTTGATTAACGACAGACTGATCATTTTTGCCTGCGGCCTGAAATTTACATTCATTATTGCTATTTAAGTCGTAAAATACGGAAATATTCAATTTTTTTTAAAGCTGTGAACAATTCCCAATAATTATTAACTGATAATTCCATAGCTGTGAAAAATTGGTAAATTACTAGTGATGGGACGATTTAAAAATCATTCCCGATTCTTTAATCTTTTAAATAATAGTTAAAACTACTATTTTACTGTAACTTTGTAATAATTAGGATTGATAAAATAAATCACAATTCCTCTATCCGGCGAGCTTTTCCCAGGGTGAGTAATCCCACGGCAAACATTCCCACGGCAAATTTACCAAAGGCAAGCTTTCCTAGATCCTATAAGATAACATACATTAAATTATCAAAACTTATTCCCCTAAAATAAAAAATCGCTGCACCGTCTGTATTTGTTTAGAACACGTTTGTTCACGGTTTTCGAGCATTTTTTATAATAAATTATTTTATTACGATATTTTTAAGATTATAAGACTCAATTCATATATTTACAATTTTTTTGTATCTTGATGGATATATTTCATAACTTAGAAGGGTAATCAATAGTTAAATACTATTAATGCATAATAGTAAATTTTTTTTATGAAAAACTGTAGATCTTTGAAATTTTTTCCCAATAACTTTAATATTTGAAATTTAATTTATGAAATTTTTTCTATAAAATTTAATTAATGTGAATAGCCTTGGAGTTATGTAATTATTTTTCAATAAGTTTAATATTTAAAATTTCATTTTTGACATTTAAAATTTTTTGTGAATAACTGTAGATTTTTGAAATTTTTTTCCAAAATTAAATATATTAAATTTCAATTTTTAAAATTTCCTCCAAAAAATTTATTTTTGTGTGCATGGCCATAGATTTTTGATTTTATTTCAAAAAATTTTAATTTTTTGATTAGTTTTCAAAAAAAAATCAAAATTTAATTCCTCTATATAATCTTACAGATGACTCTGATAATTCGCAGACATTTATTCCATCCTTAAAAAACAATTAATTAGCACCAAATCCTGTAACCATTTATGTAAATAGCAAATGAAGCTTAAAATAATTCTTCTAAAAGATTTTATTTTCGAAAAATAAATTTGACGAATAATTATTATTCAGTCATTTGAAAACTTTTTATTATATATGCCTTTCTATGAAGAAAAAAAAGACGTTTGGAGCCTTTTTTAACAAGGTCAACAACTATTTTTTTATAAAAATCGTACAAATGACATTCTAATTGACGCTATATAACATAGATAAGATATTTTGTTTCATACAAATGGGTGGCACTAACTGCTCAGAAATAAAATATATTTCCTTAACTCACAACTAATGTATGTCGTAAAATCAAAGAATGTGCCATTTTACAATGTCTCTTTACCTTGTCCATTTCTGCCCCTTTTTCATGTCCCTAGTAGGGTGTAAAAGTTTTGAATAATTCACACACAACATTTTATAAAGTATGTTTAAACGTATATTATGTATTTTATATTTCGTTTAAATAGATTTAATTATGGACAATGATGATTCTTTTAAAAGACCACATAAATTAAATCAATGTTTACTCAGAGTTTTTTTTTCTTTTTTGACATTCCATTCTAAATTAATTTTTTTACCTAGCTATTAGGTACATTATTATTTACATTGAGTAAAATGATATTCAACTTTTGTTGGAAGACTTCCACATAATATTATATGTACATACATATGTATTCATGATGTTTTATATTCCAACCTTTAAGAAGAATTAATTTGAATATTCATTGTGATAAATTTACACAAATGAAGGTTTGGCCGTCCAACTTCCTTGAGCAGAAAAGAATAATCCATCATCACTGTAATTAAAGTATATAATTTTTAACATTATCAAAAATTCCCTCATCCGTGATAATCCTGACTATAAAAAAAAGTATGATGCATAATACTATGTTGTATAATGTCCCGTATTTTTTGTTACCTCTCTAAATATATAAGAAACTGAATACATATTTGAAAAATATGGAATTGCTTTTTCGAAATTGGCCTTTTGTAGGCACTTAAATTGTTCCAAGTATATTGCACCCGAGTGGTCCTTTAAAAGCTGAACAATTGGAATTTTAAATTTCAACAGGCTATAATTTATAAATTAATTATATAATTTAAATAGAACTAATACTGTAAATAGATCTGTGTCTGAGCTCTTATAATCATTAATATAGCCGGCCAAAGTGGTAACGATGGCTTCTAGGTGGCGGTCGAATGCCAAGCACCCAAGGGTGTAGTCCTTCTTAAAGACGTCCCAGTGCTGGTCAACAGTGGCTTTGAGGGCCTCAGTGTGGCCCTCGTGGACTTGAGGGGTTTGGCCTGGCCAGTTTTCTTTCGTTCCTTCGGATGCAATTTGTCCTTTTTGACAGAGCCCTTCTTCCTCTCTAATGTTTCGGACTTGATGACGGGGTCGGCAGTGGTCGTAGTTACGCCAACTGCTTGAAGTACGTGAATGGGAATTCGTCGATCATGTTAAAGTTTCATTTTCTCGATTTGTACATATGTTAGACAGCTCATTTTTGCTTTTGTTTTGTAACTAATTGGATATGCTTTAATATATTCATTTTAATCACTTTACCTTAGTTAATTATTGAATTAGTAAGTGTTTGGGTTTAAATGGACAACCCAATATGGGTCCAAAACTGTAATTTTTATATTGTCCAGTATTTATATATTAGTAAAACATATTTCCCACCAATTTTGTAAAAATTTATAGTGTCTAAAATGTGCTCAATGGCTTGCAGTGTCCCTCTTTTTTTCAAAGATGAGTTCATTTTTTTTTTTGCAAAAGCAATAATTTCACAAGACTAAGATTTTGCTATGTTATCTATTAATATGGCAAAGTTTATCTCTATGTATGAAAAGCAGTTACAAGGTGCACTGCATATAGTGTTCCCTGGTATATGTCATATACCAATGCGGTATAAAAAAAGGAGTATAGTATACAGTGAGCACTGTATAAAACGAATTCAATCTTGCAACAGTTTAGATCAAATCATATTAAAAAATAAAAAAGTAGTACTTTAATAGGAAAATAAGACAGTTTTACCTTAAAAGGCAAAAAGTTTTAATTTTACACAAACAATGAATTACAGAGTGTAAAAATGAATGCTTTCCTTTTTATAGCAGTAGTTGTAAGATAAAGTCATATAAATATAACTAAATAAGAGTTTACTTGGAGCTTTTGTTTAATAGGAAAAAAATAGTCGAACAAAAAACTAATGTGTTAATTAAAATCTTTTTAATTTACCTGAAGGCATTTTTTTAAAATGTCCATAAACTTTTAATTAAGTTAGTATATGGCATTAAAACGAATAAGAAAAAAATCTATTTTACTTTAGCCAACTAATTGCATTTAGTCATTGAGTCGTGACTCATTTTCTGAATTTACAACCTGGGAGTTATTTCTTTAATGTTTTTCTGAAACTCAAATATTCGTTTTAAGTTTTTAATTATTTTTATTTTATAGAGGGAGTTAGAAGACCAGGTCTGGTGTCCCAAAAGGGCCACTTCTCTTCTTTCAACAAGTTTTGGATCTTTCAGGCCTCAGACAGGCAGAAAGGAGTTCACAGTACCTGTCGGCACTAACTCTCTTTTGATTCTAAGAAGATGTAAGAAATACAACTGCCGTTACTCCCAATGACTCCAGGATTCATATTTTTGACAATAATTTTAACCGGAGTCCCAGGATATGCACTCACAAACCGTTTTAGGCCTACGAGGAATCTGGGAGTGTGTTTTTTATCACTCCAGGACTTGTTGACTTTTACCTTATATTCTCCAACCTTCTTCCGGTGGCTGTAGACGTTGCAGACTGTGCTCTTTGGATAACAAAGCATCTTCTTTATGTGCGATGAGGTTGTTCCTCCGGGTCTCCTACAGCGTAAATACTTGTTTTGAGTTGTGTAACTAACTCAAAGCCAAGGATCAACTTCTCACATTAAAATTGAAATAACCGAGTAAAATGCTTTCCTTATTGTTCAAGATGTAGTTAAAGACGATCCTGATTATCCAGATCGACCCTGTAGATAATGTCAAATTTTTGTAGACCTATTTTCTGCCAACTCTAGACATTATATTCAAATTTGTGGGATGATTTGAGATAGCTGAGAAATGTTAATTATAACTTAAGATACCTTTTGTGACTTTCTTTTAACTGAAGTGTGATAACTTTATTGTGACAATAAAATTTCGCTACTTTAAGCGTAATTTGCGACGCTTCCAATGTACTAACCAGAATAATTTTGACAACTTTTCAAATAATTCTAAAGTTATTATGAATTAATTTTGAGAAACATCGTTCTATTTTGTGTTGACGGACCACATATATAACTCTGTATTTTATTTATTATTTTTAGTAAATAATATAAAAATTAAATATTTATACATTATGTAACTCTTTAACGAATTAATTTACAATTGTACGCATGAGTCAGCGTTAATAAGTACGTAAGTAGTACGACATATTATATAAAATAAATAATAAAATTCATATTTTATTCTTATGCTGATGTTGCTGTTATTCATTCATTCATTTGAATAATTAATTATGGAAGCAGCAGCGTCGAGGCATGAATTTACCTACTTACTTCTCTCTCTGTCTATCAGTTAAGGTTTAAAAGAGTCATTCAACAATAAGATTGATAAGGTTGGTTTTTTTAAAATGTAAACCTAACTAACTACATATATAACTAAAATGGGTACACACAATTCACATAAAAAAACACCTACACATGGGATATTAGGAAAAAAAAATGAAATTTTTTGAAATATCTAATTGATTTTAGTTAATTTATCTATACATAGCTTGAAGGTACATAAACCATTTTTGACATTCTTAAAATGAAATCTTCAGTCTTTGTTTATTTGAGATGGAACATTTTTGGGCTCTTTTAATAATGATAAT
Organism: Lepeophtheirus salmonis; assembly: GCF_016086655.4. Lineage (NCBI taxonomy): Eukaryota > Metazoa > Arthropoda > Copepoda > Siphonostomatoida > Caligidae > Lepeophtheirus > Lepeophtheirus salmonis. The sequence goes on from NC_052131.2 coordinate 27,431,670, forward strand.
TTTGGATCTATTTTTCAGTAAATATTTATACCTATGTACATCGTACGTGTTATAAAAAAATGTAACACCACCCAGTTTTAGAGGGACTGCTTAAGCCATTCCTTCTACACTTTTAGAACAAAGCAAGTTTTCGCTGTGTAGATTCTATAAATAAATATTCCAAACTGATTTTGATACTTTTTAATAAATAAACATGTTACATTGTCAGTTGGGGGTGCTTAAAATTGTTTAATGTATTGTATTTTTTATACATATTCCATATTGAATTCAGTATTAAATACGATAGAATTAGATGACGCAGCCTATTCTATTAGAACAATGTAAATATAAATATGTTAGTTTTTCAAATAAAACTCAGTCTTTTCCTACAATAGTCAATATTACAAACAATATTAGGCATAAACGGCTAATACATGAAGAAATATTTAAAGTAAAGGATAGTTTTTGACTCATGTTTATTGGTCAGTATTTTCTTATTAATGTTCTGTTAGGAAGGAATAAACAAGGACTTATGTACTTAATGGAATAAAATATATTTTTCATACTACAATGACTATGTAATCATTTTGACTTGTTTTCCTCACAAAAAATTTTATTGGTTGATTTGTTTTTGCTGGGTTTTATTGGATACTTGAGAACTTTTAGCAAAAAATTGCATTCAGAAAGATATATTAGATTATTATACCTATGTAAAATGACTGTTTTGTATAGAATTACGTATTAAAAGTACAAAAATTGAAATTCTGCATAAACTTACAAAAAAGACTCTGAAATTGTACCTTTTTGTAATTTAACGAAATCTGGTGTCGATAATATAGATCATACGGTTTGATTGTGTACAAAAAAAAAGTATGCTGTAAGTAGACCCTAGTCCCTCTAATTGTCATAGATTTGGTGAATAATAATAAATCCAGTAATTATTTGTGGCGACCCAAAATTTGCAGTAATATTTAGCAACGATTTTTTCCTATTAGTTTTTAATTACAAGGCTTTATTACGCAATCAAACGACAGCTGAAGCAAAAGTATACAAGTTTTGTTGTATCTCATGTCTCTTACTGTAAAAATGTCGGAGCAACGTAAAAAAGGCAACGCGTGTGCGATCAGAGATTGTTGGCATCTCCCTCCGGACTGCCCCCAATATCAAGAAGTCCATTACTGCCCCATACAGCCAAGAAGAACCAATGCTTCTACAAGAGTAATATGACTAACTTCTGCCCTGCCTCCATGTGGCTCAACTCCAGCCCTGACTAAAACCTTTAGGCATTACAGTTTGAGGCGTCTTGGAGAAGTTTGTCTGCCATATCTCTAATCAAATTTCGATTTGCTTCGAACTGCCAATGTGACAGCGTGGTACCCCATGGGAATTGATATTTTGAGGCGGTTTTTGTTTGTGAAGGAGGTGATATTGGACAAAAAATAAAGCACAATGTTGTATTTAAACAAATAGCAAATTAGAATTGAGGCTCGGCTATTGTCTAATTTTTGCCTATGTCCTTTCTTGATATTGAGTGGTTCTAGTGTTTATTTTCTTACTCTCAGCTAATCATATCTCCAAAACATTCTTCAAATTGTCAAAGTTACCATGATACATTTTCGATTTCTTTTCTTTTTTTTACATACCGAAAATGCGTCTATTATCAATTCATGCTCGACGATATTAATATTAGTAAAATAATATAAAACCATTTTTTTATTTATAACATTTTTTTAAAAACCTATATAAAAGAAATATATTTTTACATGACAGTCAAAAGATAGTTCATTTATGAACTTTCCAATCTATTATTACCTGATATACTATAAACATTTGTGAATATCTTTTTACAAATATGTTAAATACTTTTAATTGGAATTCGCGCCAAATAAAAAAATAATAATAATTATAAAAAATTATACTAAACTATTTCATTCATGTACTATTTTCTCATTGGCGTTTTTATATGTCAAGGACTATAATAATTTGATTTATAAACTTTTCCTTCATAATAATTTATATTATATCTACCTATATTTGGATGCAATAAACAAGATTTAAAACCCAATAGTGATAACAATCAAAAACTTTCTACTTCACCAATAGATGGAGCCATTTACAAAAGTGGCCATCTTGTCTTCTATTAATTTGAAATTCAAGACTGAATTTATATTTTCTTCTTCTTTTAACACAAAGGGTTCATAAATTAGTCAATCAAATCCAGTCAAAGAATTATTTATAAACTCTTTTTTTTTTTGCATAATGAGGATTTTTTTTACTTTAACCATAAATGCATTCTCGACATTCTTGTATATACATGGCTTACTGTGTAGTATACGAGTATATATATGAATTTAGACATAAATAATGAACTAACATTGCTGGAATAGAACGTCTCTTTTTTGCGCATAAACATACTTCTTCTTTTTTTTAAATATCTTGAAAAAATTCCATTCTCTTACTAATATATACGTCTTATAAACTACTTGTAAAACCAGAGGTACATTGGTTTAATTAGTTTACACATATTTTAACTCGAAGAAATATATTCTTTACTTGATGTGGGGTGATTCTTTATAACATTAAATTTACTGCCTTCACATTCCCTTGTCTTCAATAAAATCATTTTTCCTTACTTTACAATTTTTTTTTTGAAAACGTTCAGGCATTTGAACATATTTTGACAAGACTATTTTGATAATTTCTCGAAGTTTTTTGGCCATTTAGTTAAAAAACTGTGACTTGAAGGTCTATTGATTAATTTAATTATTCCAAAATTATTATATTTCGTCTTTTAAACCTATAAATTGAAAGACATGCAGTGTTTGAGTGGTAAAAAACATGACCTTTTTTTAAAGAAAGATGCAATCCAAAGGAAAGAACAATTCAAAATTGAATTTCTCATAATATAGATTGAAATTAATACCATAACAAAACAAATTGATTTTTTTTCGATATTTTTATGATTAAGAACAAATTGAAGTTCAATAAAAGTAAACAGTATTTGACCATGTAGAAAATTCAAAAGCTGTTGATCAATTTTATTTGATTCATTTTTTTAATGTTCCTCTCATTGGTCAGATGGTGTTGCCCTCATTAAATTTAAGAAAAGATTATAGTATTACATTTACTGCATGAAACGATAAAAGTAAGAGTATTTGAAATATATAAAACGAAGACCTAGGAATCTTTTGTGAAATCCATATAAATTTATTATATTTCTTTCTCTAGGAATGACATGGCGCGAACCTATGGTAATTGAGTTCAAGAGAATAATTTTTCCTAGGGATTTGTCTATTGAGCAACTTCGATTCCTCAAAATTCTTTTTCTGTAATTGGAATTCAAATAAAGTTTCAAGATTTATTCTTTAAATGTTTTTACATTTGAAAAAAACAAAAACATTCATGATTTTAGTTTGATGTGTCATAACACCTATGATAAGTAAAGTGCCAATTCGACTAAAAATATAAACAAGTTCTGCTTAAGCTAAATGAAATGAACTAATGAAATCAAATCCGAATGACGAAAATAAATGATTTATTGTTTGCTTTTCAATTAAAATATGAATCTTCTAATTTGGGAATGATAGAGTGTTGAAAACCCCAAAGAAGTTATTAGTAGATAAAAAAGAGATTATGTAATCAGTTTTTTTTTCTAATAAAAAAATAAAGACACTGTCAGAAAGGAGATCACCATCCAAATGTATTTCTTCTCTTCTGACGTATCTTAGTCATAACACCTATGATGGAGTTCTGCTTAAGCTAAATGAAATGAACTAATGAAATCAATGATGCGAAAATAAATGATTTATTTGCTTTTCTCTTCTAATTTGGGAATGATGAGGTGTTGCTCGCTATTAGTAGATTATAGACTTAAACATTTTCTAAGTAATTTTTAGGTATTATTTTTGAAGGAGAAACCCTATTTTTTCCTCAAAAAACATCATAGTTAACCTGTCCTAACGATTTGGGGCTCACTGCCTATCTCAAATTTGTTTTATAAGCAAAAATATTTTACAAATAGTCCCATGCATCTTACTTCAAATCTTTTAGGATCACTTCCCAAAGCAATTCCTGGAAGATGATTCATAAATTTTCGGAACTATTTCAGTGAAAAGGTCCTGTAATTTGGACTCGGAGATACTTCATACAATGCTTGACTAGGATTGTAATCCCGAGAGACATTTAACCGTGAATCAAATATTGGAGGAATCCATCTAACAAGTGGCATCATCTTACAGCACTGCATTCATAATACACCTTCCCTTGACGGATTTTGAAGGACGAGTACTACGACATTTATAAAATTACAGTTTATTAATATTATTAGTAATAAAAAAGCTTTCTTTCTTTTATACGAGATGTATTAAAAAAAGTAAGGGTAATTTGTATTTTTAGCAAAAAATGTTTATTTATTCATCAATATTTGTACTATATATTGTCCCTTTCAATGTAATCCCTTTAAGGTACAATAAACATGTAGGTACCAACGCTTTTTCCAATCCTCAAAGCCCTTTTTTTTGTTTCTGGCCTAAAAATCTCTTACAAGCATATCGTGATGCGAAAGCTATTAATTATTTTCCAAATTCCAGACTTTTCTTCGTATTGCTTCTCACAAGTGGCAAAAAACTCAAGATAATCCTCTTTATTTACCGTACGACTACCTTGTAAGAACTCCTGATGCCCTGAACCACAGTTGTTAAAAAACAGTGATCAAAACTTTTTTCGTCATTAGCATCTTTCCGGTCCTCTTGGAAGAGTTTGTACGACTTATAAACAATTTTTTTTTAATCAGAGCAGCTCCACCATATGCACTTTTAATATTTCAAGTGTTTTTGGAGCACTTAATTTTATTGTTACACCAAATTTGATGCATATTCTAGGATCCATGATTTTCAATAGCAAAAATTGCCGATCACGCAAAATATTTCAAACTGTTATGCCTCTAACAAACATATTACATAGCTGAAACTTTGAATATATGTTAGTAACGAGTGTACTAACATAAAAAAATCATTTTTAACAAATGCATGTTGCCTGCAAAATTTGAAAAGTCATTATACTTTTTGAACACTCCTGGTATGCCTCGTGTCCAGATAAATTGGGAAAATCTTTTAAGGCTTATAACGAACGAACTAGATGTGGTAGAGCAATAAATTGTTTACTTTTTGAAAGCTACATTTAATGTTATTCAATTATTCATAATAAAGGATTGAGAGGCACTGGCGACCTTGTGCAGATCCAACTTTGCCATTCTATTGATTCTATTTTGTACTTTTAATTTTCCTGAATGTATGGAGTAGCCCAAGGAAGAAGTTAACCTTCCAAAAAGGCAGTGCACTGGCCCATAAGACAAAAAAAGGGCAGAATTTCTTGACTATAAAATGTTCTCACTTTCGGAGCCCTGATTTTTGGCTTGCAAACAGCCTGGATCTGAAACAATGCAATTTCTATTTCGGGGGAGGGTCAAGCATGAGGTCTATGTTAAGACTTTTCATTGGTCTGTTGATTCCATGAAGAAGTTTATTTTAAGAAACTGCCAAAGCTGGATCTGCACTAAGTCGCACGGGCTTACCAAGATTCTGGCACCGTGTGGTCGAGGTTATCAAAAGAAGGGGATCTTATTATGAATAAACAAATGCCATTAAATGTAGCTTTCAAATAATAAAGAATTAGGGTTCTACCCTATATAGTTCTTTAGTTATAACCCATTAAATATTTAATATATACTGTATACCGTATGTCTCTCTTTTTTCTCTTCAAAAGTGACAATACCCTTGAACTGAAAGAGTGAAAGATTTTCAACAAATTTACAAATGGATGAACCTCTGCAATAGCGAGTTATGATTTACGAATATATCAACAATTAATATTGCTACATTATATCTGAAGTTATGCACAGGATATTTGATTAAGAATATTATATTCCATAGATTGCCAACTAAGAATAATGGATGTCATGATAGGACTGACAAACACTAGGACTTCAACATTACCCGTCCATACCAAATATATCCTTCTTATACATCATTATATATTTACACTGTTTGCCTAGCCAATAAATTAGTTATTATTTTGGCAAGGGATATCAAGTTTTCTCCTATTAATAGAATAAAAATGACGATATCCACTTTTAGTCCAACTTTTCTTATGAAGCATTTTGGCAAAAAAAAAAAAAAAAAATCCTACCCCACAAAATTACTTTTTTTGCCCTTAAAAACGCTTATTTTTACCTTTTTTCAAAGAAAAAGGGAGAAATTTACATATGTTGAAGACAATAATGAAATTTTATAATAAAAGTGATAGGTTTACAAAGATGTAAATTCAGGAGATAAATTATCTATAACTACATCAAAATCATACCATGTTAAATTAGGTTTATAGCATATGTTTGATAGATATATTTTTAAATTATTTGCATATTTATCAACTGATAATGTTCTGTAGTTTTCTGTTAATTTGAATAAAGATGATGTTCTAGGCATAGAAAGACTGGTGGCCGAACTTCTTCATAGAGCCGTTCAATTTGAGCTTTTTCTGATATGTTAGAATTTGGTGAATTCATCTACTTCATCTGGGTTTGTGAATGGACTGCATTTAGACTTAAGTAAGTGTAAGTCAGCATTTCGTTTTCTATCCAAATTCTTATTTTGAGCTTCTTTAACGGTAAGTCCCATTTCTTGCAACTTTTGTTGTGAATCATACCATCTCTTCCAGATCGCTACAAGCTCGCCATCTTGACGTACAAGACTACAGAATTTATTCATTTCATCAACTGGTTTGAATTCTATAAGATCAGTTGACTTTGCCTTCACGATGTTGTTACTCGCAGAAGTCAAATTACAAGCCCCACTAATGGATCACTCATATTGAACTGAACCTACATGTCTTTCAGCTGCCAGATTGTTAATAGGCGCATTCTCGAGTTTGGATGGATATTTTTTGCTAACAAGGAGACTGCTGTTTGAATTAAAATCTCCAAATCCAAAGACATCTGCTCTTTGTCGTCTAATTTTGGAAGAGCAATAGCAATGACTTTTTCAATTCTATTTGAATGTTCATTTACATCACTACTAATTGCAGAAATAATTTCGTCCCGATATTTACAAGATTGAAATGACTCCATACTTGTGAATTTAAAGGCTGGCCTGGAAATATTTAGAAGATCATTATGATTGGTTGTCTTAAGATCATGATAGAGTTCCTTCATTCTAAGCTCAATTTATTGTATCCCACATTAGTGATTATCCAAAATGTGACGACAGTAAAGATGCTTTAAATATAAATATAGAGAGAGAGATTCTCATAAAGAAGAAAAAAAAAAGAATTTGTTGATATTATTTTTTTTTTCGATATTTATAAATACTTTTTTAGTTCTCTGTTTAAATTAAGAAAACTAAAATAATGGATTACTCCTTCCAAGGTTAATCCCCCCCCCCCTTCAATACAAATACATGTTCCACACAATCAATTAATTTTACTTACCCATATAAATAGGTAAGTAAATAAGACTAACATCCTCATAACTGCATTTTCAAAAGAATACGTTTTACTGTATACATATATGGTAATATATTTCTCTAATTAAACGAAGGGAGTTGCTTTAATTGAAATACTTTTACGGGCAAAAAAGCAAGGTACGTTGTTGAATAGGTTCATCATTAAGTTAAGCAAGATAAATGTTAGTGTTGAGACTCGGTTCTCAGTTTGATCTTAAGTAATTTTTTCTAGACTTTTCTGAAATAACCTTTTTTCCCAATTCTTCAATTTCTCAAAAAAAAAAAAAAAAAAAATGATCAAAAACAAATTTGACTACGTGACCAGTTCAGACCAAAGTTGAATCAAATTAATTAAAATTTTAACTGTCACAGATCTGCTTAGGATTTCCAGAGCGAAACCCAACACTAATATATTTACATGTAGCATAAAGTAGGATGAATGAAATGCTTTAGTAGACATAAAGCGCACAAGTTATTTTTCTTCTCCATCTTTGCTTTACCTGTTATTACTTTTCATTTTTGGTGTATGAATAGTTTTTTTTGTTTGAATAAACCAACCACACCTTATCTCGATAAGTTTTCTTGTTATTGTGATTATTAATTTGTGAATACTATTTATGATAATAATAATAATAGAATCCATAGAAAATAATTGAAGAGAAGGAAATATACCTATGTAGGACTGAGTATCTGACAATTAATATTATAGGGGGTTTCATGAATAGAAAAAAAAATCCAGATATTATAAATTTAGGGATTCTAAAATTGCTCTTAAAAAATAAGACTTCATACAAAATAGACTTATAGCGAGTGATCAATTGAAATCTTAATACTTTCTAATTCAAAATTAATTAAGGTGGAGTAATTGAAATTAATTCATATTTCGATATATTAAAGCATAAAAAATTATTAACAAAATAAAACAACCCAGAACTCTCTAGCTTACATACACGTCAAAAAAATGACACTTGAACGTGATTGACAAATTTCCATTCACGCACTCCAAGCAGTTGGGCGTCTCCAGGACCACCGTCTATGCCGTCAGCAAGTCCGAAACGATGGAGAGGAAGAAGGGCTCTACAAAATAGTCCAAACTGGATCCGAAGGAGTTAAAGAAAATAGCACAGGCCAATCCCCCCAAGTCTATGAGGGCCCACGCAGGAATCTCTGGATTTCCCACCAGACTGTCAGTAAAGCTATCAAAAAAGTAGATGGAAAGAGCCTTGTGATGCTGGAATGGCCACTTTTGAAACGAGCAATGAAAGAAACCTATATCCTCCGTTGCATATCTCTTTTGAATGAACCTTTTGAGTACTTTTAAACCTTTTTTGACATTTTTTGCCAATTGCGGCTCTGATGCCAACCACCTCGACCACACATTTTGGGTGCATGTACAAGCCTGCAGTATCCATCATCCAAACACCAAGGTACTCAAAGCCACGGTCAGCCAGCACTTGGACGTCATAATAGAGGAAAACATCCACAGCGGATGCCAGGACTTCTGCCGCCTTCTAAAACCATCATTGCCACTAAGGGCTACTACATTAATAATTAAGAGATCTCAGACACATCTATTTATATTATTAATTTTATTAAAACTTTATTGTTAATAAATAAATTATATCTTGTTGAAGTTTGAAATGTAAAGTTTTCAGACTTTAATGGACCACTTCATAAAGGGATCTAAAAGTTGAACTTATTTGTTAATTACTTAAGGTATTTATTTATTCCCAGGAGAAGGGGAGCAAGACTTGGGGTATTACTGAATTAATAACATTGTTAATCTCAGGTGCCTGTTAAATGATTTTGGAGGAGAAAAGGAATTACTGTCATAAAGAGGAGAATCTTCTTCATTCAAATTAGTATTAGTGCATGGAAAATATCCACATTATATTGATTTATTTATTATGCATTTTTAAATCAATTTACACTAAAGATAGGCGAGAATTCTTCTTTTGAAGGGAGATGTTAAACCCCTACCACTTATTAAATAATGAAAAAATATGAACACCGATCAACAGTTTTTTTTTCTTATTTGAATAGTTTTTTTCCTAACACAGGTTCCTTCTTTACCTATAAGAAAATTACGGTTGATGCGGTTTTCGCGTCCTGTTGGCAACTTTTGACCAGCTTGTATGTCAGAATCCAACTCGTATCCCTAAAAATCGTATGTTGGGACATTCGTATGTCAATGTGTTCTGTATTTGTAAACAATTTTCTTTTTAAGGCATAATGAAATAAGCTATACTTCGTATGGAAACCTTCCAGCCAAACTGTTTGGGGGAGGGGGAGTCCGTAAACATTTATTTTTTTGAAAATACAACTTTTTAATTCTATTGCTCATGATACTCTTAATCTTTATTATATTATACATCTTTCATCTAGAAAGTATGCTTCGTCGGCCAAATGATCATTTCTTTTTCTCTCTCTTTCTCCCTCAATGCGTGGATGGATCTAAAAGGTAGAAAACTAACTAACTAAATAAATTTATTAAAGTTTTCACAGCAGGAGTAAGACATACACACAAATAATGATTTATAAAAATAGCTCATCACTTATTTTGTATATACATTTATTTTTGCTTTTTAAGCGAGGACTTCTCAATGAGCTATCTAAAAAAAAATTAACAAAACCGGTTCCCAAAACGATGAGTAAACTGAATTATAATTATAATATAAATTAAGCTTTATTCTACTAAAACTGCAGAATTTTGACTACTGGGTTGTGAATTTATGCTCATAAATGTCAAATAAATTATATTTTCTAAGAAAATATAATAATAAAAATGTCATCTTAAGCTAGTTAACCGGCAAAGAAAAATTCTAGTCATGACACTGGCTAGGTATAGATTCCGTTCGAGACTGATTTCAAGTCTTTAAAAATGACAATTGAATTATTTCGAAAAAAGTAGGATCCTTTTTTCGACAAATGTTGCCGTTGTTGCCAACGAGAATCCAAATTCTAATGCCCTTTTCGTAAAAGCCCATATCCGTATTGGCAAAATGTCAGACATCCAATTTTCATTGGCCTATACTGATGCCAAATTTGTTCTTCTGTTTCTGCTTCTGTTCAATCACCAGCTTCAAACGGTAAAGTTGTTCGCAGTAGAAGACAGAATTCAAGGGGAAAGAAATGCTCTAATCACTGTGGTGTAATAAGAACCGAAAGGGTTCTGGCCCCTTATAAATTGCAAATTTTCTAATTCGCTTTCGAGCCCCTTTTCCCCTTCAGGTAGTAAAAATATAAATATGCCGAATTTCTTTCTTGGAGACGCACCATAATTCGTGACTGAAACGGTCAAGCGTAATACTGTTAAAAAGTATTTGTAGAATACACTCAGCCCTTCACAAAGTTTTATCGTAGGATCCTATGTGAGCAATAATGAATAAGATATACTTCCCATATATTTTATGGAACCATTTCCATGACACAAAATACCCAGTAGGACGATCGAATTACATATAAGAGTAAATTTCATTCATCGAAATGATATTTTACATTATTTGCTTTGCATATAAATGATCTTACGTCTACCTATTGAGATATACATGACCTCTGTCAACCATTCCTTTTAAAAACGAAAAGAAATATACATCAAAATGAGGATATATTCACAGTGAAACGAAATTTAATGTTAAATTATACGAATCAGCTTTCAAAACATAAATAAGAGGTAGAAGGTAGATCAAATTATGGCAAAGAATACTTAAGGAATTTTCGGGCTGATGTGTTGTTAAGTGGTTCATTAATATCTTCAAAACTTGAATGTTAAATATTCAATTCTTTGAAAAAAATGGAAATATTTAATTTTTTGGAGATAAATTTCAAAAATTCATAGTTACTCAAAGAAAATTAAATTTTTTGGAAAAAAAAAATTGGATAAGTTAAGTTATATTTGAAATATTAAATTTTCTAGTAAAAATAAATCATTCTTTAATTTGGGGGTGGGGGCTACAGCCCCTCTCGCCCACTCACTTCCTGCGAATGCCCCTTTTATAACAATAATAGAAGGAAGATACAAAGCAATCGTCGTTGTATCTCGCAAATTTTCTCACATAAGAAAAATAAAATTTGCCCCTTTGTCAGTTAGCCAACTCCCATCCGATCATTCCAATTATGACTATTCTTCATTTCGCATAAAGGATTTTTAATGCTCAAAATGGACCAACGGTCAATTTGCATATAAGAATTATAATCTTTAAAGCTCAAAAACTCTCCTTTAAAAAAGAAAAAAAAAAGTTATTGTTTATAGAAGTTAAAACACCTTGATAAATTAAATTTTAGAGGCAGGTTAACATATTTTTACAAGTTTTTCTTTTGATGACATTTTTCCCTTATAGACAAAAAAGTTTTTAAGTAACATAACCTTTTCATTTGACCGGTTTGATTTTCACCTTTTTTCGAATTTCGATTACAGATAGGGTGGAAAAGTTGCCTTGGCGTATGAAAATAAGGCGTACTTAATTTCATCACACTAAATTTATCTTCAGTTGGCACATTTTGTTCAAAGTTTAAAAAAAAAATTATAATTTTCCCTCATTTTGGCTATATTTTTTGATAAACGCACATATCAGATTTTTATAAAATTGTGAGATGTTAGTACAGTCTACATTTATTATCTAATAAACTTTTTGGAATAAATGGTAGTTTATTCTGCAAAAATGGAAAATTAATTCCAATTTGTTGATGACTAACGTATAACACGCACCTGTTATAATGAATAATTTAAATAGTAATTATTAAGAAGTTAATTTTCTTAAATTCGCTTGTGAAATTTGAATAGAAAGATAACAAAATATATAATCTTGGTAAATATCTATTTAATGTTGCACCTAATATGTACTAGATTTCATATAAATATCTTCAATAACTTGAAAAATGAATCTAAAAGCACGACTAACTGATTTTGAAACAGAACAATTGATTTACATACTCATTACGTATATAAGAAATCAACACAGTTTTCCTTTGCTCGAGGTTTGGTTGATCTTACAAAGAAACTGTGATATATACATTTATTCTCAATTCTAAACTGAGCTTCAATTAATTTTAAAAGTGTCAGTTGTTCCAATGTCAGAATTAAAAGTATCATTTTACAAGGGCCAAAACTGATTGTCCACTTCCAAGTCAGTCGGAAGATTTGCTATCAAATGTGCTTCCAACCATTGGGGATATAATTAGAAGTTATTTGTGGTATCGAATGGAACTAAAGACAACGCCGAAGAATCCGTCACATAAACTCATTTCTAAAACACTTATTTTGAAACTTACCTGTATACGAGACTCATCGTCGATACCAATCGTCTCTGAAAGAAGAATATTTCAAAACATTGACAACCTCCATGATGACTATAAAAACTTACTTAAAGTGAGCAAGGACAGAAGAACTATAAAAAAAGTGAGTACTATTCAAAAATGTATTAATCCAATAATTCGATATAGCTTCATGTAAAAATATTAGATAAATAATATAACTTAGTAGAAAGGAGCATTGAGCCAACTCATCTTATTTATGAGTATTCTGAAACCTCAAGTTGTAAAAATAAAAGCACGTCTGATTATGAAGAATGTTTTCCAAATAGACGTGATTGATCGTCAAAAGGTTTACAGTCAAAGATGAAAAAATTGTGAAGCTCAAATGAACTCAAATTTACATAAAACTATTGGAGCAATCTATTTTGACAGACGGAAAGATAAAACATTAATTTCGATTGATGGTACTAATACAAAAATATTCAAAGTAATGACACAGGAACAAATAACAATTGTAAAAGAACCTATATCAGACTATCTAGGACATTACTTCTGTATCTGGATCTGTATTAAATATTAGTTCTTCCATTCTTAGTTTTCTAGAAAATGAATATCTCAATATTAAAGATTTACAGACAGCCGGGTATGATGGAACTCTGACCAACACTGGGTTCAAAAATGATATTATTTCTTGCCGAGAAAGAAGTCTTGATAGGTCTTTTCAAAGGGTGATTTGTCTTCTACATTAAAATGAGCTTCTGCTAAGGCACCTCGTTATAACTTTGATTGGTAAAACTTCAGGAACAACAGGTCTAAGTGGAGAAAAGGGGAAACAACTTGGACAGTTCAAAATTTGTACAATACAAACTCATCAATTCCAACTTTCTTAATAACTTACCTAATATTAATAACTTAAGTAATGCCCAACTATACCTATTAGATATTTGCAAAGCAGTATCTATGGGTACTTGTAGCAACTCACTATCCAATAGAAATCCTGGCAAAATTGCGCATTTAGATGGATTACTACTGCCAATAAAATTTGGTGTTTCGCAAGCATAATCGACTCCACTTCTCCGGATCTTCATATCACTGAGAGAACCTCTGGTAGGAAAATCCCACCTAAAGTACTTCTCAAAAGAGCAGAAGATATCAACGACCCCCTTTGAAAGTATTTTCATCCTTTCCGAATATGCTGTAAACTTTTCCAAAATCCTTCTTAGACCTTTGTTGGGCTCACTCTTGTACTTGTTATCTAAAAACATTGAGAGATGGGCACTCCAGAAATGTTCCTCTGTCCAAAGTTGCCCTATCTAGTAGGAGTTAAGCGATTTCCATAAAATATTAAAAGATATGAAGGAAATGCCACAATTTTAGAAGATTATGAATTATCTTCACCGATACATTTTTTCTCTTATTTAATTTTAAAACGTTATCACCATCATGAGAATCTGTGTGCCAATTTCTTGATGATAGAGAATTAATCGTAAAAGGTGAATCACTTTTGAAATTATATACGTGTTCCAAGCCCGAACTTTGTCCCATGTGTTTTGATTGAAGGCTGAAAAAAAAAACAATCTTTCTGATGATTTCTTCTAAAAAAAATTTAACGCACTTGGTTCCAATTCGAGACCCTAATGACTACATAGTTTCTATTGTGCTAAAGTTTGACCATGCTTTTTCCATGATTCCATGATATTGGGTGAGTATTTTAGTTTTCCCAGGGTTTATTTTTAGTCCAGAAACTATGGAAAAAGCATCTAGCACGCGTAAAGTTCTCTTAAAAGTCTTTATTGTTTTCGTGGATCCCTCGAAAAAATCATGGTTAAGTCATCTGCATAACAAATACATTTTGGGTGGGACAAAAGTGTAGAAAACCCAATTATTTCACCATCTAAGTGAATTTTCTTGATTAAAGGGTCGTTGCATGTAATAAAAAGTAGAGCAGAGGAAGGATCCCCTTGTCGCACACCTCTTCTGTTATCAAATATAACAAATATTTTTCCATACTGAATTATGGTTTGTGATTTGGCAAGTAGAGCTCCAGCCATCCTGACGATAAAATCACAAAATCCATTTTTAAATAACGTTACAATTATGAATTTGTGTGAGAGAGTTCAAAGGCTTTAGAAAAAAAAAACTGTCATTAAAGAAACATTGTCAGATAATTCTAAAAAGTTCTACAATGTAAAAGGTATACTATCCATTAATCAGTTTTTTATAAAACCATATTGGGCCAGATGCAATATCTGCTTCAAAACTTGGCTCAACCGGTTGCCTAAAACGTAGGAAAAGATTTTGTATAGGCAGTTTTTTATAGTCAAAGGTCGTAATTTAAAAAAAAAATCATGCATCCTTATCTTGCTTAGGAATGAGACTAATGCGTCCGACCCTGACAAAATCCGGAAAGTTACCAACGGATAGAACGACTTCATAAAATAGGAGTAAAATGGGCGTTAAAAAATTAGTATCCTTTTTATAAAATTCAATTGTAAAACCAGATTAACTCTTGCATTTGTATTTATAGCATCACAAATTTCTTTTTCCGTAAGATGCTGATCTAAAGAATCAATATCATTCTCGGAAACTAAAGGCAATTTTTCAGGTGCACATCTACATTCTTCACAATAATACTTCCCATCATTTCTGCACCGTACAAACGCAGCGGTATTAGTGCAATTAAAGCATTTGTTAATTTGAGTAAAATATTATTTAATTTCTTGGGAGATGTATTCTGGATCGTCAGATATTTCACCAGTCGATGTAAACAGAGATAGATTTTTCTTTTTGTTCTTTCTTTTATCCACCTCAAGACATCATAGACGTGAATGAGATACATCTACAATAGATTCCATTTTGAATTTGGTTCAATTTAAAAGGTATATTTCTCTAAAAAGTTGGTTTTTCTATCGGGCTTAATTCACTCCTCGTAATTTCTTTGAGTCTAGCAATATCTCGCCGGATTTTTCCAGCTTTCATAGCTCCCTTTCTTCTTAACAGGTTTTGATTTTTAAGAGCATGCTTTGAACTAGAGTAAATATGTCGGTGTGTGCATAAATGGAGTTATATGTCCTCTGGATAATATAAATAATTTTGTCATTTATCTCGAGGTCATATAACAATGTGGAGTTGAGTTTCCATTGTTGTTTATTTCTCATTTCTCTTAGTTTTGGATATATTTGTAAGCTATGATCTGATAACTGTGTACCAATGACATTGTAAGAAAAAATTGATTTCTTTGGAAACCCCTTAATCAAAAACAAATCAATGCGGGAAGATATTTTCCTAGAATTCTTTTCTTTTGTAAAGAAGGTACAAGTAAAATCGTTCATAATGTTCCCAACATCACAGAAACCAAATGAGGTCATTATAGATTTCAGTGCTTTAGTAGCACAAGGATGGTCATTCATCGAATTTGGTTTGAAAATCTCTACACATTTTGAGTTTTATGTTGAAATGATCTAAGCATTTCTTTGAAAAACAACTTCTTGACCAGTTTGGTTATTGATGGACTTTTGAGTAGCATATATTTATGTAAAAAGGTAGTTATACACATTCAATCATTTAGATATTATGAGTCTGTAACTTAACCTTGTCTGTTTTGTTCTTCCACACCTCTTAAAAGAAGTCAATATGCAAATCAAATATAAAACTTTTATTTATTTCGTTTATACATTACCTAAGTTGGAATTGTTTAAATATATCTACCGGGAAATTAAAATAATAATTCATTTCCTCCCCTTTCAGTTGGAATGAACTCTAACAGAAACAGAATGAGACTTGAGTAATTTTTCTTGAAGGTCAACTCTGACATCTAAGTATATATATTGTCAAGTATAGTTAAATACATCAAAAATATTTTAGAATGAGTCTGCTCAAATAAAAATATAATTTTTTGGTATTATTGTAATGAAGACATTCGCATTTTTTTTTTTTTTTTTTTTTTTTTTTTTTTTTTTTTTTTTTTTTGCAAAATGACTCAGTGTTTTCGCCATATCTATGTATGGATATTCATTTCTTGTAAAAATAAATAAGTAATAATATTAAAATAGAATCACAATGTAGCATTTTCATTCAGCATTTTTTCCACCGATTTGACTGCCACTCATTTTTTCATTTAGAAAATAATCATTTTTCTAGCGTAAATATCAAAAAGTTATTTCAAAATATATATATATAATTTATAAAAGTCTTTGCAAGTTATTACTTTGTTGGTAAGGAATGCTAAAAAAATAAAAACTTTCATAATATATATTCATGTGAGTCGTTAGTAGGTGTTTATAATTTTTTCCCCTTTTGTAAATTGAAAATCAGGGAAAATAACTGAAATATTTCTAGAGAAATCATACGTACATAAATACATCAATTTATTGAATCCTAGTTTTAAAAACCTAAATCAAACTATGAAAGATACACACAAAACTATATTGATTTTTATTTGAATGGTAATGAGTTCTAAATCTTTGGTTTTTTATGTCAAATAAACTTAGTATTATTTTTTGGAGTTGAGTAAAAATACAAAAAAAAAATGTCATATTGGGATTGCTGTAACATCGCATAGGTCTCAAATTGGTTCGTCACTCATCAGCTATAAAGGACACAAAAACAAAACAAAGTTAAAATCTTGACTCTTTTGTAAAGTAATAAATATTTTCAAACTGATGATAATATATCTTCTCCATTTAAAATAAAATGTTTTTTAAGGGTTATTAAAAGATACTACGTGGACAACATCTCAGTGGGCGTTTGACTAGAACCCCTCCTGGATAAGAATGTTATCCAGGATTTTTATTTGGAGGGGACATAGGAAAAAATGTTTAAAATCTCAACTTCCTTCATGCTTCACCGAAATCCATATTAAATATTTTACCTGAAATATTTAGTATGGATGTGAGATACGAGGGTAGATTGATAAGCCAGGTAATGTTGAATGGAGGAAGAATGCTAACACATAGATCTTAACATGTTTGGATATAACATTGTTTATATGCAGATATTGATATATCATGTTGATATTTTAATTTTTGTGGATTCGATAGACATTTAAATGGAACAAGTCGTTTTTCCTTTTAAAAAATGGAAATAAGTGATTTTCGAGTTTTAATAAAAAAAATTACTTTTTTTCATCACCATTGAAATAACCTTTCCGGAATGGATCACTGAAGACAACTATATTGCGCTAAAAGGTTTACAAATGAAGCTGTATAAGATTTCAAGCACTTTGACAATCTAAAAGGAATCATATTCCCCTGACCTGGCTTACAATGATTTCTTCCTGTTTCAAAAAATGAAACAATGGCTTCAAATTCTCTTTTTTTCTTTTTGAAATGAAGGTACAATTTTTCCCATTTAAACGACCTTCAAACCGACACTCATTAAAATATCAACATGAAATTTTCAGTACGTTTCTATCTAAACCAAGTTACATCCAAACTTGTTAATTTATCATTTCTAGTTTCATTGATTTGTTCAATTGTACTTGATTTATCAGTCTTGCATTTTATCTAAATGATGTTAATTATATTAATATTTGGGAGAAAAATATTGAGGTAGATTCTTTTATGTAAAAGTCAATTCTAACAAATTATTGATGGCTAATTTTTTTCTAACTTTGACATGATCAATCCTTTCAAATTATAGAATAATTTATGAATGGTTTTTTAATACATATTTGACAGCCACTTTTTGGTAATATTATAAAAAGCTGCCCTGAATGTTGAAATTTGGGAATCATAAAATACGATGAACCAAGAATATGGAAAACGAGTTTGCCATTTTATTACCCAAACCAAATATATTTTTTAAAATGATTACTATCAGTGCTATATCCATCAAAGAGTTCTATGATTACAAAAGAAGTAATAATGTAAATAATATTCATTTTCAAAGAAACCTTTGTTCAAGCCTTCTTTTGGTTTGATCATAAGGCAGAAATTGCAAAATTATCATAATGATGAAAACTTTTAATCAGTTAATATATTTTTTTTAAAGGGAGGAGTCCTTTTCTGCAAAGAAGTCTATCTCACGAATTTATTGCATCTTATGTGCAATTATATATATTAAAAGAACAAACTAATTGAAATTAAATGAACATAAATGTTTGATATGACGAAACTACTGAATGTCACGACAATATTTGTAAACTTGTATTTTTGTTTACTCCTCAAATGTTTTGCATACTTTTGAGTATTTATTGTTATATTATCTTTAATTTTGAACTTTGCTTTCCATAAAAAGTTATCATAATACGTGAATCATTTTTTGCTTCCATGAACTGAGTAGAAACATTTGTATTTGTATGTGAGAACCATTTCAATTAAAAGTCTTAAATTCGTGGAGCTGTTGTAGCCCGTGATGAAGAAGGAAAAAAAATTGTGAACTTTAATCATATTTTTAATAAGGTTGGTAGAGGTGTCAAACTCATTGTTGCCTTTCTGATCTTATTGGATGGTGCAGACCAGTAATTTTTTATTTATTTTAACTCGAAAGATTTTCAATCTTCCTAAAAAATGGTAATTTATTTATTAAGTATTTTTTAATCATTCAGATTTATCTTCCCATCAAATACCTGATACGGCATATATGTATGACTTTAACTTCATCTCGAACAATAAGGAAAGCATTTAACTCGGTTATTTCCATTTTGAAGTTAGAGGTTGAGCATTAACTTTAAGTTAATTGCACTACAACCGCTTGAAGGTGGAGGGAGAATATAAGAGAAAAGCTCACAAGTCCTGCAGTGATAAAAAAACGCACTTCCAAATTCCACGTAGGCCTGAAAAGGTGCACAAAGGTATTAACATTCTTGCAAAAAAACAAAACACCAAATAAGCCATACAACAGCCACGAGGGCCATAAACACTCACCTGAAGATGAAGTCATACCACCTCTACAAAAGACATATCTTTACAGATAAAATGAAGCCCGCCCGGGATGCCCATGGAAGAAAATTGCTGAAGAAATTGAAGTCTTACGTTAACCGAATCATCTTTTATATAACATCCAGAACGACGGAAGGTTAGCCATAGAGAGAACTAATGTCATCCACGACTTTAAAACCATGTTTTCGGCCAGTATCATGACCCTTGGGGTAATTGGGGGCAATGTCAGTGGCATTCCCCACATCTTCTTTCTGCCAAAAGAGAGGGTAGGTGCGATTTTGAATTTTAATAATTGGCCAACAAATAATTTAAAGAATGAATACTTAAAAATGATCTTTTATAAATAAGCTTCATCAAATTTATGGGCTAGTCCTTCCAACATACCGAATAATAAACCTAAGGACAGGCTCTTAAGTACTTGTGAACTCCCATTATTTGTCTTTATATTTTTAGCCAAAATAGTATCGAAATGACTCTATCGATTTTAGTAACGGAGACTGTACAAAAATAATGGTACCGTGAAAACACTAGAATAAAATTTGTAGTTCTTAATTTGGGACGTTCTGGGGGGTCTTGTATAAAAATCCATCTATATACAAATAAAGGATACTAATATTTTTTTATCTAAAAATTTAATTGACATATAATGAAATTTTAGGAAAAATATCATAATTGTAAAAGGAAATTTAATTAATTGACTTTTATATAGCAACACTTTAGTATTGAGTTTCAAAAATTGGGTAATGGAGCTACAAGTAAAGAACGACTGATCAACAATTTGTGATAAAAATATAAATATATTTGAATTAAGAGTGTCAACTCTTCCTAGTACAAAAAAAAATTGATTGATAGCAGTGTTCAATCGATTCGGCTGATTTATTAATTATATAAATCGCTTTGATTTAGGAAAGTTATAATTAATCATAATATAACATGAATTGAAATAAATAAAAATCTATTTTTCATTTTTATTTGCTAATTGATTCTGCATTTACTTTTCTTGTTTTCATTCAATAATGAATGAATGACTCGGCATTCTAATTTAGTGCCAAAAAAATTTCATTTACATACATCTTTAATAAAAAAAAATTAATTAATAATTTGCATCCACAAATTATTATTATTTTATTTTTAATTTCTTAGAGATTTTTTTGGGATTGTACAATACAAAAATTATTGAGCAAGACGGATGCTCTTGGCTTGTTGTTTAATTTATTAAAGCGTGGGCATAATGCAAATGCCCAAACTGATAAGAATAAAAATCTCCATGGTTACAATTCGTTCCTTCATTTCGTATTTATGGGTAGCCATGTGTGCACAGTATTGCAAAAATAGAAGAAGTAAGTTCAATTCTGTGTATCTATGTACTCATATAATCACTAGGTATTTAATTTTCACTTATGTAAGGTAATGATTAGAACCTTCCTGATTCCTTAATTGGCAACTTTTATTAATTTATTTTTTTCAATTATAGCAGAAATTGGATAATTAGATATCCTGAACCTAGTAAGTTATCTCGAAATTTTTTAACTCCAATAGACAGTTGAATTTAACTTTCTTTCCTTATCACCAGCCCAGTTTGTTATAAATATACATGTATTTAAATAAATCCTATTAATTTATTAACTTGCAGTTTAAAAGATGACATTATATACACTGGCAGGAAAAAGATTGGAAAAAAATTGTAACTTCACTTACTTTTCTAACCACCAATGACTTTATCATCAGGTAAAACAGTAATTAGGCTATTAAAATGAAGAAAAAATAAGGTTCAATATGGGTATAGTCATTTATTTGTAAAAAATCAAAGCGTTTTTGTTTAAATTTTAGCTTCATCAAAAAATTCTCCATTTGCCACTATAACTGCTTTACAGACATTTGGTATTCTTGCTATTAGTTTTACAAGATAAGTAGGTGCGATATCATTTCAAGCATTCTTCAAAATGTTTCATTTACTTGTGTGCACTCTTCCCGATTTTTTTTCTAGGTATTCCCACAATAGCTCTATTGGGTTCAAATCAGGAGATTGAGCTGGCCATAGCACGATAGATTAGATGTAAGAGGCTTATTTATTTTTCAAATTTTTTTTGCAGAGCTTAGATGTATGTTTTGATTGTTGTCTTGTTGAAATACAAATTTCCTTCCAATAAATCTCTGTCCAGAAGGAATGGCTTGCCATAACCATTCTCAATTAATTAACTACAAATCTCTCGTACTTGCCAGAGAGAAAAATTAGATATGACCTTAAACCTGGCCAAAACAGCTAGATTTTTAGTGATATAATTAAAAAATATTTTATGGATCTATTTTTTTCATAATAATTTAATCGAGTTGATGGAAATGGCGAAAAAGTATTTTTTTTCAAACTTTTTCTTACATGTGTACATAAATGAAATTCATAATGTAACGACCAAAACTTATCGTAAAAATTGATGAAAAGTAGGGTTGTATTGGTTTTTAATTTGGGCATACAAGCAATCCTCTCCAATTTATGCGTCCTTAAAAACCCTGACAAATTTTAAAACGCCGACTATAACGCTTCATTATTATTTAGATTACAGTAAAGTAATTCAATTAAGTAATTGAATTAGCTTTGTAAAGCTCCAAGTATATTTCATATGTGATAATATTTTTTCCTTTATTCTTAATTTAAATATAATTAAAATATTTATCCGTATTCTTTTAATTCTTTAACAGATAAAATGATTACTATTTTTTTTTTTTTTTTTTTTTTTTTTTTTTGCATTCTCAGGATTCTTAGATTTTACAAGTCGAACTCATTATGTTTGCTGAATAAGCAGAACCATAACAAAAGAGCTACAAATTTTGAAAAAATAAAAGAACATTGTTAGAATTTTGGTTCTTTTGGAATCTACTCTTGCTACGTTTGTTTGTTTGATAATTTATTCCAAAATTTGTTAATAATTCAGAAATCCAAAAATCAAACATATGAAGTATACGGTAAATTAACAACTTACATAGAAGGTGGAGTAAAAAGATGATACACACAAGATTTACCAAAGGATATTTTAGTCTCTGAATTGGCTAAACACCCCAGAAAAGTATTGGAAGGTTAAGATTGTGTCCAAAATGATACATAATTTGGTTTTTTAAAGTGTTAAAAAAACAAATGGCATTTTGCAAAAGATTTTTCAACGTTTTTGTTTTTTAAAAGAATAGAATTGAAAGATATTTTTTTTGTCTTATATTTCATAAAGTATCCTCACACGAATTTTATGTTATTATAACATATACAAACATAATATTTTTCACGAATAAAAGATAACAAAATATTTTATATAATATTTTCATACATTCATAAGATATCTTTGTTACAATATTTCAACATGATAAAATAATACGTAACTTAATTCTATTTCTGATTTTAATTCATGGCAATTATATGTGTGTATTTTCTATACATACTGTCTACCTGAAGGACATGTATATGTTGTGCAATTTACTCAAGTTTTTGATCATTTCTTTCAAAAAAAAGAAAGAAAATAAAATAAATAATAAACAAATAATGATAAAATGACTTGTGTCCCTCGACAACTTCTGCATTCCCTCTAAATTACATCGATATGTTAAAATTATTATTTTGGGAAAAAAAAATATTTTCATCGGTCTTCATGCAAGTCCAATTTGCGTGTATCATAAATAAGAAACAATTATACATATACCGAGTGGTCCATTAAAATCTGACCACTTTGAATTTTAAACTTCAACATGATATAATTTATTATTTCAAATTCGAATTTCAACAAAGTTAGTACCATAAATAGATATGTGTTTTACCTCTCTTAATCAACCTTGTAACCACCCTTAGTAGTAATAATGGCTTCCAGGCAGTGGCAGAACGCCTGACACCCGATGAGGATGCAGTCATCTGTCATGGTGTCCCAGTGCTGGCTGACAGTGACTTTAAGGGCCTCAGGGTTCGATGAAAGACACTGAAAGCCTTCCACCGACATGTACCGAAAAAGGTGTATTTGAGTGAGTTGGCATCAGGGCTATAGAGGTACCATAAATGTAAAAAAAGAGTTCAAAAGAGTCTTACAACGGAATAGATGAGTCTTTTTCATTACTCGTATCAAAAGTGGCCTCTCCACCTTTAAAAGGCTCTTCTTACCCATTTTTTGATAACTCTCTGAACAGTCTGGCGGAAACCCTGTGATCTCTTGGATGGGTCCTCATGTACTTCAAGGGATTGTCATGGGCTGTTTTTTTTAACTCCTCTGTGTCCAATTTGGCATTTTTGAAAGAACCCTTCTTACTCTCCATCGTTTTGGAATTGCTGACGACGTAGAGGGTGGTCCTGGAGACGCTCAATTGCTCCGAGTGTGCAAATATAAATTCATCGATCACGTTCAAGTGTAATTTTCTCGACTTGTACCTAAGCTAGTGAGATCGATTTTTGTATTTACTAGTTGTTTATGTCTTAATATATCGAAATATAAATTAATTTAATGGACTAAACCTTCATCAATCATCAGGGCTCATATGGTTTCAATGGACAACCTAGTTTTCTTTTATACACCAGACCATAAAATCATAGATATCAAGAGAGAAAATACTTTGTTCGTCAACACAAAAAAAAAAAAATCTTGAATAAACATCAAGAAAATAATATTTACTAATTTATTTTGTACTTGATAAATGCATAATTGCATTAACATATTTTTTCAAATATGTTACCTTACCTTCAAATTTCTGGTATGAGTTCAAATAACCAAAATATTTATCCCAGGGATTACCAAAGTAATGAAAAGAAGCTGCCCTCCTCCTCAGATCATAAATAACTTGTTGCACCTCCCATAGATGAGAAAAAAATGTGATCATTGTCCTCAGTTTTGAGGGACAACAACAATGACACTATGCGTGATAAATGACTATGTTTTCATCAATGTATGGCGTCAATATTATGTAACTCTCTTCTTCACTTTTGAATTGGCTCTGGTAGCCCTGAACCCCCCTCCCAACTTACATTAGCATAAAATCACCATTTTCTTTATCTTTTGTTGGTTAACAATGTTAATATTTACAAATATTTTTCTTGAATAACTCTTATGCACCTTCTTGTTTATAAATTGTTGGTTTTAGAAAATTGACTAATGAGATTATTTTTGGTCCCAATATGCCTATCAAATAAAATCAGTCATATTATTTACAAAATTTAAATTTAAGTGTAATTTGGAATGCCTCTAAAGCAGTGGTCGAAGTACTGGTGTGAAATTACATAGTGACTACTAACTACATCATTTGAGTAGCTGAAGTTTCATCATAATTAAATTCCTCTTTCAAAGAAAAAACATATCTGAATTTAAAAGTAACAGGTGTGTGACTAGAACGTATTATTATTCGTTCTAGATATCATTCCCTATTTTCTTGGTTCTTATATTCTTCAATCTAAGCTAGGAGTGAAGAAAATAAAGAGATATCATGGACCATAGGACTAAAGGACCCATGTATCGGCCCTTAGGACCGTCTAATGGTAAAAAAGTACGGACTAATAAAAAAAACTGAAAGGGAGGGGGGAAGACTGATTAGGAAATCCTTATACAACAGAGCTTTTGTGTTATTTCCATGCCATGAAAAATAAATTTTACTTCCTCTTGTTAAATGAAATAAACAAATAAACATCATATCAATAGTTTGGGCTAAAATAATTTTGAAAAAAAAATCTTTTGGAGTAACGTTAAAAAAGGTTATCATATCCCTACTTCTAAAGGATTAATAAAAATATTAAATTAACAGAAAAATAAAATAATTATTTAACAAATACAAATTTAATCGTTACATAATTTTGGGAAATATAAATCAAGCTTGTTTTATTGTTACTACTGGGCACAAGTATACATTATTGATATTGATTGACATTTTATTTAAATATTATATAGCTAGAAATACATACATTTATTTTAAGGTTTCATTCGTTTCTTATGTGACATCATCAATGCAATTGTCAATCCCAAGATTTGAGGTTTTTGTTATTTTATTTATAATGCCATGATCAAAATCTTTCAAGTTGTCATTGGCACATGTTGAACGTAATTTAATTTACATTATAAAATGTCACAAATAGAGCGTTTTTTGTGTTCTTAGTGACCATTTTATGGACAAACATAATTGAGTTAAAATTAATCTTTTTTTTCATTTGCTGCAAAAACATTTATAACATATTTTCAAATTCAGACAATACTTAACATATTTAAAACTCAATCGTGATTTGTTTATTTATCTTAATTAATTTAGGACAAATATTGCTGATTTATTTTAGTTTTTGACATCAATCTTATTTAATCTTATAATTACTGTCACAATGTAAAATATTTTAGCATAAAGTATTGAAAGATTTTCAATATAAAAATGTTCTGTAAATTTTTTGTGTGTACAAGAGAAAAAAAAGTATGCAAAAGAGTAGAAGGGTGTTAAGGATTGATATACACATGATCTATTTGTTTGTCTTTATGTGTAACCTGCTCTTGTATATGAAATAGTTAGCTATTTACTCAGGAAAGAAGCAGAGATGATGTCTCCACAAATTTAGTTACAAAGGGAAACTAAATTTATGGGCAATGATGAAAATCCAGTGTAGAATGGGGATGTTAAAAAAAAGAAAACTGATTCTTTTATTTTTTATGTTCCTTTAATTGGTCAGATGGAGTTGCACTGATTAAGTATAAGTAAACATTAGAGTATTACAATTACTCCATTTAACCTAGGAATCTTTTGGTGAAATTCATATACATATAGTATATTTTCTTCTCTAGGAATCACCGAGGCGCAAACGTACACACATCAAGTTCAAGAGATTAACTCTCGAGCAGGCTGTCCATGAGCTATGGCGATTCCATAACCGAAATTCAACATAGTAACCCTGTGAATTTGTCTTGATCAACTTTCTCAAAAGCAGAAAGATCATGAGTGCCATCATATCTGCTCTTGGGGTTGCTAGTAGCAAAGTTTTCCGTTAAGTTCCTGGAAATAGGTGGAACCTCTAGAAGTAAAGAAACACATTAGATTAATGCAGATTTCTCAGGCAGTCCAAGGAAAAATCCAACATGATCCATCAGAAAGCTAGCAAAAGTGTACCAAGTGAGCAGAAGATTATCATGAAATTTATAAAAATAGCATACAATTCAATTCCTACAAGTAACAAAAAAAACCATCTTCTAACTGAAAATCCAAAAGTCAAAAAAGACAAATGAATTAAGACTTTTCTCATTTGGTACGTCAATAATCTGGAAGGAACGTGGTTTTGCTGATGAAACACTTTTTCATCTTGGAAAAATGTTATGCTCAAAATGATAGGGTATTTTAGTTAAAGATAGTTCAAGTATGTTGTCAGAGGTCAGGAACATGAAATCCAACTCTGGTTAAATTTGAGGAGCAGTAACTTTAATGGAAAAAAAAATCTTTTTTTTTCTAGGATTCTTGATAGCCTCAAAATCAACCAGCACACATATTTTGAGTTCCTAAGGACAAATTGGTTCCCTGAATTAATTACACATTCCATTGCGTCTGCATCTCCTTTTAACAGGATTGTATGTCCCATCTCATACAGTAAAAATAGTTCATAAATATTGTTATACATATTTTGATCAATTCTAGGATTGGCATTTTGACCTCAACCTCACTTAATTTGTAGCTTCTTGGCTTTGAAGTGTTGGTGCTAGTCGAGAAGGAGAGCTACTCAATCTCAAGGCCCAAAAAAAGCTCTGATGGTAGCTGCTGAAGTAACATGGGAGAAACTCCCGTTAGAATTAGTCCGGAAATGACTCATTTAGAAAGAGACTTCCATCTGTAATTAAGAGTAGAGGAAGGCTATTGTAATAAACATTGTTATATCTAGCACTATCTAGCTTTTAGAGTTTTTAGATTTTGTCTTAATTTTAACTCATAACTCAAGAGGATAAACTTATTTAGATTTGGGTAAGATTATATATTCAAAAATAATCACTTTGCTCCTTTTCGAATAACACGTCGATGAATCTGTTTAATCCAACGATTATAGGTATATATTTTGATACTCATTGGTAATAGGCCAAAGGTACCTTTAAAAAATGAAAAGATAAATTTGTCATAATACAAAACAAAATCAACTTCATAAATCACTAAATAGATAGTTTAACCCTTCTAAACCCAAACGTGACAAAAGCTGCGTTTTTACAAAAATGTCTTTCGTATCTTACACGTTATAAATCATTTTTCCTCATTAATCCACGTAATTTAAGACATGTATTTATTTAACTTTTATAATTTTAATGATTTTTAAACATTATTTGATCATTGATCATGTCTATCAACTAGAAATTTTTATGGCGTACTAGCCATCAATTGAATAGGGTACCTAAATAATTTATGCCCCATATAACAATAAATATACAATTCCAAAATTAACCGAAGAAAAATTCAAAAAATGTTTGAAAATCTTTACTGCTATGATGAAGAAGATGTGGTCTTGCTCAAACTTTTTGGCCTATTTTTATTGCAGAATTTTCAAATGTTAATTTAATGGGGGAAATCGGCTGATTCATTGGTTATCGATTTATTTCTAGCAAAATGATATAAAATAAACAATCATTATAACTATAAAAAAAGACAAATGGCTACAATTGTTGAATGAACTTACGCGGATTATATTTCCTGTAAAATCAAGAACTTGCTACGCTACATACTTTCATAAAAATATAAAGTCACCTAGTGCCACATAGCGGTTAAAAATTGTTCAACAGACAAAGTTCAATCGATATTCTTCAAGCGGTGAGACAAAAAGAGTTGTAAAAAATATGTCTTAAAACTAGTGCAAGACTTTTTATACTTTCAACATGAACAAAAGTTGTTATTATATTCTATAATTTTTGAGGAGGTAACTTCTAACTTTATGTGTTGTCATAAATGACGGGGAGTATCCCTAATGATTTGTTGTGGAGTTGTTATTGTAGGTTCTTGTTGGACTCTGAGTTGAATCGAGGATTGACATTTTTGTCATTCTTTACTAGATACGGAGTAATAAAACGTCATTGCAGCTAAACTACTATCTACCTAAACACTTTTCAAATTGCCAGGGGTACCCTAAAAATCGTGTTTTAAAGTTTTAGTGACTGTTGCATTAAAAAGTTTAGAAAATACGACAAAATACTTACAAGTTAAATAATGATAAGATAGACAAAATGCGAGCAAATCTCCGCTTTGTATGGTGCAGACATAGATTTACAATATTTCAACTCAAAAATCATAAATGTGACCTAAAGTATTGTTCATCAAGTAATTTAGCTTATTGAAGACGGTGCAGACCTCTGCCAAAAGTCCAGATTTAGCATTAAGCCAAAAATTGACACAGGAAGACTGAAAGGGCTATTAGAACGAACTCGATTTTGTCAATAAGGAAACACGCGACAAGGTTGGATGTGGTGCCTTCCATAGTCTTAAAGTTGATCAAAAATTTGGGTAGGAAGGCCTTATGAACTGGAGAGCTACTTTTTGAAACCAGTCATGAAATATACCCATCTACAATGTTGACAATGACTAATAAAGAACCTCATGTAAGTATTTTACGTATAGCAATCTCCTATGATGAAAAGATCTGGAAAGTGTACCCAGTGATTAAAAGAAGGAATTATAGGTACTTGAATATGAATGTGGATATTAATGAATCTGTCGGGACCCTGGAAGTATCAAAAACCATGTAATGCCTCTAATCGTGTTACCAAGCTTATCAACATCATAGTGTTGTATGAAATTAAGCCCAGTGACGGTATCGGACCCTTCCTAAACATATAAAAATATTTATAGTAGTGGCATGACTAGAATATAACTGTTTTGCCAAAAACAACTTGGCCTCATCACAATCCAGACCTGAACACACGGAATTATTATTTTTGGTCTCAAACTCAGTTCAAAGTTTATGTACGACGTTACAATATATCAACGCCATTAAGCAAACTGTTTACTGT
Source organism: Lepeophtheirus salmonis (assembly GCF_016086655.4). Taxonomy (NCBI): domain Eukaryota; kingdom Metazoa; phylum Arthropoda; class Copepoda; order Siphonostomatoida; family Caligidae; genus Lepeophtheirus; species Lepeophtheirus salmonis. The sequence goes on from NC_052131.2 coordinate 27,461,238, forward strand.
CAGTGGTGGCCGGTGGGCCATGAACAACAATACATCATCAGCGTGTGTACTCCCTTCAGACTTTGATTAGGGTCGTTATTGATGCCAAAGGAGGATACATTGTATAAAAAAGTTTGTGAAATATATCCAAAATTTCATTTAAAAAAAAGATTCAATATCGCTCAATAAATTGAATTAATGTATTTTTTTAGGTCTATACATACATGTATCGTTAATTATATTTTTTGTACTTTTTACACATCACGTTGTTTTAAATATATGATTAATACACTCCGGATTTATATAATCGACCCTGTAGGTCAATTCAATTTCATGTTATGCATATAAATAAAAATAAATTTTATTTATTATCCTCATTAATAAGTGCAAACGTCGTTGATAATTGTCTTGGAGTGACATTTAAACCAGTAAAATAAAAATATATGCAATATACATTCTAGGATAATGATTTATTATTCAAATTTATTTTCTGCACTACTAATAGATAGAATTTTACATCTAAAATTGAACAAGTCACTCTTTCAATTTTTTTAAACTCACACAGAAATCATTTTAAATTTCACTGATATGAATATATGTTTTAGGTACATTCTAATAAAAATATCCTCCGGCCCTCTTTTAAGTGCATATTAATACACTTGCACGATATTTTTTTATTAGTTAAAAAAGTATCGATATACGGATACCAATATCGGTACCGGTACAAGAATATTAGTATCGTAATGACACTATCAAGAATTAAAAACGAAATCAAAAATGAGATGACTATAATTATCCATTATAATTCTTTATAGGCCTGCTTTTAATTTATGAATGGTTTTTATGATTTGCAATTTTCTTTTTTCTTCCCATGTGTGTAAGTTTCAAGCTTCCACCCTGTATTTTCTATAGGTTTATTGACAAAGCTATAGTTGTTTCTTTCATATGTATATTCAATAATTATTTATAAATAAATTATCTCATTAATATCAAGTTCTCATGAATGATCATCATAGGGATAAAAGTGCATTTAGTTATGAGAGAAAAACAATAGAACATGTAATTGCTCTTATTAATGATAGCTTTGACATCATATCATGTTTATTTCCGGTGTTGTCTGATTAGTGTTTACCTTTTCTTTTTTACCGGAAGTTGGTAATGAAAATAAGGGAGAGGAAAGCACATATTATGTACACACAAACACTACAGGTAATTATCATTGAAATATATAAGTTTTGAAAATTAAAACGATAATAATAAATAAGCCTTTTGCTTATGCATTTACATAGTATGTACATTTTTCTATACATCTTTTTTCAAAAATACAAAGAAAGGATTTAATTTATTGTTGAATTTAATTCATAAATATGCCAAAAGCGGGCTTTTTCTACTCATTGAATAGACAGATAAGCACAAAGAACTTGAAGCTGAACTACATAAAATGTTATGAGTCTTTTTATATCCACGCTGCAAAAGGGATTCAATCGTGTGCACTCTTATATTCAACAACTAAACATATCAGGTTTTGTCCTTAATCTACGATTGATATTATGTCTTGAAAATCCTAATTTACGGTGGTTTGTTAATGTGAAGATTCTAGGTATTGAGATAAATTGCTCTTTTTTTTCTTTTTTCCTTGTGTTATCTTCCACCAAATTCAATTATCTTCAATGTTTTAAAAAAATAATTAATTCATTTACATTAAAACGTTTCTTAAAGTAATTCAAATTTTCTCCGACTTTAATCACTGTTTATTGTCGAGTGTTAACGTTACTTTTTGAACCAATTTCGGAAAATTTGAAATTGTGTAAAGTAAAAAAAAAATTATAGAAAGATGATGTTAGATAGCAACTACTAAAAGCTAGTATTGAACAAAAATCAAGAAAAAGAGAAAAGGTAGTTGTAGTTTTTACATCAAAATATGAATACAGCCCAATATTTCATACGTATATTTGAGTCAATTACATTCAAATTTGTTGGAAGAGTTACAATAGTCAAATAGTACAAATAGTCTTTAAATGTAATTTGTGGTGCCCCAAAGGATGAATCAAAATAGTTTATTCATTAAAATGGATGATAATCCTCAATTTTGAGAAAAATAATTCTAACCTACCTTTGAGTTGAAGTCCCAATTACCGAGTGGTCCATTAAAATCTGAACACTGAATTGTAAACTTCTACAAGATATAATTTAATAATTAACATAAGAATTTTAACAAAATTAATACTATAAACAGATATGTGTCTGAGCTCTCTTAATCATTAATGTAGCCGCCCTCAGCATCAATGGTGGCATCCAGACGGTGACGAAAGATCTGGCACATGCTGCGTATGTAATCTTCTGTCATGACATCCGAGTGCTGGCTGAAAGTGGCTTTGAAGACCTCGATGTTAGGATGGCAGACACTGCAGGTCTTCTCCTTGATATGCACCCAAAAGGAGCGGTCAAGGAGGTTAACATAAGGGTTGTAGGGTTCCAAAAGGGTCCAAAAGTGTTCAAAAGAGTAATGCAACGGATGAGATAGGTTTCTTTCATTGCTGTTGTCAAAAGTCCCCCCTCCACCATCATAAGGCTCTTTCCAACCCCTTTTTGATTGCTTTCTGGACAGTCTGGTGTGAAATCCCGAGATCTCTTGCATGGACCCTCATGGAATTGAGGAGATTTGCATAAAAATTTCAATAACTCAATCTTCATTAACTATTAAATTGGTATGTGTTCAGATTTCAATGGACCTCCTGGTACATTTTAAAATGTAGTTAACCGATATGAACCTCAATAAATCTTGGTGTTTGTAATATAATTGGTTAAAAAAAAACAATAGTTTGAGGGTGATAAAATTCAGTAATTTTGGCTTTAAGACCACCGAGACTAAGACAATACCCATAATTTTTGGAGTCAAAATTACGATGTAAAAAATATTTATTAGCTAGTGGCTTGTGTCTAGGTATTGAATAAAGACCAAGACAAAGCCAAGACTATTGATATCTTCACAAATTTACATCAAAACCAAGAATGATCTTGATACCTAGATTACTAGAATGTTGAAATAGATAAATGAAGACAAATTGGTGGTTGCCCATGGCATGACATTATGGGATGCTGAAGTTGTATATACCTTTATTGTAGCTGTCAACCTTTCCTCCAAAAAGGATCAGACCAAAAATCAGTTGGTTGTAGGCTATTTCTTACCAACTATGGAATTATCATTCAATCATTGTTAGAAATTGTTCAGGCCTTAACAAAAGCTAATTTGTAATCAATCAAAAATACAAACACTGATTAGGGGATAAATCGATAGCTGACAACAAATTAATAATGGCGTGCTCTATAACAAGATAAGATAATACTATGAGATCTGACATGAGAACCGCTTCTCATTTTTCAATGATTTATCATGAACAACCTTCTCTGAGATACATATATTTGAATCCCTGTTGAATAAAATCCATAATTTATTCTCTTGAATTTAAAAATACAAATTGTATCGGAGAATAGATGCCAACAAAAAGTAGATAAGATCTCATGTTGAATCACAATGAAGTGAATATAAATTTGTTACATAGGTACATTGACCTAAAAAACATAGAGGTCTCAACTAACATTACTAAAAACTATAATCCCAACTTTTTATTTCTTAAAAAGTGCATATAATTGTGCAGTAAAACCATTCATTCATTTTAGAAAAAAAAACTTTTACTATAACTTTTCTAATAAATTATAAGGTAATTTTTTGTTATGGAAGTATTTTACAATACCAATACTTCCGTACAGGTCTTGGTCTAAAAATTTGTATCAGGTTTTCGATAATGAAGAAAAATGTTGTTCAGGGCAATTCACATCCCCTTGTATTGCTTATGAATTTGAAGATTGTATTAATTTTTTTAGAAAGACAATTTTAATTCTTACCCTTTTGTAAAAATGTATAGTTTTTTTTGGACTGGGGAAGGGAGGATTTTAAATTTTGGGGGACTGATTCGGTTCAAATGAGTGATGGAACGATTAATCGGAATCGGAAAATCGGGTTTTCTTTCTGGAATAGGAATCGTCATCGGAAAAATCGGAAAAATAATTTTTAACTTGCGATTACGATTATTATTTTTCTAAGTTATAAAAAACTTTTTCATAAGTTTTTTCACGAAAATTTAATTTTAAAATTTTTTTGAGTATGGATTTTTTCAATTTTTCTCCCAAAACTGGGGGTTTTTTTATAAATTTTTCTAAAAAATTTGATATTTTGTCAACAAATGTGGATTCCGGAAATTTTTCTCCAAAAAATATCATATTTTTGTGAATAGTAGTATTTTTAAAAAAAAAATATCGAATTGTAAAATTGACTTTTTCCAAAGAATTTAAAATGCGAAATAAAAAAAAAAAAAAATCCACAAACCTTGCCCCCCCATAAAATATAATCATGTGGACCTCTTTGATCACAAAATTGTATTTTTTAACTATTATTTAAAATATTAAAAAATAGGCATCGGTAAGTTTTACTGGAATCTCATTGGAATCAGCATCGGGATTTTTTTATCAAAAAATAACTCCATTCAAATAACATACTATCGTTTTTAATGCATTATTACCCCTGTACACAACAACATTAGGATATGGGTATATATAAATATAACTTATAGTATCCTCCTAATCAGATGAATGGAAAAAGCCTGTTTAGATTATGATGAATAATATAATGGGTAATTTTCAATATAGGCAACTTTTCATTCAAACACACACACCACAATAGATGATTTGAATTTAGATAGGGATGATATAAAGGCTTGGAATAGCGATTTGCAATTCTAGAAAGAAGAATACAAAAAGAACAGTTGAACAAATTTCCAAAAAATATTGAGAGATTGAAATCTTTATTTATATGCCATAACATTCATAAACCTCTCTCTCTCTCATATTGAAAACAATGGGGGAAATCAACATAAAGATAGTAGCAAAATATTATTAGTACGAGTATATTGCACTTATTTGATCAATTCAAATCAATTTTAAGTTCAATAAGTGTGCTGGTTATTCCCCTGTAACCTGGAAAGAACTGTGATTGTAACTACATACCTCGTAGGTACATAATTTTACCTACATCAAAGTTCCAGCATTAATTAACAATAGTTAATTGCCTTTTTAGAAAATAGTAGGATAATAAATTCGTAATCGTTAGAACTTAATTAAAATAATAAATATATTGATCATAATCTGTAATAATTTATGAAATCCCAAACTATTATTTAGTATTTATAAATACTTTAAAAGTGATGAGGGCATTTTTATTTCAAGTGTACACGCTATTTAAATACCTTGGTATATAATTACTTGGAAGAGTCTTAAATTAATGATAGAGAACATCTTATGACAGTGATTTAATTACAATTCATGATTTAAATTTTGTCGTCGAATTTGAAGCATTTAGTGTAAACTCAGCGGCAGTTGTAAAATTTATACTTTTTTTGACATTATACAAAAATAATTCATTGTTGTCAAATTTTGCAGAAGTTATAATTTGATATTTTTTATCTCATGTGTTTTATTAAAAAATTATTTCCAAAAATCTAAAATACTTTGTATATTTATGTCAAAAAGCAACTCAACTTTCTACCAGAGAAAAGTCCTTGTAAAATTTAATTTCTGATTTTTTTTTTAACAATATAGATTTAATATTAAATTTATCAAATGAGGTTAAAGAATTATATTACAACGCTATCATGAATTCTTCAAATTATTGCAAATGTCCATGTTTTTTTTTAAATTTTCATTTTACAGTCATGCATACATTTATTAGATAAGAGTTATTAATATTTTTTTATGAGCACAAAAAAGGTTAGATTCAAGTTTAAAAGGTTACATTACTTTTTTTATATTTGTAATGGGTATTATTTACGTACCTTGTGATTTTGAATCTGTTTAATTTTAGTGATGATGATGAAATATTTCAATAAATATTCTTATTCTATATTTGAATTTCTACTTATAGCGAACAAAGATTCAAAAAAACAAAAATTCGAATCCCACACCTTATAATAAAAAAATTAAAACTCGTTCAACTTTTAATTATCTGCATAAATTCATTTATTGTAATCACTGGCTCAATGTATTTTTATAGGCAAATATACTTTGAGACATTTCCAAATTACAATTTTTTTTTGTTAAATTTAAAAAATACTTGTTAAAATAATTTTTTAGAAGGAAAATTTCGTTCAATTCCAAACTATATTGGGTGGTATTTGTACCTACTATACTATGTTTTTGGGAGAAAAGGCCCCCTAAGGAAGGAAACAGAAAGTTGTTATTGTGTTTTTATATTAAATGTGATCTTATAAAGGTTCAGAAACAAAGCGTGAAATTAATATATTTATGAATTAAAAATGAGCCTTTGTATCGCCAATAACAATAAATAATAAAAATAGTATATATAAATTAAGGTATTCCATCAGATTACGAAAATAATGAGGAAGAAAAATGTAGACGTCCAATCAATAAAGCTTTGAAGAAAAAAAAATATTGATATTAATAATTACACATAAATGAAAAAAGATGCATCAATAACTTTTTGATAATATTCTTTTGTAATGTATTTTTAAGGCTATGAAATACCACGAAATGAATTAAACAATTAGTCATGGTGTAATTGAACCGTACTAAAACGATGGTTTATTTTTGATTCATTGTTATTAATTATATAAGTATATAAACAGGAATTGATGTAAAATATAAATGAAACAGAGAAACAATTTGAATGCATCTGAAATCAAATGCACTCTATCTGATATATTTCGTTTCAATCACAACTAAAAACACAATTTGTTCCACTTTCAATTTTTTTATAGCATTACATTTTTATTTATACTCATTGTAATAGTGCGAAAATCATTGATGGAAGGAGTTATCGCAATGACATATTTAAAAAAATTATTTACTATCCTTGGGATTTTATTTAACTATTTTAGAGAGAGTCTCCTTCGACATCAAAATCCTGTTTTTGAGGGATTTTTCAGGGGTTTCTTGCATTTAATTATTTAATAAGATACGCTTCCTCTATGTAATTCATTAAATAAAAAGTTGAATAAATATTACTTGAGATCAAGTTTTAATAATTTATGTTGTGCTAAACCCATCGACAATGAAGCACCAATAACTAACATGTAAATGAATAATGAAATATAATTTCACCTTCTAGTGTAGCAAACATACATTAACTTAGGATTTTTCGCGAATGTCCTATTAAAAAATGTACTCTGATAAAAATAGGTTCCCTGAAACTTCAATGAAGGATACTGCTACCAGAACGTTTTTTCAAGTGGGAAGGGCAAATAATATAATGGTGAGGTTTTCAAGGACATATCTAGGATTTTTGGACAATGATGACTTTTTTTCTATAAATTTTGGAGTTAATATTTTTCAGAAAGACGAAATTTGAACAAAAAATAATGTTTTAAAAAAAGGGAAGTTGATTTTTTTTTCTGTAAAATTACGACATTTTTACATTTTAAAAGACAAGATGATTTTTTTATTTTGGTAACTATAAAAATTCTGAAAAAGTGGACGGGCCTGTCACTGACGGTTAACTTCCTGATATACGTTAAAAAACAGAAATTATAGATATAAAACAGGCTCATTTTTTCCAACTAAGAAAAGATCAGTATTTTTTTGACATACAAATGCCCTCTCTCAAGTTTAAAAATTATATACTGGCTTTGATATAATCTAAATTATTCTATTATAGACAAATGAGAAATCATACTAGAAATGAACAGCTTTAAAAAAATTTGTACAGTGGTTCCCAATCTGGTGCATTGTCAAGGGATATGCGAGAGATAACTTAAAAAATATAATTTTTAAGATTTAGTTAAACATATTTTAAATCCTGCAATATATTGAAAATGTCATAGAAGCCCCCAGTGTTGAAAATGACAGGAATCACTGATCTATTTGAACTACTTGATTCATTAGAAAAATTGTTGGATTTATGAGTAAAAAGTAAATACTTAGTAGATTTTTTGAAAATAAGTAATGTGCATCGAATTTTTTTCAGTCAAAAACATTTTAAAAGATCACAAAGGAAAACTTAAAAAGTTTTGAATAATAGGATAAACATTAGATAATACTTTAATATCCCTCAATAATAATAATGTCCTACAATTCGACTCTATTACCTAAAAATGATGCAAGAGTTCTACATATATAATTAATCTAAAAAATAAATTGCCTTACAGCAATTAATTTATGCGAAAATGAAATATGAAACCAATTAGTGTGGGTTTTTCTTGAAGATACAATAAATATATATGTTTAAATAAAGTAATTAATTTGTTATATAAATAATTAGTGGGATACATATCATACTTAAATGCAAAGGTGTGTCATACTTAATCTTATATATGTGTGTCAAATATCAACAGTGTGCACTATGTATCTATAATTAAGATACAATTAACCAGTAGTACATATTTACCTTTCAAATATCCCATTTAGAGTCGAGTATATCCATGATGGAACTGTTGGTTATAGGAAGGGAGGTAAAGGTATTTAAATGACTTTTTATTCGGCACGATTTGGAACAGTTATTTAAGAACATATATTTTTCTCTCATTTGTGTCGTGATTTGAAATTATAAAATGAAATACGCTTTTTAACACTGTATAAAGTATCTATTTATATGAAGAGCGTAGCAGATTCGTAAGATTTTGGTTAGATTTATTATTCAAATGCGGTTTTATTTAAAAGACATAATTTTTTTTTCATAATGTTCAATCTTCATTGCCTTTGTTGAGTTATATTTCTACTAGACTTGGATCTGTTGGGACTTTTTCTGCTCATTTTCATAAAAAGCTTGTCTTCAGGCGTTCATTTTTTTCATTAATGTGTTTATTTTTGAGTCGATTTTTTTTTCGTATAAACTGTTGGAATCAATAATAAAATGGGGAAAAGACCATGCAACAAATTGAATTATCAATAAATTTACAATAATTATTGTCCTCTCCTTTTTTCGTAATTGAAAAAACATGATCAACGTCATACCGAAGGACATTCACCGCCATACACAGCATGTATATGGCGAACTTATTTGTCGGCAACGGGCGCCGATTAAAGTCCGTTATTGAGGGCGAAAGAGTATACATGTAATATACAAAATTAATGTAAGTTAACAATGTGCAATATCAGTCAATTGATTAATTATATGTAGTTACATATATCATATTTGTATATGTAGACTTTTTTTGGGACATCCGGTAAAAGAAAAAAATAAGATTTTTCACAATAGTATTCTGGGCCAAATCATAAACATGTATTAATTTTTCACCTGCTGATTGTCTACTTTTCTTCCTTTTATTAGTGATCTGAACAGTGATTTGTTGAACGCAAATTAGCCATTGTCAAGCTGCTGTGAACCAATTCCTACTGTATAATTAACAACAGTCTCAAATTTGGCGAGAATAGACTAGCTACCAGTTCATTTAAGGTATTGTACCTTTGGAAAAATAAAAGATGTGAAATACAATACATATAAAGCTATTAAAAATATAGAAACTTCAAGTTAATTATATTTATAACACTTCCAAGAAGCTTTTTTGGCTGGCCATATAAAAGCATGAGACCCTCAGAAGGTACTATTGTCTTAATAGAATTACCAGTTCTGGGGCGTCCACAAGGAGTGGGCTAGAGGGTATGTAGCCCCAAATGAAAGAATTTTTTCTTTTTTCTAGAAAATTTGATATTTGAAATTCAATTTTTGAATTCTTTTTCCATAAAATTACTTAGTTTTAAAATTTTTAAAGAATAGCAGTGGATTTTTTTGATTTTTTTCAAAATAAATTTAATTTTTGGATTTAAAAAAAAAAAAACCTCCCTCCCCCCTCAAAAAATAATATTTATATATTTTTAATCCTGCGGATGGGCTTGAATTATGATTTTCCTGTACAAAGTCGAAGTGAGATGGAGATAAACAAGATTAAAAATGGACAAAATGATCTAATCATTGAATTATTTTCCCCCGTTCAGGCGCACATTACAAAACAGAAAGTATTAAGGGCACTCATTTTTTGCTCAATATCCGAGCTTGGTTTCTACACTTCTTACAAAGGGATCCAAGGGTCATATAGGTAAATAGTTATATATTTAAAAAATCTACATAAAAACACTTTTGAATTCACCATGAAGATACAATTGCAAATAAATCAGGGTCTTTTACTATCTAGCGATTTACGAAGCCCTAACAATGCATATTATATATCCTATAAAGTATCCCTGAGTGGGTTAATTCTAAAATATAGCTTATTAAGTATTTGAGTTATATTTCGATGAACCTGATAACCTCACTCTATGTGAGAGGAGGGAAGGCCTCATTTACATAATATTATTATTCGACTTTTTCATTCATTGATACGAAGAACATACATTCAAAAACTACCCATGTACAAATTGAATTTTAAATATATATATATATTTGCATAAATTGTTATTATAGAACGAACCTATGTCTAAGTGTATACATATATTCAGGTTGCTGAATAATAAAGTTGACAAATAAATAAATAAATAATTTTTTCATATTGTACAAGGTTGGGATTTTAAATTCGGAACAAGTTTAGACCTCAATATCTTGGCAAACTTGAGATTTATATTTATGAAAATGTGTTGATCAGGTTCAACTGACAAAATTGTATCCGAAACCATACAAAATCTTTTAGATGTTTCCCGAATACAAACGCCGTGTAGGCATTTTTGTGTGCACGCTTAAGGACGCAATTAACTATATATATGATTTTCTAGAGAGCTTAAATTAAATGGAACCATATTTATTTCGGAAACCCCAACATTTATAAGATCTTCATGTATTGGGCAAATGAAATGTGGCCTACTAGCTCGCTGAATCTGTATGCATTGGACTACTAGGTGTGGACTGTCTGGGAAAGAGAGTCCGATAAACGTGCATATAACACTGTCGACTCAATTATAGAAGCAATGCCCAACAATGATAAGGAGTCAAGGGCTGTGCCATTTTTAGGGTCAAGTTCTAGGCTACAGTTAAAGCTAGAGGTGGTTGGTTTGAATGATTGACTTCACTATAGACCCTGAAATGTAAGAGCAAAATATTTATCAATTACTGAATTAATTTTGAGAAATAAAATATCTTAAAATTTTCTGGATTTAAAATCCCCACTCTGTATATATACATACATTCATAAGTAACTTTAATCATCAGGTATTTATATATTTGGTTTAAATCATAACATTTTATGAGTAAGAAAATTGAAGTGGGATGTCTAAAGATATTGATCAAATAAAAATAAAGATTTAAAACTAGGCACTAGATCCTCAGTGAATACAATATTTTTCTGTATTTTGTACCTACACTATTCTTGCCTTTTTTTTAAATTTGCCCTTATTGTATTAACATAAAAAAGACAATTGCAAATGTTTTAGATCTAAGCATTTACAAAGTTCTACAAAGCATAATAGGTAATATTAAAAGATGTAAAAAGATTTTCAAAATATATATACAAAATATTTCAAATATATTTGTTATTTGTCAATTTCTGTAGTCTTTTATTTAAATAATTTTTTAGGGAATGAAATTCTTGAACTTTACGAAATTACTTAAATATGTTATATGCATAAGTTAAGGATTAATTTATCAATAAATATACATTTTGTTGATAAAGTTTGTTTAAATCTTTCCATCCACTACAAAAGGATAATTCTTTATAGTCAATGCTTCTAGTATGTACTTTTTGGACAATAAAAAAAAAGGATTGGTTGTACTATAAATTGCTTGTTTTTATAGTTGTCAAATAAAAATTAATAGCCATTTATACTCAAAATTATGGTAGTATATATGGGTGTATGTGTATAGCCTTGAAATATAACCTTTGATATCAAATGATTAATTATATTTTTTTGGGCAAATGGCTTAACATTCTGTACAATTTTTGTTTATAAACAATTTATTATTACAAGTTAAAAAGGTAAATAGTAGAATAATATATATACAAAAATATTTATATGATTCTTAAATAAAAAATCAATATTTTGACATGTTAAAAAAACAGTATTTCATAATTTTATTTGTACACGGAAATTAATCATTAATGTGTTTTATCAAATTTACGAAGAAACGGTGAACAAATTTTATTAATTGAGGTTTGACTGATACTGCATACATTGATATCAAATCTGTTATTAGTTTAATCATAATCAGTATAATTTTTATGTTTGTTTTATAATAAACTTTTTAAGGAAACAATTGTGCTTTCAAGAATTCAGAGAAAACTTAAAAGTTTTAAATAATATATATTTTATCCTATATTTTATGAAATCGGAACACTTACTAATTCAATAATTAATAAAGGTTGAGTGATTGAAATTCATTTATATATCGATATATTAAAGCATATACCTACACAATTAGTTACAAAAAAAAATTAAACTTGAGCACTCTAGCTTACGTATAAGTCGAAAAAAGGACAATTGAACATGATCGATGAATTTATCTTCTTGCACTCCAAGCAGTTGATTGTCTCAAGGACCATCATCTACGCCGTCAGCAATTCCAAAATGTTGGAGAGGAAGGAAGTTCCTGTCAAACCAGGAGGATTTAAAGCAAAAAGAAGAGACAGATCCACTCCATTCCATGGGGGCTTTGCAAGAGATATCAGGGTTTCACAACAGATTGTCCATAGAGCTATCAAAAAAGTGGTTGGAAAGACCCTTGTGAAGGCGAAGATGCCACTTTTGTAATGAAAAAAACCCATCTCCTCCATTGCAAGACTCTTCTGAGTTCTTTTGAACTCTTTTCTTTTTTTACAATTATTCTCAACTGTATAATTATAATACAATAATTGTAAGGAATTATTCACAGCTGAGAGAAAGCTCATTCTAGTACAACCAATTAACTAACACAACACTCATACGGGGAAAGAATCAACAATCTACAGTTGACAACAAAATACAATTTAAATTTGATTGCAATTAATTTGAAGAAAAAAGATATGTAGAAATCGAATTGGTTGTATATTTATGATATAGTAAAGCTCTTTGCAGGGGCGTTTGCAGAGGCTGTAGCCCCCTCCCCCCTAAAAAAATAAAGGAATTATTGTTTGTTACCAGAAAATTTAAAATTTGATTTTTTTTTTGAAAATATTTAATATTTCAAATTTAATATTAGAACTTTTTTTCAAAAAATTTAATATTTGAAATTTTTTTGTAAAAAAATGTGGATTTTGAATTTTTTTTTATTCAAAAATTTAATTTTTGAAATTGTTTTTTAAAAAAATCCAAAAACCAAACCCACCCCGAAAAATATAATCCTGCAGACGCCCGTGCTATGAGTAATTTATCTATATTGATAAAACAACGTCTGTTTATTTAATTGTCTCACAAGGACTCATTTTTAACAACAAGCGAGTGTTTGCATATATAGCTAAAGCTCATTGCGTCATATTAAAAAAAAGAAGGAATATACATATACTTCGGATTGTAGATCCTAAGCACTTTTTAGCCTTCAAGTTTTTTTGTCGTTGTCTACTTAAACAATGTTTTATTTTATTTTCTCAAGCTGTTTTTGAATATTCTTTGATTATTGAGTAGATAACATCTAAGTATTGAGTAACTACGTGTGAGTGTGTTAATTAAATATGTATAACAACACTAAAGATCTCTTAGGGAGTTACCTTCTATGTTAATATAGCAAAATCTATATAATTAAGGCAATGTATGTCTGTTTATTGACTCTTAATAACTCGGATAAATACTAAGTACTACCCCTAGTAAGGCATAATTTTTAAAAATGCAACCCAGTTATATTCATATAGTTCACTTGGGTTATTTTACTGCTTTGAACGGTTGGGGTTTGATTGTAATTGTTACTTATCATTTAATGCATATATTGTAAATATTTATAAGTACATGGGTTCTATCAAAGATCCCAAGTGCCTACCCAAGTGTGAATTTATTTCATGACAAGAGAAAAAAAAAGGAATTGTGTGGGTTAAAGAAAAAACTCAATTTATTGTCTCTTTTCAAAAAATTCATGTTCTTCATTCAATCTAACCATTTGATGGTACTCCCTTTGAAGCACTCACATAAAAATGATAAGTTTAAATAAGCTTATCTTGAATAACAAAATAGACTAACGCCGAGCCATTAAACTTATTACTATGTTATGTATAACTAGAATTTCCTTAAATCTATTCAATAACGAGATTATATATATATTTTTATTATTTCTTTTTCTTGAATAGATAAGTAGAAATGTATATATTATGAGAAGAAAAAGAATAAGAAATAAAAGAACCATAGGCTCTATTCATTCATTGAATAGGTGAGGGGGGGGGGATTCAATCAGTGACATGGATGATTGCTGCTGGGGGCAAATGCTTCATTCATTCCTCTGCTTGGAAATATGTATTCAAACAACTAATTATTTTAACTCATTTTCTAAAAATCTTTATCTACATATTTAGGTTAATTGAATAATTAAGCAGGAACGAAAGATAAAAAAGCCTTAATCAAAACCCCCATTTCGTATACTTGAAACACAAGTAGATCATTTAGCCTTCTTGATTGAAGGTACGTAAAAAATTTCAAATATTTATTTGGTTATGTACGTTAATTTTACAAATATTCTACGCATTTAATGTCTTTTTTACTCAAAGAAATAAGTTTTTTTAATACTTAACATTAGAGTAATTAATTAATTTCTACAAGTTAATTGGTAGTTAGTTAATTAGAAAATAAAAATAACGCATTTTTTATTTATTTATTTATTTCTACTATAATCTGATCGCAAGAATAACTAAATAAATCAGGTAGTGATCCTAAAATTTTGACGTCTCATAGCATATAGTCTCATCCTAAATCTTAAATTCACAGCCGAATCGGATGTAAAAGTCGTCTCAAACCGAGTGGCCCATCAAAATCTGAACAATTTGAATTTTAAATTTCATTATTATGTAATTGACTAATTTAGAATTTCAACAAAATTAATACTATAAATATATGTGTATCTGAGCTCAGGCAACGGCGGAAGGCGTCGCCCTCAATATGCACCCAAAAATTGAGGGGGTTAGCATCCAGGTTGAAGGGGACCAAAAGTGTCAAAAAAGAGTCCTACATAAGAGGCGATGGGTATTTTCTTGCTGGTGTCAAAAGTGACCTTTCCACAAACTTTTTTGATAACTCGCTGGACAGTCTGGTGGGAAATCCCTAGATCTCTTTCACAGTCCCTCAAGGACTTGAGAAAATTGGCCTGGCTAAATTTTTTAACTCCTCCGGATCCAGTTTGTCTTTTGACAGAGCTCTTTTTCCTCCCTAAGTGAAATTCGTCGATCACGATCAAGTATCCTTTTCTCGACTTGTACGTGGGCTAAAGACTCCGGTTTTTTTTTGGTTTTTTTTTTGAGTAACTAATTGTTTATGCTTGAATATATCGAAATAAGAATTAATCACTCAGCTCTCATTAATTCTTGAATTAGTAAGTGTTCAAATTTCAATGGACAATCCGGTAGAACAATATCTACAATGTGACTTCATCATCAATGATCTTACGTTTATAAGAATCGAACATACTTTGATTAAGCCAAAGTTTAAAATAATACCAAAATATTATATTGCTTAACAAATAATTAAAATATTAAGTATTGATAAAAATAGTTGATGTTTCGAGTTTGATTATTTGAATTCAAGTAAAGTCGAATTCTACAAAAAACATCTTGGATGAGTTCAAATAATTTTTGAAAAATTGTTAGTTTAGTAAAATTGAGTCGTTTTGGAATTCGAGTAATACTCAAATCAAACACTAGATACAGTTTGGTGAAATCTAACCGTCACTTTAATTTTGTACAGCTTTAGAATGATAATCCTATAATATTATCAGTTGACATTTTAGAATAAGGTATTCAACGGGAGGGGAGACTTTGACTTTTGCTCTTAGGTCAATGGAAAGATGGAAAAGGCCAATCAACGGAGGATCATCAATCTGGCCCTTGTAAATGTAATGCTCAACCATCGCTAAAATTGTGGGAATCCATCCAAGGACCATAGCCCGTGACTGCGGCCTGATATGAGGTGAGATAAAATGTTGGAGGACTTCATAGAGGTCCTCTCTTGAAAAAGAAGAGGATATCACCCATCTAGTTCCCCATTGAGACCAAGTAGGGACAGAAGAGTGCCCCTTGTTAAAGAGGACAAAGGTAAAAACTACCAACTACCCATTGGTGCACTTTATCTGGCAGTAGGATAGAGCACAAAGCAACACAGACAAGAAGACACAAAATTGCCTCTCGGAAAACCTGGCAAACTTCTGGGAGAGCAAAATGTAGCTCCATCCTCCCCCTATATCAACCTTATGGCATCCAGGTCCCCTGCCCATCTGGAAATGGCCTAAAGGCTGTTCTGGACCTAGAGTGGGATACCATGTCCGAGGGTGTATTCTGGCTTCAGAAGGAGGTTGGAGCGGAGTGTTGGAGGTCAATGGTTGCCATTTTGAGAAACAAGATGTCAAAATCCTTTGCAAATTTTCTTATTAAACTTCAATTTTTCAGCTTATTACAAGTTATGTAGTCAAAATTCACCAAGATTTCTTTTCAGCCAGTAGGGCTAACCAGAGTTTACAAATATATAACCTAGTTAATCTTCAGAAATTCAAATTTTTAAGCAATAACTTGTGGTCCACTCATACCAGATTGAACAGGACGAACTCTTCAGGCTGCATGTTGAACGGCTACATTGAAACTTCACAGAAAGTTTTCAAATTTTATATCAATTTTTTTATGCTGTACAAGTTCATCTATGGTTCTAAGTAATTAATTACCATGACAATCAAGTAGGAAGAATGTTTTAGTTTATCTTTTGGTCATATTATACTTGGGTGGTCGAATCAATAAAATAGGCCTAGAAAAAGTGAAAATTAAATAATAAACTATATTTGCAAATCCTTGTGTTGAATAAAACATAACTCAAATTCTAAGTAACATTGTAATCAGCATATAAATCACTTCATCACTTTTATTCCTCAATACCTAGCCAGTGCCCTTTAAAACAATTCAAAATATTTGTTGATATTCTATCAAATACAACAGTAAAGTGATTGAAATGGTTATATACGAGTATGTACAGTATATCTATACCTTATATATGACCAGGCCTATGTTGTATTGTAGTATGTATGTATGTAGTAAAAATAGAACTTTACTTCAAGGTTGGTTGATATATTTTACATATAATTGACATTAAGGAAAACATATGCAAAACAATATAAGTATCGTGGGTTTTTATGATCAAATCACCATACATGTCAAGACTCATATCTAAATGTCTTTGAATAATGGTCAATTCTTGAAATAGGGAGTTAATTAAATTGAGACTGAATGGAAAGGTTTCAACTTATGTACAGCTCAGTAAATATATCTATAATAGATTAATTAATCATAACGACTCATTATTCATATTTGGACGACATTTACATGGTAATGTCCAAGGCAGGGCTTTTCCCCTTTCAGGTATTACTTATATTTATTTATTTCATAGTGTCAGGTATTCAACAGATGGCGAAGCGGGGTTTTAATGGGGAAGGTATTAATCATTTTTAAATGAAATAATGACAAAAATAAAAATATTAATAGGTACGTATTTATTTAAAAATATATCTACCATAATTGAAAACCTATGATATACTAAATACTTATCAAAACCTTGCTCAGAGTTTATGCATTTTTAATCATTTGGTCTTTGTTTCAAAGTTTTTATCCTGGGGTGAAAGATGTCAATGGAGAAAAAAAGGGCTGAAAAAAGAAATGCATTTCAAAGACTTTTTGAATAAATTGTTCAATTTGGCTCTGTTCATGAGCTCAGACCCTCAAGTATGAACGTAAATCATGAACAGCGCTCAATATCTAAGCCTGCAATATTTTTTACATTCCGTTTGGCCTATTATTAAACACATCCGAATCAAACATAATAGCCATCCCCTAAAGCAATCTTTGCTCAATGACATCATCACAGATATCATTAAATGGCATTATCATCATTCAAACTTTATTTATTTTTATTAGTATAATAAATACTTAAATTAGACCTAAACAAAGCATAATGTATAAAGCATAAAGCTATTTTCCTACATAAAAGATACTTATAGTTTTCCTTAAGTAATTAAATTTGTAAACTGAGATAATATGAGTGAAAATGATACTATCCAAAATGAGTTCAAAAATTGGTAATTTTCTCTGACCGATAAGAAAGACAGAGCCAATTTGAAAAAATTTATCAGGAGTTGATACAACCTTAGTAAATACCCTAGTATACACTCATTTCTTGTACAAAATCCTTATCTTATAAGATGAAATCTTTTGAACAGGGAAATTTCAGAATTGAAATAGGTCAATCTGTTAGAATAATTAAACAATCATCAAAGTAATCTGGAATAATAACATTAAAATATATCAAAATAAACGAATGCATTTTGCGATGTGAAGTAATAAATTATAATGAGTAGTAGAAGGCGTTACTCGGCAACTTAAAGTCAATAAATAAATAATCTCAGTATATGTACAATGTACATACATACAACTATAATTTATGTGTTTTTCGATGGCGTAGAAAATGAATTTAATGAAAGGGATTATTAATCTTTAGTCAAGTATTTAAACTACTTACTACATGAAAAAAGGCCTAACATATATGCATAGGTACTTTTAAATACATACAAACAATGGTTTTATTATATTTATGTATTATCTAGGAACATTGTACGTACAATATATATTTTATTCATGAAGTATATTTTAGACTCGACCTGTACGTATATCGGTAAGCCAATTTAATTGGCCAACAATAGACAGTTAGAGAATGCTCAGTAGACGTGGGAGAAATTCTTTTCATTACAAGTCCAAAATCGAGTCAAAAATATTACAAGTCCTATTATTACAAAGTATAAAATAGTACTAATTACAAATATAAAAAAGTCCTTAAAATTTTTGATCGAGTCCAGTTTGACTACTTGAACATTTTCATCAAGTCCTCAGATTTTATTTGAGTTTACTTTAACTCTATAACTATTATATAGTGTCCCTAATGTTAAGGCTTTTCGTTAAATTTTCTGTATAAAAAATACTTTTAAGAGTACTATATCTCCAGTGAAGAAATTGAAATGACTGGGATAAAATTTATGAGAAAATGGTCTGAAATCCAATAAAGTATTGAATTTTAACCTTAGAATTGAAGTCAAGTATCAAATTTTTGATTGTGAGATCAATTGAGTAGCAAGTTTTCAATAGATGGACTTTGATAATTGGTTACCGACCAAAGATGTCGATTATATAACTTAACCATAAATTTTTATTATGCCTTTTCGCCCTCCCTCACTCTTAATTAATATTTTTGATCCTGACCAAGGTTAATAGAAATACAAGGCTATAACATAACTCGTTTACGACTAATGTTTCACTTCCACAACACTTTTCAATAGTAACGTCATAGAATATGATTGGTTGTATGTTTTATCAAAATCTGTCTGTCTAACTCAGTAGTCGGTACGATACATCCAATTGAAAATTATAGCAAGCCCGATTACATGACGGTATATCCTTTTATTTCTATGGGACATATTTACATCGGAATAAAATGAAATATATTTGTGTTCAATACAAATTGAATCAACATTTTTAAAATCTTAACTAGAATAATTAAAATATGTCTCAAAATCTTGACAGATGAGCTATGAAGTAGTTGAAGTGGCCATACTTGGTTTTTTTAGAGCATAGAAGCATGGTAATTGTGCCTAATAATGCTATCTTATTTTTCAAATAACTTTTTTTCGATTACTCATCCTTATTAGTTTTCTGAACGTTGATAGGTTGAATTCCAATTAGCTTTTGTTAGCTGTGAATAATTAAATAACTATCGACTATTTTTTGGCTTTTTTATCTGTTTTTTTTTTAATTTTCTGTGAATAGCTATGGATTTGAATGTTCGTTTCTAAAAAATTTACAATAGAAATTTAATTTCTAATTTTTTTCAGAAACAATATAACTTTTCGAAAATAGCTTTGGAATTTTGAAACTTTTTTACAAAAAGTTATATTTTTCAATTTTTTTTCCAAAAATTTGATTTTTGGATTTTTTAAAAGAATTTATCATAACAAGCCCCCCCCAAAAAAAAAAAAAAAAAAAAATATATATATATAAGCCTGGATACGCCCTGGTATTGACTTGGTTGAAGTACATACATTTTGTTGATGTAATGGATACATAACAAACAGAAAGTGATCCCATGGGTAAAGACATAGTTGTTAGTCTACTTAGTAGACAAATCAATTTTCTTAAAAAATGTAAAAAAATAAAAAAAATAACCAAATAAATTGTGTAGGAGAAATTAGATTGCCCGATCATTTTGCAAAATGCCCGTAACATATATGTCATAAGATACTGATATCCACATATCTATTGTTATTCATTTGTAAATACTTATGATGGCATAGCTTCAAATTCATAATGATCTTATCATTTATATCCCATAATTCATATCCATCTTTCATCATTAGTAATCTCTCCCGTGCCGATCTCTCCCTGCACAGCGTTACACATAACCTACTTACCAGTAAAAATGAACCAAATTATGAGGACAAAAAATCCTCCTTAAAAAAGAATGAAAGGTCCGATAAATAATTTACTAGGAATGCATTTTCCTTGTAGCACCATAGATATTTCCTCCAGGATAGCCGACATATAGAATGATTTCTTAAAATGTAGGTGTTTTTATATCTTTAAAATATATAACTGATATATATAAAGTCATATAAAAGTTATTTACCATATTTTCATGATTGTAACCTATATGCAGATATAAAATTATTCCTTGAAATGTCAAAACAATTAATGAAATAGGCAGCTCTTGCTTTAAGTCCTGCTAATCCTTCAATCCATATTTCATTTCAAGTTACTCACGAAGATATATTTTTGATATCATATTTCATTGTCTTCTACATATTATTTAAATTAATGTATCCAAATCTAGATTGTTCATTTTAGTTCAATTCAAAAAATTTAGCCAAATATATGTCAAGTACCTTGAAATAATAAAAATCTTCATATAATAATACCAAAATCAGGTAAGAAGATGGATAATTTCTTGGATGGTACATATACCAACACGTTAACATTATATATATATATATAAGGACCTATAACTATGTTACTGGGAAATATTTATAATAGGAATAAATGAAGGAAGTATGAAATCCCTTGAAATCTGTTTAATTACTTTTTGATTTTCTTTAAATTGCATGTATCACATTTTAACTAATCCAATTTTAAATCATTTTTTCTCCTTTCAAAAGAAACACCGCAAAAAGGTTTAATCCAAGAAATATATCCATAATAATCTTTGATAATGCAAGTAGTATTCCAAAAAAAGGATTGTCTTATTAATATTGGGAAGTGTACAGTGTCAGGAAATGAAATCTTTTTAGAATTCATACATGTTCTAAGTTATATGCAGTGTAATAGTTGAAATTTCAATTTATTGTCTTTGCATCTAATTATTATAACACCAATCTTTCTAATAATTAATTAATCCATTGATGCTCTCATTCTGTTTTGATCCATTCAAATTACTTACTTTTTTTTTTTTTTGTAATATTTACAAGTAATGTAACAGTGAGTACTAAAACATTTTAAATAAGCCAAAGAATGCTTATTAACTAATCATTTTCATAAAAAAAAGTCACAAGTGACATAATTAATATTTCAATATATATTAGGGATATTCCAGTTATTCAATTACAAAAATCAAAAGTATAATGAATTCTTTTTTTTAAAGATAACTTGTTAAAAATATCTTATACGAGGATATATTTTCATAATTCTACGTATATGTCTGTGACAAATAGACTCACTACATCATATTTAAATAGAAATATTACACTGAATATAGGTTACTTCTTTTAACTTAGTTGCAGGAACATCTTTGTAATGGCTTTAAATTCAAGTTTTTGTTCAACTTTTATTTACTCTTGACACTATTGTAAAAACTTATTTTATAGCAATAGACTATGTTCTTAATTATGACTTTTTTCTATTTAAAAAAATGGAGAATCTAGATTTTAATCTTGTAGTTCTTCTTGATTAAAGGAAGTTCATAATGTTCTTATTTTTTGAAGTTAGAATCCATCCCTATTTCTTTGAACAAAAATGCTTATGTTTTAAAAATCGGTCAAACTTAAAATTTTCGATTTCTTTCATTCAAAATTTTTAAGGTGTTACTTAAAAATTGAGATTTTTTTATAGATTTAAAAGTGTTTATTTAAAAAAGGGTGATTTTCTACATAACACACCTCTTAAATTGATTTGAGTACTTTTTCGATGATGTTTACAACTTTGGAAGGTCATAAATTAAGAATTTGCATTTATTTTCTGTTAACGATCCAGTGATTATATGTTTGTGATTGCATTCATGAGCCGAAATTTTGTCGATGGCTCAAAACAAAGATTTTAAAACTTATATGGCTGATAAGTAATATTTTCAATCATATGTTAGTACTTTTGAGGATGGAGAGGGAACTTTTGCAATGGAAGAAACCATTGCCTCCGTTAAAAGACTCTCTTGAGTTAGTCTTTTGAACTCTTTTTGAAATTTTTGGCCCGCTACATTTCTGATGCAGACCCACTCAATTACACCTATCGGGTGCATGTCAAGTTTGATACAGTATAAACTACTAATTTTTCTGCCTCTAGCGAAAGTGGTTTAATTTACAAAGATATTTTATTCAAGCAATAAAAATTACTGTAACATTTAATGTTTAATTATTTAAACATTAAACGAGCGTAGTAAAAATTGTATTTTTATATATGATTATGAGTGTTCTGCAGTACGGATAGCCAGGATATTGCTAGTGGTATATACATAAAAATAATTATTTTGAAATGACATTATGCTGGCATGAAAATACACGTGACTGTGAAGGGGAAGTGGTTTTAGAAATCTATATTTTGTAGCGATGTACTTGAATGAAAATGATTACTATTTTATGTAGAACATTAGTCCATATTTATGTATATAATTAATGTGTATATCTCAGGGGATGTAAAACAAAAACGTTTCCTGATTTACATGCATATAACATGTAACCTTCGACTTGATTATGTTTTAAAAAAATATTTTACTTGAGAGTTGTATTTGTGACTTTATTAACTTTAGAAAAACTTAATTAGGGAAGGGGAGATCGAGTAAACTTTGCAAATGCTCCTTTTTCTAAAACAGCTACACTAATAAAACTTACACAGTTGTATAATATAATGCATATTTTGTCAACTTTTTATCAGTTTATTTGATGAAAACTGTTTTTGAGGGGTTGTTTTTGTAGTAATGCTGGTAGTTTATTACTGTTTTTTATGTAATGGATATCATTTGAATTATTGAATTATTTGCTCCAAGTTAATATAGTTATATCAAAATTCAAAACTCACTCGTTGATGATTAATTTGAGATATTTTAACGCTCTGTACAAAACGGACAGTTGCAAAAAGTCCTGCAATTTTCCTCACATTATTTATTCTTCTTTTTTATTTGTATATAGTAGAATTTTGTGTGTGTGTGGATTTTATGGGTGTCCACACCACTAGACATTGGAGGTTAAAACTTTACGTGGGTGCCTCTTTTGAACCTGGCCCGGATAAAACGGGAGCGCCGATTTTCGGGGGGAGGGGATCATATAAGAAGGACTTATTCTATACCAAAAACATACAAACTGTTTTTTAGAGCTTAAGGAGACTAGATAGGGGTTGATCTATAAATCAAAAAGTGACTGGCGTCTCGAAATACATCTAAGAATAACAACTTTTTTTATAATTTATTCAAAATCACAAAAACTGAGTGCAAAAAATAAATTATTGAAGATCGCACTTTTTTTTTCTTTCGGTGTCAAAAAAAATGGATTTCCAATGTAATATTGGATTCGTAGATAAAATAAAGTTTGTAAAAATTTGTTTAGAAATTCGTTTGCATATAAATATTACAGATACAAATCGATTTAAATTAAATATCTGTTATTTTCTGAATAATTTTTCCATTTATGCCATTTTTTTTTACTATTTTTCATCAAACGTCAATTTTCAATTTTTAAGAAGGAATGCCACAAAACAATGTATTTTGGATTTAAAATATTACCCCAAACACTACAATACAGTATTTTCAAGTTCTGGAACTTTTGTTTACATAATTTGTCCCATATTTGTAAGCATAAACTTGTTATCGAGTGTTAATATTTGTGACGATATTATTATCCAGAACTTTTTTAATTCTGCAAGTAGGAAAAAATATTGGTAGGTTTGTGTTCCTCCTTACAATGGCAATAAATACTATTTATTACTCTTTTTTATTTTTTTGCAAAATTATCACAAAATCGTTTTTGCAATTTTCTTTGTGAATTTTGATTTGCCATTTTTTTTAAATTCATAATAATCAGTGGCTTTCGCATGATTATATATATAAATGTATATATTTGGGGGGAGGGGGGGTTTTGTGGTTTAATCTTTGCTCCACAGTATAATTTGATCGAATATTTCGTTTTAGAAAATAAATCAGTTTTTTCCTGTAATTTTTTCTTCTACATTAATAATTTTTCCATAATTCATGCATTCATACCGCCCCCCCCATTGTAGACCCCCCTGATAATACATATACAGGCCATATTTTTATAATACTTGCCTGCACCAAAGGGGTCTAAACAGTAAGAAGAAATCACATTCACCATTGTCAAAGTGATTGCCCGCTACCCCATTGGCCTGAGCAACGCCAAGTAACCCTTTGTTAGTTTTTTATATTTATACTTCACATCAGGTATGTTTTTTTCAGCCAGAACAGGGCTTTGAAGAGTTTTTTGTGAGTGAATTTCTCGAATCAATAATATTTATCATTGGTCTGTAATATAAATCTGTTTAATAAAATATAGCAAGTCTTACAGTCAAACTGGCTCTGAGAAATTGAGCCAAAAAACAAGTTGGTTGCAACTGCTCCTAGTCTTCCCTCCATTCAGCAAACATACCATTTAAAATTGATGGATTTTAATCTCATTCAGTTTATATTAACGTGAAAAATTATGACTCTGAATTAATAGTCTATCTCGCTGCTACAACTTTTGTAAATCAAAAAGTATATATTTTTCAATAAATATTAAAATATAAACTTATTATTTATAATCTATTCAAAATATTTTTAATTAAGTTGGTGATAACAGAATAACTAACTATTATAACTTACATTTCCTAATTTATTCATTCATTCATTATATTCTACCATAATCAAATATTTTGATAAATGTAAGATTAAGCTAATGCAAATATGAAAGGAATATTTTGGAAATTAATTAATTGATAACTTTATCGCAACTCTATATTTATTCATGAGATATTATTCAATTGAAAATATTGTCTGCATAAACTCATCGTCCACAATATTTGAATATGAAAGGCAATTTATACTCTGAAGGAGTTTAATTTTGTGGTTAATTTTCTTTAATCATTTTACTTAATTGAACGTTTCATTACAGTGAAAACGAAACAGAGATTCTTTGTATCTTTTATATTTATGGTAGTATATATATATTTCATTCAAACCAAAAAAATTATGTGTACATAAAACCTGTTTTATATAGTTTGTAAAGTATCCTACTCGTATTATCAGAAAATTACAGATGAGTCAAGGCTTTATTAACTACATATATGTACATATTAAAATTAAGGGGCTTTAATAGCGCTAATGATCTAGAAATTCTCATGATCGAAAGGTGAGCTTTATTAAAATAATAATCCCATATTTTGTAGCTTTAAATTCTTTCATTATAAGTCTCCAAATCCTATTATTACATTGCAAATTCAACTTTTATTCAAATAAAAATATATTATTTGGTTTGATCCAATTAAGCACTCATACCTAATTTTTGCTTATCTATACAGTCTACCTTCTAGAGTTCCTCTCCCGGTATCTCATTTTAGCGTCGTCCTATGGCATCCTATGGCAAATTCTAAAAAAATTATATTGTCAGGAAATCCTGTATCTAATTATTTCGTAATATAAGCTTAATAAATAGTTAGATGGATTCTACTGATGAGCAAGTTGACGTTTAGCCTGCTGTCAGGCTGTGTATTTCACAAGTTTTTTTATTGCAAGTGGCATTGGGTTACAGAATTTAAAAAAACAAAACTGCACGCAATGCACATTCTGCACATAATTGTTGACAATGATGAAACGAAGTAAATGAAGGTTGAGAATATACAGGGTTGATCTTATTTAGTGGTATATATTTAATTATTTTCAATCTTTAAAGAGTAAAATTAGATCTAGAAGTTTTGTGATGACATTTATTTAAGACAATCAACTCTAATAATTGCCTCAATTGAGGCTTAAATCCCTTGTAGACCTTGACTATGTAGTTAGAGTCGAGCTTCTTGAAGGAAGTCTCAAGAGCATCCTCTCCTCCAAACGTGCCTACAAAGAGTAGAACAAGGGATGATGAAGCAGCTGTTCTGCTTATCCACAGTGAATTCTTTTCATCAGAATAGAGTAAGACTTTGTCTGAATTTTTTTTGGCCTTGAGAAAATTTAGAATCTTCTTTACTCTTTTTAACGGTCTCCGCTTGTTCTGTTAAGAGATAAGATGTCTTGTTGTCCTAATCTAACATTTTGCACTCCATGTCATTCCGGATTGCAAATAATAAAATGTGTAAAACTAGATAATATGTGTAAGAATGGTCTAAAATGTATTATTTCTTCTTAAATTTCTCCTTATTATTTACTTATGAGATCCGGACATTTACAATAATTCAGCACAGCGACAATTTCCGGGGAAATGAAGAGCCCTACTACCTACACATATTATATGTAGACTTCCGTTGCAAAGTTGTATGAAACCTGAACGAATAACATGTTCCTTCCCTTATACTTTTGATCCACTGATTAAAAAAAGATATACAAGTTTATGGAAATAAAATAGATAATATAAAGTCATATATATTTTTAGAATTTAATTAATTTATTTCATTGATTGAATGAAGTAGCTATAAGTTTTTCGACTTACCACTTTTGAGTCTAAATATTATTAAAGAAATATTTCAATGAATTATCTTACTTGGATCTTGTTTGAAAATTCCATTAGAGATGAATCTCTTAGTTATTTCCTCCTAATGAGGAATTAGGACTATGTACAATAACTGGTAATATATAAAATAGTGACTATTCGCTCTATCTCTCTCTATGTGACTACATAATATGTATTTGCATAATTATATTGTCTCTCTTAATAAAAAGAGAGGGAAAAAATCGTCTTACAGACTGGCCCATTAAAATCTGAACACTTGCGTCCCAGTACTAGTTGGCAGTGGCTTTCAGGGCCATGGTGCTTGGATAACGGACACCGCAGGCCTTCCCCTCTAATGTACTCAAAAGTTGTAGTCGAGGGAGTTGGCATCATGACTGAAGGGGGCCAAAAGTGCGAAAAAAGAGTTCAAAAGAACTCAAAGGACTTATTCAAAAAAGTCATACAACCTAGGAGATGAGTGTCAGGTATAGGTATTTTTATATTTAAATTAATTGAAATTATTTTATTCCACATTTATTCATGTTGTAGTTTTATCATGAAAATTTATTCACGAAGTCGTTTAAGCCCTGAGCGCACAATAGCCTTACCCATTTAAATATAACAAAATCTCTACCCTTTTTGTAAACATCTATGTTAGTGCATACCCATAATTTTTGAAACATTATGCAAGAACAGTACAAAAAAATTGTTTGAACTGTCATCACTTGAATATTACATTCATTCATTTATGCATCAAATTATGAGGCACATGTGAATAGCACCTTTGTTCAGAGATACTTTTCATTGGTACAAAAATAGAAATATATGCATGGATACATATTAGTGTTGAGTGGAAATTACTAGAGTTATTGTAAATGGAACTTATTCGGTCCTAACTCTATTGTTAAAGGACTAGAATCGTAGTAAAATTCGGTCAACACAAATATTGGCCTCGATGAGTCCCACAAAATGACTTTTTGAAGAATATTTATTGATAAAAAATTTAATGACCAATTTGGTCCATTGTTTCAGACTGCGGTTTGGACCAAAATATCTGTACAAATCGGTCTAGAAAAAATCAATTAGAACCAAACCCGAAAAAGATATTCGGTCTTGAACCGAGGCTTAACACTAATATATGTACTAATTCAGTGTATGCAATTTATAGATCCGAAGGATTAAGATAATACGGATTAGAAGTTCACAAATACTCATCGCCTTAATGTTAAGTATTTTTTAACTCACTTTATTGGGTGGTTTCATATGCTTTTCCGCAAAGTTAGGACCATTTACATATTCGCATCATAAGTAATTTATGGATCGTGTTACTGCTACCTACTAGCATAACTATGCAGACAAATACATGGTCGTACCTATATATTAACTGTTTTCCATGAGTCATTAATTTATAAATATGTATCTATAGGTATGTAACCATACAAATTTATTCATATCTGTCGTTTACATATGGTTGTCTATTTGGAAAATACTAGGAATGTTTACAATCATATTCCATTAGTTCCAAAATATACCTACCTACAAGCAGATGTTTTCCCTCTTCTTCCTCTGTCAAACTCCAAATGTTTTTCTTCAAAACAATATTTGAAATAATTTGTACATTTAGGCTTACATGTTTATGAGCAGACTATGTACATAAATATTACAACTGTTGCCATATTTAATGATTCTAACATAAACAAATTATATACTTAAACTTAAACTGCTGAACTTAAGTTGCTTTAGTGGCACGTATTTTCGAAAAAAAAAACTGCTGGTAGTGTAGTATCATCACAAGGGCATCCGCAAGGGGTGTGGTGGAGGGGCTGTAGGCCCTCCCAAATTAATTAGTTTATCTTTTCAATTTTTTTTCCTAAAAAGTTTAATTTTCTGTGAATAGCTATGGATTTTTGATATTAGAAATTTATATTTGAAATTTAATTAATGAAAAAGAGGATGGACCGATCGGCATTAACACTAAGGCAAAGGGAGTCCTAGAATATATTTCCAGTACTACGCTGTGGTTCGATAGGCACCATATAAATATATTAGATAGGGTATGTAAAACGGTTGCAATACACTGATTAGTCCACTTACTTAGGTATACACCTTATTCAGAGAAAATTAAAGACAAAATGCAGATCCTCCAGGAAAATTTATATGGGATTCAATGCAAGCTTATCTTTCAAAGAACTGCCATTATGGTCAAATTTCATCATGAGCATAGGTCTAAAAAAATATAGAAACTGTGTAGGAATCTTTAAACTTTATATGGCTGATTAGACTAAGAAGCTGTTCGGATTTCGGGGCAAAATTCTTGAAAGACAATTTTAAAAGGAATACGGGGTTTCAACGAAAGAATTTTCATGGGTCTTGCTGAGCTGTTCAAGTCTTCAAGTATGGTTAGTGCTTACAAGAGGAAATGACCAATTCATGGAAATGAATGGTGGACTTTGTTCTTCCTATGCTGGGTGTAGACGAACCAATGAACTTCAACCACAGGTTGAACACTAGAGATGAATTTTTCAAGATATTAGGACTTTCCGCAATTGGACAATTATGGAGCGAATCCCCAGATGCCACTCCAAGGACCTTCTTCCATATTAAAAGAATTAAAAAAATGATTAAAATTTATTATACAATGCTTTATTATCCCCAATCCCGTGCTACATGGTGTTAGGAACCATATTTACATGAAGTGTTTACAAGAAAGCCATCAAAAGCCAAATTGTGGGTTATCTGGCTGATTTGGGGTATAAACGCTTCCATCGATTAGGTTGTAAACCGTCGGAAGATGTACTGAAAAACTATAAAAAAAATATTTTGCAACCCTTTTTACAAATAAATACAGAGAGAGACTACACACTCTGTAAGTCCAGTTTAGAGACTTCAGGGCATCTTTTTTGGGATTCCCAAAAGTGATTATCATTGTGCACATGACCACTGAGCTTTTGAGGAAAAACTGGAATTAAGAAATAAAGATTGGGGATTGGCTTGTAAGGTCACTGCCTAAACATAGATTTCACTTCAAAATAGAATACTCAGTAACTAAGGTGCTATTTATTATCTACGCCGCAAGAAGTAAGATCTTTTGTATATCCTTTTAAAAAATATAGGTCAACTCTGTGGTAGCCTTTTCCACGATTGCAGTTCGCTTGAATACAAAAAGGAATTACAGTAGTTATAGACAAAATCAAACTAACTCACTGAAAAGTAAGATTTCGTCTCCTTTCTGCCCTCTAACTATTCCTTTTAGTTTTTATGTTTATGTCAGCTATCGATTTTTTGCTTCTTTTACCCTTATAACTGTTTTAAACGTCAATTGGTTTTATTCAAATTAGCTCTTGTTAAGCTTTGGAAAATTTCAAAGAATTAATTATTGATCAATAATTCTATAGTTAGGAAGAATTAAGTGCTAACTACTATTTAATTTTAGACTCTTTTCCTTTATTTTCGGAAGAAAGGTTGGAGGTAAATTATTGCTATTTTATCAAATCTATGTGATTTTAGCTAAAATAATCAGTTAAGGACATTTTCAGCATCATCTTTATAAATTGGATTTTGAAGTTTAGTTCATTAAAAATATGCACTTTAAATAGCTGATAGCAAAATTTATTATTC
This sequence comes from Lepeophtheirus salmonis, assembly GCF_016086655.4. Classification (NCBI taxonomy): domain Eukaryota; kingdom Metazoa; phylum Arthropoda; class Copepoda; order Siphonostomatoida; family Caligidae; genus Lepeophtheirus; species Lepeophtheirus salmonis. Next base: position 27,491,905 of record NC_052131.2, read on the forward strand.
ATTTAGGTTTTGTTTTTTTGAAGACTTTTATAAATCAAAAAATAATTATACATTAAAGTTGAGTGATTAAAATTAATTCATATTTCGATTTATTGAATAATAAGCAATTACTTACAAAAATAAAAGAAACTTGAGCTCTCCGGCTTACATACAAATCGAGAAAAAAAACACTTGAACATGATCGTCGAATTTCTTTTCGCGCACTCTAAGCAGTTGGGCGTCCCCAGGACCAACATTTACGCCGTCAGAAAGTCTGAAACGTAGAACAGGAAGAAGGGCTCTGCCAAAAAGGCTAAACTGGACCAGAAATGTCAAAGAAAATAGCTTTGGCCAATTTCTTCAAGTGCGTTGACACCAGACTGTCCATAGAGCTATCAAAAAAGTGGGTAGAGAGTCCTTTGTGAAGGTACAGAGGCTACTTTTGACTCCAGTAATGAAAGAAACCCACCAACTCCGTTGCAAGACTCTTTTGAATGATTTTTTGAGACTTTTGGCCCCCTACAACTCAGATACCAACCCCCTTGAGTACACCTTTAAGTTACATATTGAGGAGAAGTCTTGCAGCGTCCGTCATCCAAACACCGAGGTCCTCAAATCTACTGTCAGACAACACCATGACGCTATGACAGATGATTATATCTTCAGCCATCTTTAGCCGCCTGTAAGCTATCATTACCGCTAAGGGCGTCTACGTTTATGATTAATTTTGTTTAAATTCTATTCGTAATTATATCTTGTTGAAGTTTAAAATTCAAAGAATTTAATGAACCACTCGATATTACTGCCTCTAGTTGATATATTTACAACATGTATGACTCAATAAGGACTAATACATTTATTAGGTCCATTGAAAGAGGGGTGTGGAAAGGAGATTCCGATTTAAAGCTTTTTTTGGGATTGGGGAGGGAGGGGATATTGTATATTTTGGAGTCCACTACATTCAGAACGGATCACTGTTTTACTGATCACAAAACCTTTTCAATATGAAGTGTATCAATGGTCTTCAAGATAACCAATATATAGTGTATTTACAAATGCATACTACTTATATAATAAATTTTCATTTTTGTAAGCGTGAACGCTTGGTCCATAAAATCTAGGGAACCCGAAGAATGAAGGATTTACAGGTTGTTTTTTAAGTTATAAGCAATTGTACACTTATTCCTCCAAACCAGATTCTATTTCGAAAAAATTTCAAAGTCAATAAGGAAGTATAAAAAATTGATCGAAGTGTATTTTCGAGCTTATCCACATTTAAAGAAGCAAGAAAAGCTCAGGAGGAGTGAAACCGAGTGAAAGGGGTTTCAGAGGAGCACCAGAACATTATTTAATCAATAGAAGGAATTTCTGGGTTATTAAATATATAATTACTACAACCAATTTAAGTAAAAATAATATCAAACATTAACGGGGGGGGGACTTAAAAATTGTACTTTTTCCCTGGACGTAATAAATGTATGTATGACCCCTAAACATAATACTGACCATGGAGAGATCATAGCCTCCCTACCAAGATGCTTAAAAACAAGGGATCTCTACTGTATGAAACCAGTAAGAAATAATGATTAAAATTTGTGTGACGTAATTTATTAGACTTTACCTCCCTTATGAGTTGGTTTTGACACTTCTGAATTCAAAAGGCTACAGCTAGTCTTGTATCAATCCTTATTTGTTTGGTCCAGTCTTAGGATAGGAGCTATCAGTCCTTCGTCATCAAGGACCAACTTTATAATTTTTAGGAATGAGCTGGACCAGACCGAGTAGTCTTCAGTACTAAATAAGGACCAACACTACACTAACTACAGCTAAACAGTCATTGATATAAAATACATTTGTTAATGATATATTTTCATCTAGCATTTCAAAGTATTAATGTTGGTTTTTGGAGATTATTCTGACTATAATTCAATTCAAGAATCAATAATAATTATTGATTCTTGAATTGAATTGAGCTTATGAAGGGAAATACTATGTTTGCGATCGTTTTGATAAACGATCTTTTTTCACTCGTCTGCTGTCTCTAGTGGACCGTGCCTTTTACAAATAACAATTATGCCCCTCAATAGAATTATAGATATAACGAAACTTAAATTTTATTCTACTAAACTACTGTGTCGGGACCACATATACGATTCTTGTGGTTAAAAATAAGTTATTTATAAATGTGCCTCTCAGACCTTTGATTACATATGCATAAATGAATCTAATAATAACATAAATTTTACATAAATTGTCTTCTCAATCATTTAAAAAAATGTTTCCAAATTTTTGGGATTTTATGTTCGATTGTGAAAAAAGTAATTTTTTTTTTTTGCTTTATGTCAATGCTTTATAAGAAGTGTTACAATCATCCGATTTAAGAAAAATATGCTCTGTCCTGCTCGATAACTTCTTGCCAACTTCATCATGCCCTTTTCCTAGATGCCCTTGTTTCTATAACAAAAAACTCGTACAGCCAATTTTCACTGGCCTCTATTAAGGCCAAATTTGTTCCCCCTAAGCGTGTTGACCATAGACAGGCACAGGTGATAATCACAATAATTGACTATTGATTATGGATGCACAAAAACTTCCCACCTGAGTTTCTAGAATGCAAAGAAAAATGAGTGGGAGTTGGCATTGTCTTGATGAAACACAATTCCTCTCTTACTCGAGTTTCTTTTTTATTCAGCATTCTGCAAATGGTTTATAACAGTTCTATAATCAATGTTCAGCTCCTCGCAATGCTGGGAATACTAATATGACGGTATATCTCGATATTTTCCGTGATTTTATCGATATTTTCGACAACAAGGCCCCCAGTGCGTGGCACATCATTCATTTTCACTACAAATACATCGCAAATTGACTTGTTCACTTTCGACACGTTATTCCCCTTCAAATTGTAATTTAAAATATGGCGAATTTCTTCCATTGAGACCTCCATACTCGATGCATGATAATTCAAGACTGAACCGGCCAAGCGCAATACTGTCAAAAATAATTTGTAGTATACACTCACACCTTTACAACCCTTATTGTATGATCAGAAGTGATCAATAATGAACAAGATATAACATACATACATAGTTAAAAAAAAGAAGAAATACAAAATTACTTTTTCTACATCCTGTTATATAGAATATCATTCAAAAATTTTGAAAAATAATAAATATAAATGTCATCTCAAATTAATCAATCTCGTAGGAAAATCCTGGCTAAGGCCCTAATTGCCCCTCAATGAATTGGAGTTATCTCCTTAGATATAGGTAATTTTTACGGGAGTGCAACTATATATTCTGAGCAGAGTTTTGTCCACAGGGGGTGGACTGGAGGGGATAACCGCCTCATTTAAGGAATTTTTGCTAATTACTTTAATTCAATATTTGATTTTTTTTTTTTTAAATTTAATATTTGAACTTTTCTTTAATTTCCATTATTTTTTCAAAAAAATTAAATTTTCTCTATATACCTATGGATTTTTCAAAAAAAATATATAAACTTTATTTGATTTTTGAAAAAAAAAAAAATCCAAAAAGTGTAATTTTCTGGAATAGCTATGGATTGTTCAAATTTTTTTCCCAAAAATTTAATTTTTATGAACAGCTGTGGATTTTCGAAAAAAAAATTCAAAAAAATTTTACATTTGAAATTGACATTTTGAATTTTTATAATTTTTTCCAAAAAATCTAATTTTTTGGGAATAGCGATGGATTTTGAAATTTTTGTGAATAGCTGTTGATTTTGTATATAATTTTCGAAAAAATTAATATTTGACATTTTTTTTTCAAATAGATCAATTTTGATCCTCATAATTAATATGTATTAATACTGCTTTGATTTAATTTAAGCTACTCATAACAATGTTTGGATAAGAGGACAAAAGATTCCATCAATGGAGTTTCATTCCATCAAGATACCATTTTCTTCAACTTCTTTAAGGAATGTCATTGTTATTACAACATACTATAATAGAATCAAAATAAATACTATAATGTGTCACAAAGAGCAGGCATTGACATAATTACGAATGACATCAGGAGTAATAATAATATTCAATGAAATAAATATAAAAGACGAGAAACGATATTTTCTTTGTGAGCTCATTTAAGAACATAAGCCATGATGCTGCTGCATATCTAAAAACTCCAAATAAATGATCAGTTATGTACAGCAGCCAAAGTACAAAGCCTTTTTATTTAAGCAACCTACGCACAAAAATAATTAAACACAGGGTGACGAGAAGAAGAATCCAGTGTGGATTCAGCAGAATGAAAAGAACCACACGACGTTTCCTCCTCTGATGATCGCACTGTTTAATATCTGAATATTCTTTTATGTATCGTCGTCATGCATTCAAACACGGTCATACATTATCATGTTATTATTATGAGTTTGAATGAATTAGAAGGAAAAAGCAGTGTAACAAGGAGTGTTTCAAGCCAGTGAGTGCTGCTCAAGTCATTTCGATACAAGTAAGCTACTACTATATACTTCGTAGTACTAAATCCATCTGCTCCTGCTACAGCAAGCGAGCGCGGCCATCATCGTGCCTGCGTCAAGCTGAGTGAATGGATAGAAAAGGAAAAGAAAATCCCTTTTACATGAAATATTTACATTGGAGTCAGTTTGTGATATTTTGTTGAGCTCGTAGTGTTTCGTATCTGTTTCCGTCATTTTTGTATATATCTATAATTATTTTGTTACGCTTATTTTAACTGTAATTGAAGAAAAAATATGTATTTGGTTTCAACTTGATACGAGGAATAATAAAGAGCCATCTCAACTATTGAAGAACACAAAATTCCCATGTAAGTAATTTTGTATTCCATTTGATAAAATAATGGATGTCTACGATATAAACAATTCCTGATTCTTGTATGCAAATAAAAATCTTCTTGTTTATTAAACAGCTTTTTTAATTTATAATCTACGATCCATTCATAATTCTATCTTACAATGAAATAAATAATTATTTGTTGGAGAACGCTCCATGAATTTTAAGTGGTTGTGAAAAATCGGTTTTTGATCTCCGAAACTGATTTGAATCAATTTTCACCTACATTTGAAGGTTATGCTGTGTACAAGTTGCAATTTCTATGTTTGATAACAATTGTATTTAATAATATTATGTATTTTAATTACCTATTATTAATTAGTGGGAAAATTTCCTTTTGATCGAGTAATATTTATTTAGGAGAAATGGAACGGTGGACACTTAGATTTTCTAATGTGCCTCAGAACACTTATTAATAAGTAATTTTCACTCCTTTAAAATATCCCCCATCTAATGGAATTTCAATCATTCTGATAATATTTATCAAAAGTCTGCTCTGAATTCTTCATTTGATCAAATGTTTCATCCCAATTTTTTGATTAGAACTTGTAAATATAAGACTTGATAAATAATTTATATCTTACCTATAATCTACAAACAATTTCATACTCCTCATCTTCTAGGAGCGACAATCAAAACAGGTGGATTAAACTACATGTATTTATATATCCACTCACATAAGTACCCCCTACTTTACATGCTGTTGATTAATGAAGTTGTTATTATTATTACAAGTGTATCAACAATGTGTTACTTGTCTTTTCGAAAATAAATAAATATATGTAACAATCTACTGATTAAAACGTCAATTGATTGATCTGAGGGTTTGTGTGTGTATGTTTGTTGCCCCAGTTTATACTTTAAGGACGTAAAGTTCCATCAGAGAGGGGATATAATGTGGCATAAATGAAATGAACTAACACAAGAAAAAAAAAACTATCTTGAAAAAAATTTGGAAAAGGAAAAATGCCAATTATTTTTTTGATCATATCTTCTATATTAATAGAACAAAGTTAGTCTGTATGTATGAAAAACATTCATATGGTACACTTTATATAGTGCTCCCTGTGAGGAGAGAGCGTCCTGAGTGAGTAGCTACTTGTGAGTGTGCTCATGAAAAACGGAGAGTAATACCAAGGATTTGTTGGGGAGTTATACTTTATATTATTGAAGCAAAATTTGTATGTTCGTTGACTCCTAATAACTCTAGGCAAGGCTGGGTACTACCAGTAATGTATATATATATATGATTCAACATTTCATAGACATTTTGGTCAACTATAGGCTTTGTATTCAAATTTGGGGTATAAGTTAAGATAGCCAAAAATTTGACCATATTTTATAACTATTATTGTATTTATAATAGTTAATTTGGCTGCTATGTGGTCTTTTAAGCATTAAATCTATCAATTTCTAATTTTTTTTATTGTTAAAATGCATTTTTGTTAATTTGTTTCTAGACTCCATTTTGAGAAAAATCATTCTAGATTGTTTTTGTCCTGACGGGTCGTAAATTTTTATTTATAATAATGATTAGAATACATCAAGAAATACACGGTTCAATTAACTTAAAATTTCCTCCTTATGACAATCCGTGTTAAAAAGAGAAAATATTCGCTACATAAATAATTAGATTCATTTCTTTTATCTGTCTTTATTTTTTATAGCATTGTTCAAATTCTATTCTATTTTGTATTCAAGTTCAACTTTTTAAGAATAAATTATGAATAAATATTTCTTAATTGGAAATAACTCTCTTACTAGTAATATACGAAATCCTAAAGTATAGAAAGACAAACTAATATATTTACATAATGCGTAAGTAATTTAAATTCTAAAACCATGTTTGTTTGGTATAAAAATTTTGCACCTGCCATTGCTTTTTATGGATCTATGTTATTCATGTTGGTATCTAATATAAATACAAAATGATTTATTGAACCGTATAGCAAAATATTATGTATAACTATTTTGAAAGAGTTAATTAACTTATTTAATAATAGCTATTAATTTTATCTTACGCATGATATTTAATGTTTATCGTCTTTCATTAGTATTTTGTTAAACGCTTAATAATAAGTCGTCTTAAAGTGTCTGTTTTTTTTACCCGCAAATGTGTTTGTATAAAGTATTTTTTTATCTTCCGCCAAATGGTGTATATTAGTGTTGGATTTTGGTCTGAAAATCCTAGATCGGTCTAAGACCGAAATAGTTTTTGTTAGACAGAACTAGGTATGTCTTTAAAGAAGTTCTGTTACAAACGGTTTCATAAAAAAAAGTCGTACTAGATCTAGACTTATTTAGAATTATGTGCAAACGAATATTATAAATGAATTGTTGATGACATCATGTGTGTTTTCCAACTTTAAACATTGGTTAAATAACGACATATTAAGTGGAACTGGTTTAACTGTGATGGGAAGAAAATCGGTTCATTCTTTGAAAACAATTAAATTTCAGTCCACGGTTTTAGATCGTGGTCTGAAATAAAATTTATGTCTAAAAAATCAATTAAGAGCAAACCAGGGAAAAATCTGTCTCCGATCCCATTCTCAACATAAGTGTATATCTATTTGTATCAAATATATACCGTAGTATCATGTTTCTACTCTTTATTTATGTGATAATGTTCTTAATATACACGCTGGTGATGAATATTAGTTTATCCTTTTTCATCCTATAGAAAAATAAACGTTGGATAAAATCAGGGAAAATGCAAAAAAAAAACAAAAAAACTTCACTAATTAAACAAAATCAATTAAAATATTTTCATTAGAAACATGTTTGTCTCCCCGTTTTGTATGTATTTATCAATATATGCATGTTTTTTTCGTCATGTATGTATGTATCTTAGATGTTAAACGTATTATCATCATCATCCCTTCTTCAACCCTAAAAACATTCATTTACTAATAGTTTGTCTTTTAATACATGCGTATATAAACATTATAAGTATTTCTGTATACAATATATGCCTGCTTTTCTCATTCAAGTGCCAGTCAGCAACTTATTTTTATATGCTTTATAAATCTGCAATCGTAGATTGAAAAAGGGAAATTCCTCTCTTTGTCTTTAGTTACTTAGATAGATATTACATTGTCGGGTTAATACTTTTTTTCGTACACAAAGATCTTTTCTACTGGGAACAATTAAAAGTAGGGCTGCCGAGTCGTGGAATCGAAGTGAGGAGTTGGAAAATTTGTACAAAAATTATTATGATTTATGTAGATAAAATTTATTTCTAATCTAAGGCTTACATTCAGGGATCGTAAAGTGTCGATCTAAATGGTTATAAATTATAGGTATTAAATACTATTAATTTATGACACTTGAAAGTAAGCTTACTTATTAGTTTACTTTACGAATTTTAAACGTGCTCCATAGTCTATACAATCACAATTTTGGAACAAATCTAAAGTCTAAATTATTATACTGGGTAACCCATAGCCACTAGCCGTGCAATTTCATTATTTAGTCTTGTGAATAGTCCGTAAATTATGTTCAGAACTTATGAATGTATTAGCAATGAATATATTTTGATCCATTTCATTTGTTGTTCATCTTGTTCAATATCATATATTCCAAATATTTACTTAATACTTGGCACAATTATTTACTACATATATCTAGTAACTACCTACAGCTAAAAATTAAATCTATGTTTTATAGTATTTAGACTCAAATTATTCAATAGTACTTAAATAGGCTATAAAATATATTATCATAAAATTGTGGGTTGGAGTTGGAATCTGTGACATTCAAAATACTGGAGTTAGAGTTGAAGTCGAGCATTTTATTTACCGACTCTGTAGTCATGAATTTAAAAGGCCTCTCAGAATATTTTTGGCGTGTTAGATACAATTTTATTTTATTTATTTCATTGGATTTATTTATCAAAACTTGAGTTAATTAGGCCAGTAGTATATCGTCTGAAGTATGATGCTATGATTCAAAAATTCTACTGTTATATTTTTTAGTATTTTGTTCATGAGTAAAAATATTGTGTGTTTGTAGACTTGATAAGTTAATAAGACCAAAATGATTTAGTTTGCAGTTTCCTTATGCATCTGGATTCATTTTAGTTCGAGATCTTTGATTTCAACAAGAGTTAAATTTAACTATATTTCTTATAAGGGAAGCTGTAAATCATTGAGCCCATTTTAGACCCCTTAAATGATTAAAAACTATTTGTATATTTATTTTTACAGATAAACCAAATTCTAAAAAAATATTAAAATACAATTCATTACAAAATTCGACACAATAGTACCTTTTTGTTCAGATTAAAATGGCATAAGATACCTCAAACACGCTTTAGTCAGTTAAACAGCGATTTGCGCAGGGAAGTAAAAAAATTAACTCGAAAATGTTACATTATAATGGATATGGTTGATGTATCAGAGGAAATTTTAACTTAAAAAAAATAAATATATATATATATAAATATGACCCTTATTTTTAAGAGAAGTAATGAGTTCATTTTTTCTTTATAATGACCACACAAGCAGGACATATTATCAGCAGCAATAATGTGTTCATAAAGAGACAGGTTGTGACATGGTAGGGGGGATCTCGAAAGAATGATTTTTTTTTTTTTCTAAAAAAATGTTGCTCGTTAAAATCAATGGATGACTGTTGTAGATTTTTTTATTGTTTGGCAGTAATGGTTCTATATATATAAAATATGACTAAAAAAATCAAAGGACATTCCGATTATGAAATAGATTGCAATTTTCACATTTTTCAATGGGATATATAAATGTGATACGGCAACAGAAAAACCTTCATTCTTATTTTTTATTTAATAAATAATTGGCGATGTAAAAAGTTTTCAGCGTTTTTTCGCTTTATTTGGACAATAAAATTAACATATCCGATTTAGATGGTTCCAAATGGTTTTTTTGTAAAATGAATAAGTGCAAACATGCCGGTCCAACTCGACGATTTCTATTATTTTATCGTCATTTTCGACGTCCGTATTACCAAAACGGTATCGTTGGTATCACCGATTTTCTGTTGTATTCGATACTGTATTGGGTCCATAAACAGTACAATTTTTTTTGGCCGCCTGCTCCGCTTTTTGACCTTCGTTGTAGTTAAACTGAAGAATGTATCGAATTTTCAATTTTTTAATTCAATTTTGGAAAACTGTTACACACAACTAGCTTCACCGAATACAAAAATGTAAATGAAATTTTTTTTTAGGTTGCGCTTAACTTTTAAGTATAATTTAGGATTTTTTTGATGCAATGATTTAATCGTTGGATGTAGCTCGCTAAAGATATCTAGCGAAAAACGCTCAGAACTTTTTACTTAACCTAATATTATAAAGGACTTATTTGCGATGCCTCTCAGGATTAATTATAATTCTTAAATAATAATTTTTAATTTCTATTAAGAAATAAATAACTTTATATTCAATTTTTTGTGAAGTTGATGGACTACCTATGTAAAAAAAAATAATTAAAAAAACGTCATTAGTATTTTTATGTGACTCTTTCTTTCATAAGTCATAACAAAGTGTGTATATGGTGTGAATAACCCTCAAATATGATTTCAGTACCTTCTTCCCCCCGCGTTGTAAGGTAATGAGATAATATATAGAAGACGCTTATACCTACATACATACATTCAATGACTCAATCTTATTAAACTTTTTTTCATAAATGAGTAAAATATTATTTAAATTCCGAGGCTGTTATTTTGTTAAACAACCTTCAAAGCCCACGTATTATTATTTTCATACATTTGTACACCTATGGATAAGTATATTGGTACAAAGGTATATAATATATGATTAAACAACATTATTGTATTTGTCTATGTTGTAGGCCACGGATGATTCAAGCCAGTTAGAAAGAACGCTTATTGACTTTTCCATTTTTATTTCGTTAATTTGACTAATAAAGGGAGTTTTTTTTAATATTCGTTCCAGAGTTTTTTGACTCTATGAGTAACCTTTAGTCATCATACACATGCACAATGAACCTACACACTAGTGTTGTGACTTGTCCAATTTTTTCTCCGGTTTGGTATTAAGTTATTTTTTCTAAACCAATATGGAAGCTCCTTATAATGAAGTTAATTTAGCCAAGATTTAAGTCAAATTAGGGGCCTTACTCTACTTGTTTTCAAAAGTTTTCTTGTTCCAAAGAAGATTGATTAAGTTTATGGTTGTTTTTCATCCATGGGATCAGCCTTAGCCATAGTCTTCTGTATCACTCACCCTATCATAAAGATTATTATTACTTATTCCTCTGTTGGTCACATGCCTATCATGTCTCTCAGTAATTCCTCACAAACTTCTGTAGGGATTTCGAATGTTATAATGGTTTTACCTCATCTTTAATATTTTTCAACCCCAATGATTATGTATTTTTGTTCTAGCACTCGTCACATTCTTATAAAAAAGGTCTACCAGGTGGCCTAATGAAATCTGAACACTTACTAATTCAATAATTAATGAAGATCAAGTGATGGAAACTAATTCATATTTCGATATATCAAATCACTAACAATTACTTACAAAACAAAACAAATCTAGCTGACGTAAAGCTTAGAAAATGACACTTGAACGTGATCGATCAATTTCCATTCACGCACTCTTTGACGCTCCAGTAGCCCTGTCTATGTTGTCATCAATTTGGAGAGCTCTGTCAATAACGTCAAACTGGACCCGAATGAGTTAAAGAAAACAGCCCAGACCAATCCTCTCAAGTACATGAGGGCCCATCAAAGAGACTCTATTTTTCTGACCAGACTTGCCAGAGAAATATCGAAAAGCTGGTGGAAAGAGCATTGCGGGAATGGAGAGGCCAATTTTGACACCAGCAATGAAAGAAATCATCACCTTTGTTGTTAGACTCTTTTGAATGAGTTTTTGAGTTCTTTTGAGCTCTGTTTGGACACTATTGGCACCTTTACAACGCTGAACCGTCTCGACGATACCTTTCGGGTGCTTGTTGAGGAAAAGGCTTGCAGTGTGCGTATTCTAAGCACCAAGGTCATCAAAGCCACTATCAGCCAGCACTGTAACGCCATGACATCTGGAGCGGGTGCCAAGCCGTCCTCCACCGCCTGGAAGTCATTACGGGGGGCTACATTAATGATTAAGAGAGCTCAGACATACTTATATATATTTATAGTATTAATTTTATTGAAATTATATTGTTAATTAATAAATTATATCTTGTTGTATTTTAAAATTCAAAGTGTTCAGGTTATAATGGACCACTCCGTATATTTTTCCAGACTGAAAGTCCCACCGTACACCAAAGTTTATTTATTATTGGACCGATCAATATCGATTTTTAAATCGAATGGGTTAAAATTAAAACGGTCTCAGACGAGTCTTGGATTTCCAGATCAAAGCCCAACACTAATATGTACATACGTATGCAATATACTTTTAAAAACATGCCTTTTATTTTTATTTTGTGGCTTCCTGCAAATAGAAATATTATTGTTGTTGTTCTTGAAAAGGAAATGGGTTCTATTCATCTTGTACACACAATATATATATATATTAAATGTGAATACAACGCACTCATTGTACATATATGAAAATACATATATTTTTTACCATGGGGGTAAAGTGTCAACATCCTGGATGTGTACATAGTAGATCCTATACAAAAAAGAAAACACAGTTAAGAGTATTTAAAAATAAGTAAAAACGTCAAAGGGGATCTCCAGCTGGAATTCATACTTATACAGTTATTCTTATTATCCGTATTTATATAGATGGATAGATTAAAGGACACTACCTACCCACCACCTTTCCTGTTCTCATGGGAGGAGACTTACCATTCATCATAAAAACATAGAACGGAAGAGTCTATTTATAACTACATAATATATAAATATGTAACGTGAAAAACATTTTTTCTATTTATAATACGTATGAGTCAAACTTATGTTTTCGATCCGACAAGGCTCTGCGGTAATGATTAGTCCTGAAAATCCAGTGTAGAATGTGCATGGTTAAAAAAAAAAGATGGTAACGTGACAATTTGAAGGATTTTAGGAGGAGAGAAAGAATAATGCTCATGACGTTTCATTAGATCAGCTACAATTAGCTATGACGTAGAATGACGAAGAAAGGATATAAACAAATACATTTGCTAGAATATCGATCCCCAATTCTACTCTGAGTCCAGCAAGGACTTACAATTATATCTCTGCAATAAATCCTCAGGGTTACGCTCCGTCTTTTATGAGCACACACAGTTGTTCAATCAGGTATTGAATATAAAATAAATATATTTCAATTTAAATATTTCACATGGATTAGAAATTCATGAATAATATTACCATATTTTGCCTAAACTAATGCTATTTTAAATGTAGAAGGTTCTCCTCTTTATAATAGCAATTCCTTTTTCCCCCAAAATCATATAACAGGCAGCTTAATTCAGGATTACAATATGTCTTGCTCCCGCCTTCTCGCGCTCTTTTTTCCTTACAAAAATGTCAATTCTAACTATTACATATCTTGGAAACCATTTATTTTTTCTACATACGAATGAGTCAAACTCATCTTTGGAGAGCTATTGGCCAATAATTAGGTACATATTAGGCAACTACTCTCATTCTAAGAATTTTACTATTTTCTGGATATCCCTAACTCACTTTTTGCCTTCTAAATACATCTTTCTCACGTGCATCACATAAAATCATATATATTTGATACTAAATTTGTCCTGTTAGTAGCTAAAAAAAGTCGTCGTTTCTATGTGTAGGTAGGATATAGGAAAAAAATGTCTTGTTGTTATTTGAGCTGTCTGCTCTCAAAAATGTAAGTCAAATTCCGACATCTTTTTAAAACATTTTTTCATCTTTTTTCCCCCTCACTCTTCTAAATATATATATGTATGTGTGTGTATGTAACTCCTTTTTTTCTCAAGTGATTGCTTGATTTCTTAGGCTACAGGTTTACGTAGTGGGGTATTAATAATTATTATAGAAGTACAAAACAAATACATATTATAAACCGGCTTGTTGCATTATAATGACGTAGGTTTAGGGAGAAAAAGAGAGAAAGAGAATAATATGTGCGTAGTCACAAAGAACTATTATAGGTCCATAATATCATAAAACCATAATTATTTTTTAATACATAAATCCTACAATTAGTTTGTTTCCTGCCTAAGCTAAGAGTGGGTGCAAGACGGGCCATATATGTATAATACATGCTCTCTCACTAATCTTATGGATTAGGCATCTCATCATGATCATCTCTGACAAAAATGTGTTGTTGTTTTTTATCTTTTAATACTCAAAAATATATGTTTTTTTTTTACAAGAAATATAATATATTTTTGTTTTATATGATGACTATTGTTACAAAACGGTAACAAGACAGGCATCGTTAACTGTCAGCTCATAGATATGTAGGTACAATGTAATTACAATCACGGAAAGTCAAACAAATCGGGTGTACGCATTAACTCACCCTTTTAAATGAAAAGAGTAAATTTTCTTTTCTTCAGCTGTTTTCATTATTATTTAATTCTTGAAGATTCTTTTCTAATGCATAAAACATATTATTAATGTTTATAAAACCGGATGGAACATTTACGGGAGGTCATAAAAGACGGAGAGTAACCCTGAGGATTTGTTGCAAAATTATAATTGTAAGTCTTTGTTGGATTCAGAGTAGAATTGAGGATCAGCGTCAGAGTAAATCCTATCAATGTCTTTCTCCCTTCCCTCCTCGTCACAGCTAATTGTAGCTGATCTAATGAAACGTCATGACATCTAAGCCGATCTCTTCCAAAATATTCTTCAACTTGTAAGGGCTACCGTGTTGATTTCTTCTTTTTTTTAACTTGGCCGAAAGGCTCCCAATTACCATCACTCTGAGCATAAATAACTCATTTTTTATTTTTATTTTATAGAAACAAATGTTCCTTTTTTATTCAGGAAAAGCAGGGCCAGTACTACAGGGGGGATGACCCCCTATGAATTCGGAATAATGGGATGTAAGTCAAAAAGTTTGGATTATTTTTCTAATGACTTTAAAAAAGCAGAATGTTTGGATTATCTTTTGTAAGGCTTGATCTTTTTAACACTCAACTTTCCAAGAAAAAGATTTTGCACTGGCCTGATGAAAAGATCAATAATATATCCCTTTATTATATATCAGACGCGTTTACCTTACTAATACAAAAGTTATCAGTGTATTTTCTTGTCAAATGTCAATATTTATGCTTCTTTTACCCTAATCAGTGTTCTAAACGTTGATTGGTTGAATTTGGATTAACTCTTATTAGGCTAGCCCTTAACAATTCACAACAGTCATTGAATGCTTTATTTGGGAAGAGTTGCCTAATTACTAACAGATTTTAGGCCTTTTTTCTGTTTCCTTTTGAAGGAAAGATTGTGAGATCCAATAAAAGTAACTACACTACGTATAATATGTATCATTTTACATTTACATCTCAATTGTGTAGCTTCTAAATTAATTATTCCTTTTACATGGGTCAAATGTTTTTTTCTCAACACTTTTCTCGTCTTTAATCCATTCAGAACATAAATAATTGTAAAAATCTTGATATTCTATATGGATTTCCATAATCTATGAAATTGATTTTATTCAAAATTCACTGTTTTTCTTTGACAACCATTACAGGTTGGTTCATTTAATTAAATTAATAATATATCATCTACTATCGAATGCCTTCAACATGGCGTACTTTTCTGTTAATTATACAAACTGTGACGTTAATAAAAACGTTCTCTAGCAGGTATATAATGTGTATTAATGTATAAAATATTCGTCATCTTCTTCTTATGGATTAGACATCGAATGTGGGAGAGTTGCTTATTAAAAGATTTGTATTTGTATTAGTTGGAGTAAGGACTTGAAGGCGTCATTAGTTGAGTCATATTGTGTAGAATTTACTTTGCTTCAACATATTAACATATACATTAACGTGTGTATTTCTAGAATACAAGAGTTTGTTGAAGTTGTATGTATTTACACAGTAACGGGTTTTCGATATACAAAGGGATATGTAGGTAGAGTTGTTAATTTTAAGTATTTATAAGTGAGCGATTTTTGTAGTCGGGAAACTGAGCATTTAAAAAAAAAAAATTCCCAAAGCTGTTATCATTATTCTTTTCTTTTTGAGGGGAGAACATCTAAGAATATTGTACGTATAATTTTGAATGACTGAGAGTAAGACTGAGGATTTTTTAAGGAAGTTATACCTATGTGTAATTCCTTGTTGGGCTCAGAGTATAATTAATGATCAACATCAGAGTAATTCCTGCCTACGCTTCGCTTGTTACGGAGGGAGAATTAGAAAAAAAAAATCAAACTATTTAAATGTTTTGGAAAAGTCTATAGGTATTCAGAAAAAAATTTGAAAAAAAAAATATGTTGGAAATAAATTTTCGTAAATTAAATATTTAAAAAAACAAAGAAATAAATTTGTGTAGAAAAAGGTTTCAAAAATCCAAAGCTATTCACAAAAAATTAAAATTTTTGGAAAAAGGTTTTAAAAGTCTTCAGCTGTTCACAAAATTTTTTGATTTTTGACTCTGGCCCTCTTCCTACTATTTCTTTCAAATTTACTTAGGGGTTACTATTTCATTTTTTTTACTTCTATTTTTTTTTAAATACCGAAAGTGTTTAGAGCTTGACGGATATCCTTATAAATATTATCCATATTATTTTGTTTGGAAATGAAGTGTGAGTCATGTCTTTTGTACCTTTCTATTCATTCATTCAAATTTTCACTATTTATCTCTTATGAATGTATAATAATTTGTGGAGTAAAACGCCCTAACATTATAGCTATTAATATAACATATATGTAATACTTATAACGTATTTAATCTATGTATAGTGGGCTTAGTAACATGCCTACGTACTTTCATATATAATATGCACTTATAACGTCAATATTAGGAAGATTTGTATTTGAAAAAGTGAAAGTTTGACTCCGTTATTTTCTGCATAAATATATTATTTGTGTATTTATTCTTTAATATAAATATGTATTTAAGTTTTCCTTGAGCCTTGATTATATTAATCTTTTTTTTTTGTTTTTGCAGAAACATGAAAACTAAAAAGTGCTACAAGGATTGCTAAAGCAGAAATGCTCCAATGCTCTTGGATCTTGTCGTCGTTACTCCTTCTACTAACGACGGCAATTGACTTGACACTAAGTGTAGTTCAAGAAGACTTAAAAGGAAGTCTAACACGAAGATGCCCCAAGATCGATGTCATTCGCTTAGAACAAAATTGCGAGGTCAATTGCAATTGTCCTTACAATTACGATCGTGTTCTCCGTTGCGATGGAGAATGCACTCACTCAGACATTGTTCCGGATGTTTTAAAGCGTCTAAGTGGAAGTAATGCATCAATGTTGGATCTCTCCATCCGTAAATTGCCCGCTTTTGTTACGCTTGGACAGTTTGAAGGAATGAGGACTCCTCCCTCTGGTCTAGTCGTCTCTACGAATGGTGCTATGTCTGGAATTAGCCCTCATGCATTTCAAGGACTTGAGAATAGTCTGATTACATTGAGTTTAGTGGGGAATCTCCTAAGGAGCCTTCCTCTTGCCCTCTCTTCCCTCACTCGTTTACAAACCTTGGACATCTCTAAAAATGCACTCAAGTCTTTAAAAGTGAAGAAGAAGAACGGCCTTGGGGGACTCTCCTCTCTAGATGCAGAGTCCAACAACCTCAAACATGTGATATTTCAAACCCAAATGAAAAATTTAAAGAAACTCATTCTAAGAAATAATTCTCTCAACTCGGAGACTCTGTCATACTTCATGGAGAGTGTTGGGATTCATTGTCCCATTGTTGAGTTTATTAATTTAGAAGGAAATGCCATCCAAGGGTCACTCACTCCCTCTCATTTCCCAGTACAAGTTGAGTCACTCCACTACCTCGACTTCTCCGGGAATATGATTGCATATATTCTTCCTGGTACATTTGCAAATTTACCAAATTTAAAAAGCCTCAACCTTCAGAGAAATGCTTTGGACGTCATAAGACCAGGTACTTTTATTGGCTTGAAAAAACTTAATATATTGGACTTATCCCTGAATCAAATACGAGTGCTACATCGTGAGAACAACGAGCTCAATGCTCTGAACAGTTTCGACGTATCAAATAATAAACTTTTGTTCTTAAATGAGAACTTTGCGATTGATGGAATCAAAACTTTGGATCTTAGCAACAATTCTATTACCTCGGTTACTATAGATTCTCTGGAGTCTTTGAAGAATATTAGTGTTCTGAGTGTTAAAAGTAAGTTGTTTGATTCTTATTTTCTAGTTGTTACTATGAACTTTTGGTTACATTATAATTAGACTTTGACAGAAAGTTTTTTTAAGGCCATGAACGACCTTTTTTTTTTCCACAAAAAGTTGGTTTTTTGATGAAAAACATAAAAAGATTCAAATGATTAACTAAAAATATTGAAATTTTAATATAATTTTTTTCGACTAAATATTTATAATTTTACAGCAAAATTTTAATTTCAACCAGGGCCAGTTTTAGTGTGAACAAGGCGAGGGCAAAGATAAATGTGCAGCCCCTTTATTTTCTTTCTTTTTTAAAGATTTGATTTTTTTCGAAATATTGTCGCTATTTCAGAATATGAAATGCGCCCGTCCCCTTTTCTCAAAAGGACATTTTTCTGGAATTTTTCTAATAATTTTTATCAATGGACATTTTTTTATTAATCAATATTTTTCCCCCACTTTTATAATGACTTTTTAAAAAATTGTTCATCTTTTTTCAATTTTTATGGTCATAAAAGTTTCTTCTTCATTGTTAAAAGTTACATTTTTGCAGAAATCTATACTGGGGGGATGGTGGGGGAGCACCTGTTCCAGGTCACCCAGTAAAACCATCCTTAATTCGAACCCGTAACTTATATACATTTTATTCTTATGTACGAAGCACTAACTTTCGCTCATTACCTAGATAAGGAAGGTTTTGTAACGTAATATTAAAAAAAAAAAAAGAGTAAAATATGAAAATCTAATTAATCATTTTTAACATTTTTAATTAGTCTACAATTACCTTTACATTTTACATACCTTGTAATATTTTTTTGGTTTTTATCGTGTAAAATTAATATTATTTACAAGAAGACAGAGTGTTGTACTAAAAAATACTGGAACGAAATTTTTATCAGCAATCAAATTTTTTAAATTTCTCTAGACATGCACGTTCTGATATGAAACTCGATACTGAAAGATAGTACTTAAATGATTTTTTTTTTTTTTTTTTTTTTGAAATTTTGGAAATGAAATGATGTATAAATTATACAAATATAGAATGAAGAAAGATAATCTCTGAAGTAGAATATTTCATAGAGAAGAAGGGAGATGAAATTTTTATTTTTTCCTCACTCCCATGACTCTATTTTGACTTAATTAAAAGCAGGATGTATAATATAATTATAATTTAATGAATAATATTTATTATTTAATGTTTTTGAAGAGAAGAAAAGATACAAAATATGGTTGTAGCGGGTTCTACATTCCATGCCATGCCTCGTCAAACTTTTTTACGAAAAAAGAATATATGTACATTATATATTTTGTGGCTACAATAGAAATTTATTATTGTAATCGTGATATTTTTAACTTGTGCACTTATCCCCCTCCTCTCTTTGCAAAAAATGTAATAAAGTTATTTTGGAATCAATTAAACCTCTCTTCATCCTGGACTATTCATTCATATTCATAATTACCCATTGAGGTGCGGTGGAGCGACAAGTCTATGATACGTTTGCTCAATTTAATGTTGTACTCACGTAGTCAACCATGTAACCGGAATTAATTTCCTGTTATGGTCCAAGAAACTCTCTACAACTTATTAGTTACTTATCTTTTCACTTATTACTGGTATTAAATTAAATGAATTTCATTTTGAAATTATACTTTTTTTTGTTAAGATTTATATTGCTATTTTTTGAAAAAGTAAATGCATATTACATACATATATAAAAGCAAGGATTAATAATTATAACTTCAAAAAACTGTTAGTTTTTTTTTTAATAAGTAATTTATTAATAAAAATGGGTGGTCCTGAGCCTTCACTGCCCACTGATAATATGTACCTATAAAATACCTAGATAAGCATTGTATGTTTGTAGTTTTTCTACTTAAAAAGCCATTTTAAAGCTGTTCGCCTAGCTCTGTCAGCCATTACTCCCTAGAGGGAATTGAATCGAGTGATTTATTTATTTATTATTATTCATTACCCTTTTAACAGTTTTAACAACAAGATCTTTCTATCTCGCATAAGAGAGGAGCTCAAACAATAACTATTTGATCTTTTAACCCCCTCTTAGGGGGTGGGGAAGACGTACCCCTAAGCTTTATAAAAAGTGATACTCATCTCCACTGTTTTATTATTATTATAATTATCAGTATTTTTTAATTTACAGATAATCCTTTAAATTGCGTCTGTGAGCTCCATTACTTTCAATCCTGGTTGTCGAAGCATGAAAGTTTAAACCGTCAATCTCGTAATTCTGCCATATGCAAAACCCCTCACGGGTTTTCCGGAGAAGAACTTTTATCTATAATCAAACTCTCTTCCACCTGTGATAATTCAAACTTTGATTATCTTGATGAAGACGAGAAAAAAAACGACTCTTCTTCATCGTCGCCTTATTCGTTCAATAATGGAGAGGATATTCAAGTTTCGGAGAGCGATGAAGGACTAGTCGTTGTGTCTGTGAAGAAAGCAAAATATAAATGTGATAGAATATCTGTATTCAATACCAGATTCCAGGATTTAGAAATATATTCCAAGCCTGTCCCCCCAGAGGACTGTCTCTACGGCAATGGATCCTTTAATATTAATCCAGAGTCTGCAAGAATACAAATTGGGAAGTCGTATACTATTTGTATGACACTCCGTCGTCCGGATTTTGCACTTGTTCGACATTGCAGCTCTCCCTTCTCTCTCAAGATTGACTTCAGTGATATTCAAATACAATCTTTCAAAGCAGGGATTGTAAGTAAGGGCGTCGTTTATGTGGACTACAATGTGTCACTCAATTATTATGGAGATTGTGGCGTTTGGGTCCTCATCAAAAGAGAGACTCAAACCCTTACGAGTCGACTTCTGCGATGTAACTCTACAGAAGAAATATTCTCGAATCTACCAGTGTATCCGGAATACAGGGTATGCTACTCTCTAAGATTAAGAGAATTTGAATCCGCGGATAAAATGGATACTTGCACCATGGCCCTTATAAAGCCGCATGTCCTCTATTTCACCTCCAAATCCACGATACTTCCTCTTGCATTGACGCTCATCTTTTTAGCCGTTGGCTGCGCAGCTTTAGTCGTTCTTTATTTTATTGTCAAAGGCTATATATCAGATAGACGAAATGCCTCACTTTTTCATCGATCCGGCTTAAAGCCCCCTCTCAGTGACTTTTTTGAGTGTTTTAAAAGAGCTACTAGGACAAGGACGGCTCATAGGGGACGGAGTTCCTCTTCATCATCCGCTCTTTACTTAAATGGAGTGGACGAAGAGTCAAATAATGATGACTTTGAATTTTGAAAAGCTGGGGTAATTGGAATACAATGCAATTATTTTATATTTATATGACTTTTACTTTAATACATGCCGATGAAGAGAAGAAATTTTGCATATGACAACAGATATGTATTTAGCAGTGATGATGACCTCATTATCATCATCATCTGATGGTTCCCCCCTCAAACTTTTCTATTTAATGTATGTACAAATAAGGGCTAAAAAACTACTGTTAATATGTGTGTTTCTTTCAATGAATATTTATATTTATTTTCTTCTCATTAACCAAATAATATTACAATATGTATGTATCAGTAATTATGTTCTTTTTTGGGTACAAAAAAATTATTATACAAAATATATTTTCACCTTTCTTTGAAATACTATAATAAATGTGACCCCCCTTCAATTCAATATTATTATTATAATGACGATTAATTAATGAGACTTAAAAACATTTTGAAGAAAAATTAAACATTGTACAATGGATTTCTATTTAAAAAAAAAACACGCACACACAGACACGTAAAAAAAGAGAAATGCTTAAAAAACAATTGATAATAATAATGAATTAATTATTACTACTTTGTCCTAATTATTATTTTAATATGTGAAGACTGTTTATAGACATTTATATATATAAATATATCAATATATATTGCAAACCAATGGTTTCTATATTTTGTTAACGATATTTTTCTGTAATAGAAAATGAAATATAAGGAAAAAGTTTAACCAAATTGAAGGATTTTGGTGTATATTTTTAAAATTTTGTCATATTCATTTGAAAAGGCCTTAATTGCATCGAATGGTTCATATGATTCCTATTAGGTTATTTATGCATGTATATGAAAGAGAACAAGATTAAGGTTGACTGAGTCATTATTTTACTGAGAAACCAGTTTTTTATGGTTAGTTACATCGAAGGTATTAGTGGGAAAAATAAAGAAAAGTTATATAAGTTTTTCAATAAATCATCATTACCGATTCCTTGCATCGAATTTTACATTTATCTGCGTCATTTTGTATTAGTTACACGGTATTCTCATACTCGCATTGAGGTGAAATTACGTAATGTTGAGACGATTCCTTTTCCAGTCTTTACTGTCGTGAACAATAAGACCAATATTTTAGTCGATAAATTTAACTGCTCTCAAATTAGAAGTTAATCAGTCATAGACAGTTTACCACCAAAAACGTAGAATGTCTCCTCGAAGTAATGTATGATATTATTAAATTACAATTGACATCATTAAAATATTGGCCCAGGTTGAAGTTGTAGATCTATGAGACCAAATTTTTTCTCAGAGATCGGTTTGAAAAGAATATAAGGGATATTCTGGAGCAGTTCATAATTTACAGAACCAACTGCAAAATTAGTAATGACTTTCTTGAAATTACGATTGTCTTATGAGACCTGTGACCGTAACGATGTCTATATATATTTTGAAAGATCGATGGGCAATTTATTTCTGAGAACTTTGTATGATATAATCTTCAAAGAGAGATTTTGTGATTTATAATGTTTTACTGCATTTAAGAAGGAAAATGTCGGGATAAATTACATTTTACACATTTAAGATGTATTTGTATTTATGTAAGTGTAATAGTGTCCTTGCAACAACAGAAAAGGTGTGTGTGCGATCTCCCCTTGGCAGGTGTAAGTACCAAGAAGGCTGCAGAGATTGTTGGCATCTCCTTCTGGACTGCATACAACATAAAGTAGTCAATTATAGGCTCACGTAGTCTAGAAGAACCAAAACTTATGCAGCAATAAACTGATAGACTTCTGGTTTTTCTTAATGTACCTTGACCTCACTTTGTAGTTTATGGCATGTTAGAGGAATTGTGCACTGCACATCTCCGATTCACTTCGAGCTGCCATTTTGACAGCGGGATGGGCCATGGACTCATCCTTCAATGTCAAGAGCTGTCATTTTGTTCACCCCCGTGTATTGCTAGTATTGCTTATTACTTAGGAGATCTTTTATAATGAAATATAGGTAGCTATAGTATTGAAACATATTTCCAATTGGTATTGAGTTGTCTTTTCTTGATTCCATAAAAATCACAATTTTCGTAATTTAATCTTGCTATCGCGATTTTTGTCACCATTCTTAGTATTCCTTCGTGACATTTCCTCTCCTCCAAACAAGAAACATTTTATGATTATAATAAGTTTTTAGAAATAATGTATCCATTTCAAGTATTAAAATGATTTATGACTATTAAAAATTCCCCATTTAAAAATTAATTCGAATTCTTCATCTGTCAATCAGAATTTATAATTAGCCCTACAAATCATACCATAATGTTAAAAGAGTATAATACTTTATTATTTCTTGTGTTGGAAAAATTTGCTTCTTAAACTGGTTAGTATTTGAACGAAGGATTGGGTTATACCCCTAATAATTTGAATTAATTAATTAAAGGGTAGCCACTAGAGTAAACTATATCTATTTCCTGTAATTCACAACAACATATTTTATAATGTAGACGTATACTATATGTACAGAAAACCTTGGTCATATCTCTAAAGATTATCAATTCTCTATAAGGAATAAAGTGCTGATGCGTGGTTGAAACTGACCAACGTAGTTAAGTTTCTTTCCCAGTTGAATTTTTATACATTTTAGCAGTTGGAATATACTCAATGGTATCCCCAAAATATAAAAACTCCTCTGTATTGGTCAAGATTCTACTCTTGCTTTTTATATGTGTTCTCTATTTGGTAAACTCGAGTTAAAGGTGTGAATATAACAGATCTGGTAGCGAAATTGGTATCGGTATTTTGATGCTGTTTCAAGTTAAATTTAACGCAAACATGCCATTACTGCAGGATTTTTGGGTGAAGCAGAGAGAATAGCTCAGAAGTTTGATGTTTCTTTTCTAATAAACAACAATTTTCAATTTTTTTGCTCTTTTAGAAATTTGAGAATACGACGTGTATTTTATCACGAAATAGTACTGTATATACTGATTCTAATACAAGTTTCAGGGAGTCCACAGAATAATCCTAATAATATTTATAATTTTTTTTGAGGGAGTTTGTTTTTGGAAAAATCCACAGTAAAAAAGTTAAATTTTTTGGCAAAAAAATTCAAAATCTATAACTGTTCACTAAAGAATATTTTTTTTTGTAAACAAATTAAATTTAAAAAAAAAAAAATCAAATAATAAATTTTTTGGAGAACAATTTCAAGAACCTATAGCTATTCGCAGAAAATTAAATTAAATTTTATGGAAAAAAATTGAAAAATTAAATAAAATTTCAAGTGTTAAACTCTTTAAAATGAAATTATTCTAGTAAAAAACAAAAATTCCTTTTTTTTTTTGGCTGGGGTCTACAGCCTTTGTATTTATAATAGTACCGTGTTCTATACGTCACTATCATGGTACAGATTTACCGAACATCATTAATTCCGACTATTATATAGATATTAGTACCATAGTTAGAGAAAGTGGTGTAATTGGCTAACTAACTGGATAATTTCTACCCTTTTTCAGAATAACCCTCCTAAAGTACCCTCCCTCGGAGTGCTCCTAACATAAATAGATGATTGTAAAAATTTATTAACAATTCTTAGAAAATCTTTTATAGTTGTCACTAGATGATTTTTTTCTCTAATGACCAAATATTAAAACTGAATTAAGTTTTGTCGTGTAAAATATTTAACGTGTTACATTCCAAAGAGTTTACATCGAACACAAATATTTAAGAATTTTTATTTGTGTTTCACAACCAAAAATTTGACATAAATTAAAATGTTTTGTCATCCATCAAAAGTTCAATTGAATCATAATGATTCTGATTAAAATGTAAAAGTTTGTAGACACTCATTTTAATATAAATAACGTAACAATTTTTTTTTATAACTAATTTGTTACCATTGATATTTATAAAAATTTAGTGAAAGTCTTTGGAGATAACTCGTAATTGGAGTATACATTCTTGTAAAACCTTCGATATTATAATTAATTCAAAGAAAGTTACATTTGATACAAATATAACAGTTCATAAACCTTTGAAAGGTTGGTGTGTCCTTCAACATTTTGTGGAGAGAAGTATTCATGTGGTAGAAAAAATTTAAAATTTAATTGTTCTACGATGTCATCTTTGGGTCAAACATTTCAGTCAAATTTTGAGTAAAGGCAAACATTAACTATTTACAATAAATTATTGTTATACACATATTTCTAACCTATTAATTATATTAATAAAAATATTTTTTTTCTTCAAAAGTCACCCTAAAAAACAAAAAGAAAAAGTAACGTAAAAAGATTTTGATGATCTGTGTAAGGCCTGCATTTTTTTATACAGACTGTGGCTGCTTTAACAACGAACTTTGAGGACCTGCAACAGCTGTGCTAACGCTGTTAGGACGTTGTTTGTTGTCTAGGTGGCAGGCTGGAAGTGCTTGGCCCAGTTAAAAAAAATGGGATCAATGAACGATCCCTAATCTGGAAAAATACAGACTGTCCTGGTTTCGATCCGCCCCAGACGAGACAATATTGAGATTGCAAACTTCTTAAACCTGGACAAGTTCCTTTTTCATGGAGGATCAGGAAGGAAAGGAATTGGAATTGACAGCAATAAAACGTTGACATGGTTGTCATTTTTTTAATTTTTTTGTTGGACCAATTTTTTGGTCTCCAAGCTGACCGGACGTCAACCCCATGAACTTCTTTGTATGTAGTTGTACAGCACTCCAACATAGCCTCCTGCAATAGAAAGTTCCAATTAATGATCAGGATCCAGGACGAATGGTAGAATCTGCCAAGGGAGACTGTCAGTAAGACCTGCTCCTGTTTCTGAAGTCGAGTCGAGGCCATAATTGACACCAAAGACGATTATTTTAATAATAAAATTATTCAGGTTTCATTTGGTATTGGTTTGTATTAAAATTAGACAATTAGTCAAGGAGAAATCCATTTTTAATCTTGTTGGTTGTTGAATGGAGGTTGCACCCTGTATATATTTTCAGAGACGGAAAAATCTGAATATTTCTCAAAAATTTCCGTAATAAGTTCGTTCTTTTAAAATTTATTGACTAAACAAAGAATGTTTGCCTTTTTTTAAACTTGGCTGAAATGTAATAGCTAAAGATGACAACGTAGAAGTATGAAATATGGCATAGGATATTTTCTTACTAAATAAAAACTTTCCTGACCATCTGTTAAAGAAATATAAAAAAGAAGTAGAAATAGAAACCGGCCTATTCTCAATATCAATGAAGTGTAAATTTATTTTAAAGTGAATATGTAATATTGTTTTAAATCAAGGTTTATCAAGAAAACTTTTGAAAATGAATAAGTTCATATGATTAAATAAAGAAATATTCAATACTAGTTCTAGACAGTATACCAGTACTATAAAGGTAACGGGTACTAAAGAATGTATTTAAAACGGTAGTCTACAAAATCGATATTGGAATCGGTTCTGGCAACGTTATTACATCATAAAAAATTGTCTCAAAAATAATGTGCCCGCTTTTCCGATATTTATAAGCTAAAAATGGCAAGAAAACGAAACAAGAATAAAAATTATCTTCTATAAGATCATAAAGTTCTGATCAGTACACTCAAAACGGGTAAAAAAATATCAAGTGGTCCATTAAAATCTGAACACTTTAAAATTTAAGCTTCAACCAGATATAATTCAATAATTAACAATAGAACTTCAACAAAATTAATAACATAAATAGTAATAAATGTGTGTTTGAGCTCTCTTAATCATTAATTTAGCCGTCCATAGCGGAAATGATGACTTCCAGGTGGCGGTATAAGGTCTGGCACCTCTTGCGATAGTAGTCCTTGTCATGGTGTCCCGGTTTTGGCTGAAAGTGGCTTTGAGGGCCTTGGTGTTTGGATGACAGACACTCAAGGCCTTCCCCCTCGATATGCATCTAAAAGATGTAGTCAAGGGAGTTGGCATTGGGACTGTAGGGGGGGGGGGCTAAAAGTGTCAAAAAAGTGTTCATAAAATTCATTCAAACAAGTCTTGCAACAGAAGAGATGGGTTTATTTTGTAAATAATTGTTTATGCTTTAATATATCGAAATATGAATCAATTTCAATCACTCAACCTTAATCAATTATTGAATTAGTAAGTGCTTACATGTCAATGGACCACCCGATATTAAGATAGTGACAACACTACTCAATAGTATTTATTGAATAGTCGTTATTCTTGAATATATATGATGTTCTACGAAGTAACATTCCTCATTCATATAAGTACATACATACTTTTATTGGCCTGTATAAAATGTCAATAAGAGTTAAATAAAAATAAATCCATTTTTTGCCTATTATATAAATACTCTTTCAAATTGGACTCAATAAATATACCCTTATGGTATACAAATAAAATGTCATGATATACGAGTATCATTAAATATCTCAGTATTAGACGCCAAAGTATATTTTATATTACAATTGAATATTCTAAAGTTTCTCATACCCAAAAATCTAATAAATAAATGTTCAATATAATGGACAAATCCGACAATTATTGTTAATGTAACGCACCATAAAATGCCTCTAATGTCATACGTAATATTACAGCTCATCAAAAGGTATTTTACATATTTAACAAAAACTTTGAGCCCCTTTTGAAAATTAATATACAATATTATTTGAAGATCAAAGGTTATGATTCAAAAAATGAATAGAGGTATAATCCATCTTATCTAGTGGTAAACATTTTATTATATTCAATCCAAAATGACATTGGTACAGAATCATGGAGGAGGACAACAGGACATCTAACATCTGAACAGAGCAAGCTGAGACAGTTGGAAAGAGGAACGAAGATTCCAAATTTCATCAAGGCTAAGAAAAATTCGGGGAAAGTTTGCTTTTTCTGATGAATTTTTTTTACCGTTGATGCCACTGTGAATAAGCCTAACAGCCGAAGATCCAGACAACGTTTCAGCTTCTGTGAGAATGTTTTCAGAACAAAAAAATCCAGCCAGAACCATGTTATTGGGATTTGTGGAGTCTGCCTTCCCATTTTTGTGGAGAGGACGGAGCGGCTCAATATCAGATGCTTACATCGAACATCGACTTAACTTTTGGCTTCCCTCCTCTCCAGATAGGAACCCTTGGACTACTCTATCTAGGTGTGTCTGGAGGAAAAGGTGTGTGCTAATACTGTGCTAAAGGAGTGTCCAGTCTAGGCTTCCGTCGAGAAGGAGTTGACCAAGGTCGAGTCTTACTATATAGTCAAGGTCTGCAAGGAATTTAGGCCTCGTATTGAGGTAATTATTAGAGCTGAGAGCTCATATATTGAATGTACCACAAGATAAGATCAACCCTGTATATTAATTGGTCTGAATCTAATAATAATTAATAAAACATCGTTACACTTATAAACTGCATTATCGCAAGCAAATTTGTTTAGATCCAAATAATGGTTGTTAGGAGAGTACTTGAAATTATTATTTTTTTTATTTTCCCTCTTCCCTAAATATTTTGTAAAAGATGAAAGAAAAAAAAGAAAAATTGAAAAATAAATAAAGTGATCAAAAATATATTTTTGATAATAGTTTACGTAATCTTCTCTTTATTGTTGCTTGAATGGCAAATACTATATATAAATGTATGTAGATATTCATATGAGGTACCTAAATACATACATAGGTATATAAAAATAATGACGTATTGTGGCTTGAAATACCATACCTTGAAATATAAAATATGCTTTTTATTCATACGTATTATGAATATATAAACGTGTATGGTTATCAAATGGAGAGGAAACAAAATCTCCAAATAATAATCATATAATTTATTCAACAGAAATGAAGATGTACTTTTGGAGGACAAATTGATGCCTCATTGTTGACGAATGATAAACGACTTATGATTAGAAATAAATAGGTATAATTTCATGGAAGTACCAATAATTTCTACCAGTTTTGTTACTAAAATCGGTTTACAGAGTGGCAGTTTAAGATTGGCGGGTCGGAAAAATCATTGTATTTCATTGATAAAGAAAGCATGGAAAGGTCATCAACCAATTAATCCTTCTTTCTTTTTGATGACTTTCTTCACCCTCCTGGGAAAGTAAGTCCGTAGCAAGATGCACCAGAACTCTAGGATATAAAGTTTCCCATACAGATTTTACCTGTTTGATTAGCTTCTCTTCTGATGTGCAAGGGGACAGACTATTACACTTATCCTTGATGATGCCCCTCAGATTTTCGATTTGATTCAAGTCCAGGCAGATCTTAGGCCATTGGTCTTTCTTTCAAAGGCCAGGTATATGCTCAGAACATCACTTTGAGTAGATTTTAATGCATGAGATGGAGCAAAGGCAAATGATCAATTTTTCGGGTCCGAACTTGGAGACTATGGAAGAAGGAGGAATATGGGAGGAAATTTTCACTTTTTCAGAAGCAAGTAACAACAACTGACACAAGTTTTTCGTATAACTGTTTGACAAGAATGTAGAGTACTACAACAACAGTTTCTTAAGATTATTTTGAATTAACAAGAACAGATCAAGCAGTAAATGAAAAAGATTGACAAATTGGAACCCGACAGTATATAATTGTCACCCTCTAGGTATTTCAATTATTGTCGGTACTTTGGTACTCAGATGTTTTTTATTGTGATGTGGATACTTCAGAAATTAGATGACTTTATTATCATGGAAATACTTTGATGGGAGTGGGGGCGGGAGTTAAGTAAATGACAAAATATAAGTGCTAGTAAAGGTATCCGAACTACCTACTTTCTCTCATCTCTAGTCCTTTGATCACAGTGAAATAAGTGAGCTAGTAGATATTTCAGCCAAGTTCATAGATGAGTTTTAAAAAAAACCAAAATTTTATTCAGAGGTATGTCTCCATAATAAAATAGTTAAAGAGAGCCCGAACTACAGAAAAAAACAAAAACATTAAGTGGTCTGAAGTTTACACCTGTGGCGAAAACTTATGCTAGAGCGCTTAAGAGAGAACAAAACATCAGTGATGCTTCAAAGAAAATAAACTTGAACACAACGTTCAAGTGGGAAACTTTCGTGATCACCTTGAAAAAATATAGCAATGTAAGGATTTTTAACAACATTAAAATGAAACAAAGTTGTGTTTAAATGCAGCTCTATTTTTCAATTACAATATGAAATAGCCGGCACTCAAGCCAAGTATGGCTATGGTTATATCTCTATCTACACATATGAACCCATAGATATTAGTCCAAGGACAAAATAATTTAAAAAAAGTATGTGCGATAGAAGTGGAGAATCCAAACGGAAATATCCTTGAAATAACGATGAGAATGAAAGGAATTGGGAACTTTGAAATCGATAAAAGGAAGATGATAAAAATAAAGGAAATTAATCAGTTTAAAAGGGTGAAAAGTTGAAAGAGTGGACTAGTAAATTCGGAGAAATAACTGACTCCTATCCTGAAGCAAACCTGAAGATCAAGACGCTGAAAAAAAATTTAAAAAATATAAATCAGTTTGGGGAAGCCGAACTATATATTTGAAATTCATACAGATCCCTATACTATCTCTCAAATAATGGCTGCTAATAATAACTTCGTAAATCTAAGATTTTCTGACGTACGCCTTCAGTGTCAAAACTGTATCCACTTAGGACATGCACTGGTAAGTTGAAACGAAAAAAGATTGCAGGTCCAAGAATACGAATAAGTATTGATTCAGAAAATCAAAGACCACGAAATCCAGAACTCTGAGCCTCAAGAAGAAAAATCATCCGGGACAAGCGAAGCTAGAAAACATACTAGTGAAGCTAGTATTGCAAAGGAGGACAAAGGGTCAAACAACTTAATGTAGTGAATTGTGAAGATGTAAATACTGGAAACTCGAATTCCATAAATCCGGACAAAGAAATCTGTGTTCCAGTTTCACATGAAACTTTAGAAACCGAGAAT
Organism: Lepeophtheirus salmonis; assembly: GCF_016086655.4. Classification (NCBI taxonomy): domain Eukaryota; kingdom Metazoa; phylum Arthropoda; class Copepoda; order Siphonostomatoida; family Caligidae; genus Lepeophtheirus; species Lepeophtheirus salmonis. Next base: position 27,523,156 of record NC_052131.2, read on the forward strand.
GACGGCTTACAATCTGTTAGCAAAGAAATCTTCAGCTTACCCCTGTTAATAAAAAAGATGAACACTTTAGAATTTCATCGAACAGCGAAAGTTCTAGAAACGCTCTTACTGCTTAAACAAGAAGTAACATCCTGCCATCCATATCTGGATCTAACTCAAAATGAACTATATCTAACTCACAATCTACCCCGTATACATTATCTCAGCCTCATAAACAACACCGAAAAGAATGACCGTATCAATTCTTACATTAAATGTTAACTCGCTACAAAACATTAACAGAAAATATGACCTAGCCAGATTTCTCAGATGTATTAAATTACCAGATATTGTGATTCTTTGTGACACTAGATGTACCATATTAAATAATTATTTCGTCCTGGAATGCTATGATACTTTCTCCATTTTCAACGACTCCAACATTAATCCTAATAGAGGATTTAACCTGCTTATCAAATCTTAATTAATTCTCAATGTTACTCATTGATTTTCCGATGGAAATCTCGTTAAAACACAATGTAATTATTTAGGTGTAAACTTTGATGTTATAGGACTTTATGGTTCCAATAAAGACTATACGGAATTCTTTAGTAGAAATCTGAAGCAAATTATTTATCAAACATCATAGGAGGAAGTTTTAGTGTGAAGTTGAATATGAAGAGAGACACAAGTAGCAAAGCACAAAATCTAAGCCCACGTTGAGCTAAAATACTGTCTTAAATAGTGGAGTCTTTTGGCGTCATGGATGTAAATCTATCTCATCCCGAATTGATTTGCTTATGATCAAAGGTTTCCTAAAAGATGCAGTAAAAGCATACTATGTAATAGACGCTAAACTATCGGACCACAAAGCTGTTCAAATGGTGATGGATCCTCAGTCTACGGAAATTCGAAACAAAAAAAAGTGGATTATTAAAACCAATATTATGAATGATCCAGAGGTCGACAATATAATCAGAAGTATTATTGATGGTGTTTCTACCAGATTATGGTATGACGAAAATATTTTCCTTCTAGTTGAATGAATGCTGAGGATAATCAGGGGTATGTGTAGGAGAGCAGGAGCTATATCTGCTAAAAGAAAACAAGAAACTTTAAAAATAATCGAATCAATTTCGAAAAAATATATTATTGAGGAGGAAAAAAAGATGATGGAGCTGGATCAAATTTATAGAGTAGGGGATTTAAAGTTCAGGATAAAACTAAAAATCGACAATATAGATGATCTATCAAACTCAAGGTTACAGTGTGTAAGCCAGGATAAAATAAAATGAAAATCTACAAACATTAGTTTAAAGAAGAAATGGAACCAAGAGGCATTTGTAGTGAGATTGAAGGGTATCATTCTGAACTATGTACATGTTTCGATTCTGATAATCAAGTTAAATGTAGAAGATGTGATTCGAATTCGCCCTCCTTTTACGAAGAGTTAAGATATGAGACAGACAATGATTACAAAATATCTGAAGAAGACAAGAATCGAGTAGATGAACACTTGACGTGCGAAGAAGTTAAGACAGATATAAACAAAAATGCTAGCCCCAACAAATCCCAAGGACCCAGTGGTTTTACGTTTGAATTCTACAAAAATTACATCGACCTTCTAGTACCCATGTTACTCTCTTTTTATGAGGAGGTAATGCACGTTGGATTTTTTTCCAGTTGCATCTGATGGAGATATAATCTTTATGCCAAAAGTAAATAAATACCCTGGATATCCGAGCAACTACCGTCCGTTAACGATGCAAAATTGTATTTATAAGGTTTTCTCGTGTGTCTTATCTAACAGAATAAAAGGCATACAGAACCAGTTTCTCTATTCCTCTCAGTATGGCTTCCTAAAAAACAAACACATGGCCAATATACCCTTTAGCTGACATACTTTCCTGGAATCAAGGTAGGATATCTCCCTGATGATTATAGATTTTCGCGAAGCTTTGGATACATTATCCCATGAGTACATAACCCGTATATTTTTTAGGAAAGGCTTCGAGGATTTCATTATACAAATGGTAGGGATAAAAATTTGTGGTTTTTGCACGCTTATAAAGTATGAAAAGTATCAAGCATTCCTTCACAACAAAAGGAAGGTTAGACAAGGATACCCAGTGTCCACAATCTTATTAATCATTGGTGTCGATCAAGTTCTTGAGAGTATTTAGAAGCATGGACAAATGATTGGTTTTTCATCTATTATGGGTTATCCAAAGTGCCTTTGTTACGCTGATGACCTAATTCTTATTCTTTGTGGTAACCCTTTAGAAACTGTAAGATCTATCAAGAAGAGTATGGTGATACTTAAAGAGTTTTCGTATATATCGGGATTTAAGATCAACTCTGAAAAACAGAGATAATGAGTCCTTGCAGCAGCCTTATTGGAAGGTTTTGGCCAAGTTCCCGAATATCAAGTAACATTAAAATTCTTGGATCCTGGATTGGAGTTGGTAGTATTCGTCTCAATAACGAGGAAATTATCATCAAAATCAAATGTGTAAGTTAATATTTCATCAGACTCAACTTGATTATGTGGGACAGAATCAAAGCGTGGAATGTATATGTAAAACCAACAATAATGCATCTATTAAAAGTTACGCCATATCAAAACAAAATAAGTAATTTAGTATATCAATTCTTCCTTAAATAAAAAAAGAAGAAAAACAATTCCTGTGAGAGAGGATTCACGGCAGACTCTCGGTTATGTGGAAGATAATGAATTTCTACTGGTCAGGAAAATATGGAGTAGCAATGAATTTTAGAGGGAAACGGTGAGGGATTTTTTACTGAAAAATAGAACTCTTTTCATGGAGAATCCTCGTGATAGTTACCAAAAAATTCTTGAAAAACAAGCAATATACTCTGAGCGAATGCAGGGTTCTTGTGAAGGTGCAAGAGGAGCTATTGAAAATCTAGAGTTATCTCTTGGTTTGGAACGCCCTGTTAAAGAAACCATAAGACTATCTGAAACCCAAACGGTCAATGCTGATATTTCGGCAGATGTTATATCCTCAGCTAACTTGATGGACAAAATGGCCGGGCAAGTTTTCAAACCCAGATTCGGAATCTCCAAATTAGTTCAGAGGCATTTGTTTTCATTTCAAATGAGGGCCTGTCTTCTATCAACTGCTGATATAAGAAAACGTGGAAAGAGACCAACAATGAAACCGTTTTAAAGTTATTTGAAGAGAAGAAATATAAAAAAAAGAGCCGAAAGACAGCATCAATGCCGTGCGAAACAAATATTTAGGAGCACCTGAGAAGTTAAATACCGCTTTTTATCTGGAACTTTAAAGGACCTGTACAAACGGGTCTCGCAGCTTCTTTTAGAGAATTTAAGGCCAAAACTAATCGGGAAGACTTTTTATCACATTTTAAAGGCGAAGAAGAAGATAAAGTAAACAGCATAATAACAAAAACCCAATAAATTATTTATGCTTAAAGGACCACAAAAGATACTGATCTTCGAGGCGTAATTCCTGCGATAAAATTGGCAATCAAAGTTCTTAAATCCATTAAATAACTATTTTAAATTGTTATTTAAGTCCCGCTTTTTATTTTCCTTTTCAACTGTTTATTACGTTTATTTATATGTTCATTATGTTGATCTTTTTAATATAGGTTTAGGGATATATTGTAAAAATTAACTGTGATGCTATTGATATCACAATTAATGAAATAGAGAAGGTCATATGGCCAAGAAAGAAAAAAAAACCTGTGGCGTAAGGGAACCATAGCACATTAGTGCAATGCTACTGGATTTCTAAGCATAGGAGATCTTGAACAAATGTCGTTTTTATGAAAGTGAGTAATAAATAAGTGTAAGGGCTCTGCTCCTATATATTTTAGAAGGATTAAAAATACAAATATTTCATTTCCTAAAAAATAAAGAAGAATCAAAACTAATTTTACGAATAAAAATTATTTTATTTTATTTAAGAAAATGAAGAAATGTGCATTTTATAAATATTCCCATTACAGTTCCATACAAAACTGCATTAAAAGCCCCCCAGGAACTTTCTTTGAACAATGATTGCATGTACAAAACTTGCACTGCTCAAAGTTAGGTCTATAGGGTTAAATTACCGTTCCATCAATTTGTTTACCCTGTTTCTCGATTTCTAAGCATTTTTAAAAATCCAATAAGAAGATCCAATTTGGTCCCTTGTATATGTTAGTAATTATAAATACACATTGAAAGCCAACCTTTATTATGGTATGGAGCAAATTGGCCTTAAAGGGACAAAAATAACTTCTTTTCGATATTCTGATTATTTGAAGTCAACAAAGACACCTACTTGCTCTCCTTGAAGACTAAGGTTCAGCCATGGATTTAAGAACAGTTTTCAGGAACCTCAATATAATTTTAACAGAATTGAGTTCCTCTTGATACAGGGATGTGCAGGTAAATTGGAAACTTTTTAAAGTGCTATAACAAAGAAAATTTTAATTTTACAAAAATAAATTGACAAAATATGTGAGATTGGGTGTCTATTTTAAGTACAAAAGTTTCGTTCAACATGTAGCAAGGGAATAGGTCGGTCGTGGTTGAAATGAATTACGCCGACACAAGCCTCCTGCAACCGCCAAGACGCTATTCAATCCAAGGTCGACAGTTTATAGGATGTACGACAAGCGGAAGCTAACTGGCCAGTCCGAAAGGAAGTTCCACAAGGCAAAAAGCGACAAGAAGAGGAATTCCACGTTTTTGGCGGACCTCAAACGATCGATTATGGCTATCCTACAAAAAAACATCAGAAAGTCAAGAGAACGCTAAAGATCAACCATAAGTTGACCTCCTACAAGCCCTCAAAGATGTACATCTTGAAATCGAAGATGAAGGAAGTTGGGTTGACCAGAAGCCACAAATTATTGAACCTCCTCAATGATAATTGTCATCCTGTAACTTTCTGGAGCAACAAGAGGAGGTGGACCATAAACATGGTATACAATAGAAAAAACGACTGCTTCTTAGCTGATAAGAAGACGTTACGTTAGGGGTTATCGGGCCAGATGGGATGGTGATGCCGTCCATCTTCTTCAACCAAAAAGAGTGGGCTGACAATTACTGCAAAGTGCAGAAGGACAAAGTCATTAAGTAACTGTTTCACATTCCAGCAGGACTCAGCCCCCACTCACAAGGCCAAGAAGACCCTCGACTTGTTAAAAAAAAAACCCATAAAACGTCGACTGCTGGTGCCCACAGACTTGGCCCTCTGACTATCCCAATTTAAGCCCTATCGGCTACTTCTTTTAGGGGGAGTTAGAAAAGCAAGTCTGCTCGAGGCCCCGTAACAGTTTGGCCAACTTTAAGAAATTAATCGTTAAGTACGGGGCCTAGGTAAATCCCACACACGTCCTCTTGGCTTGCTCCTCCTTCTGGACCCGCCTCGACATGGTAGACACATCGAATAATCCTTTTCTCTATCGATGGATGAACAACTTTTGTACAAAAAAATTATGTAAGATTAAAATTTTAAGAGTATAGTTCATTAAATTTGTCACAATTTACATGCACATCCCTGTATTAATACCAAAATTGTTTTGTTGTAGTGTGCATCCAATTTTGAGCATTTTTGGACCAAAAAATTGTTTGCCATCTTTTTTCTCCTGATTACAAACCCCTGCACTTCACCATGTAGAGTATGGCGGAGAGAAAGGTCAATGCTTTTCCAAGAGTCAACAAGGATTAGTTTTTGACTGCTTCTGAAGTTACTTTGAATAATATTCCAACAAAAAATTACATATCAGCTGCACTAATGCTTTTAAAAGGATTAAAGCTGTAGTCCGTGTTAAAAGAGGATGTATTGAATAAATTCTTATAACTTTAAATATGTATCCTAAGCACAATACATTTTATTCAATTCACTTTTTTGTAACGCTTATTCTAGTGCAGGTTATGTTCCAATTTTGATGGTTAATATTGCGTATAGGCTTCAAATTCTCAGTAACATGAATGTTTCGAACCCTAATCCTAAGAGGGATTTCTATTAAAGAAATGATAAATATATAAATTAAAGAAGAAGTTGTAATGATAATAAGTTATATGAAGACAAAAATCTTCTCTATAATTGTTATTACATTCATGATTATTCAAAACAAAACGTGACGACTCATGTCTTAGAAGGAGAAAAATACATATAAGTATAAGTAGCTAGGGGCATCCACAGGGGGTGGGCTGGAGGGACTGTATCTCCCATCAAATTAAAGAATGTGTGTCTTTTACTACAAAATTTTATATTTCAATTTTTGTTCATAAAATTTAGTATTTCTATTTTTTTTTTAAATTAATCCTTTGTTAACAGTTGAGGAGTTTTGGAATTTTTTTCCGAAAAATTCAAAAAACTAAACCCAACCCCCATAAATATAATCCTGCGGACATCCATGGCAGCAGTCAGTTTCATGAAGTTACTATCAGAAATGAAAGGTTATTATTAATATAACAATTCAAATACTCAATTGGTGAGAGTCCGTGCAACTTCCATTTCAAAAGAAAATAATTATGAAGCCATATACAGTACAATACATTGTAGTGTTATTACCTCTTCGAAATATCTCCCATTGGTTTAATTGAAAAGAAGAAAGCAGATGAAATCAGTTTGTCAATGAATGTCAGTTGGATTTGCTAAGGATTTGAGCATTTTAATATTATTTCATATTAGAACTACTCATACTAACAAAGTATGAACATCAAGTCCTTAAAATTACATCAGATACGGAAATGATTTTTCTCTTACCTCGTGTCTTTCCTTATACCTCTAGTTAATAACCATAATATATTTTATGTACTTCAGATGAATCTATTGACTCCAGGGCACAAAAGATGTAACAATGAACTCAAATCCCATTCTTAGAAGAGAAGATTGTTGAAATTATATTCTAAAATAGTTAATACATACATAATGATTGAAATCTTGGTATTTTGAGAGTTTTTTCTTCTTCTTCAAAATACTTATTCTGTTCTCAGTGGATATTTATTAGTTGGATTATAGCAACCTTTAAGGCCGTAAAATGGTTGCTGATCTAGGAACGGAAATTGAAGCTTTTTATTAGGGCTCCACTGACATGGATGTCTGGTACTGATATCCATGGCGATTTTTTGTGGAAATAAATCAATGATCGGACGACATTTTTTCCAAATTATCTCTTGACAATCGAATAATCATACCAAAAGTTTGAGATTCGTCATTTGGGACACTCTATTCAAGTCCTAGTAAGATTCATTTGTTAAGATTTTGAGATGCCTTATAATTTTATCCTAGCAATATATACATATAATTTTTGATTCATGGCTGTATTGAGCACATAGATGTTATTGATGATCGATGGGATCATGTCTGGTAATTTCTACAAGTTTTTAGTATTGGAATAATCAATTTTTAAGTAGAGTTAAAACAATTTTATCAACTATTATAATTCAAAGTGATGTCAATCGCTGAAATTTCGTTGATCATAAGGATAAATGATTCAGCGACTCAAATTACGTAATTACTAGTAACTAAATAAGATGCTTTAGTTTCTATTAAAGACCGATAAAGACTGGTTATAGGATTGAAAACTTAATTAGGACTGGACTGATATGACTTCAGTCTTTGTTTTTTTTTTTAAACCTATCCAACACTATATGAGAGTTATAGTTTGATAGTACATTAGAGATATGGTGGTATGATTGCCATATTTGGCTGACTACCAGATGATATCTGGCCTTTTTCTCTGTTTATTTTTGAATAAAAGGTTTCGTGATACAATAGAGTTATGGATGTGATATATTTTTATTTGTCTATGGGTCTCCCTGTCAAAATAAAATGGTTTTGGGATTTAAAATGTATCTTGTTTGGTAGGGGGGGGGAATCCACGTTGGTACGTGCTTCTAAAATTTAATTAATCATAATTTTTTCATCTCCCCCAAAAAAGAAACATTTTAAATCAAAAAACCCTGTTTAATTTGAAAGGGATAGTTGTTGAGGTTTGACGATACCAATATGCAGGCTTGTTAACGGAACGCAAAATGGAACGGTGTTATTTTGGAAGGCTCTTATCAAAATTGAAAGTTTATTTTCACTTGAACATATGAAATTTACTAGTTTAATAACTCTAAATCGTGGAGGCTCATCATTTGACCATGAATATAAGCATATGGGCCACTGAAAATACTAAACTCTGCAAATGTGGGTTGGGTGCCCGCAAGCTAGTAATACTAATTAGTGTTTAGTCTGGTTAACCCAAGGAACCTCATCGACCGCGTAGGTGAGGTAGCGGTAATTCATTGGAGTTTCTCTACTAGTCTACAGTCCCATTTTTTTAGTCTTGTTGTTGTGCTGTTCACGAATCCAATCGGCTATACTTTGCCTTTTGCCCTCCATCTCCTACATGAATGAACCGGTTTTAGTGAGTTGTAGCTCATATTCACCATTGCGTAAAAAAATCGTGAAACTTAGTTTTCAAATAAGGCCTCCTTGACATTACCAATGTGGAAGTCTCGTTTTGTTGCCATAGAGAGTGTATATGGTTAACCTTATGATTGGAACGCAGAAAAGGAACGGAAATAATGGGTGAACACTGAACGAAAAAAAAATGAACAGAACGTCAAAATAGCTGAACACTTACAAGCCTGCAAATATGCAAATTTATTTGAAACTAATAGTTTCTACACGTATTACATGTACACTCATCATAAATGTGGTAAGCCACCTTCATAACTGAGGCTGAATAATCGTGGCAAATAGTTCGCTGAAGGCAACAAAATATTTGCTAGGTTATAATTGGCAAACTTTGCCAGTTTGCCGAATATCTGCAAACTGTTTATAATAGGGTAATTTGTCAATATATCTGTCGGTTTATACTATTTATGTGAAGCTAATGAACTTACTGATACTTGAGTTTGTAGTTTTATATATTTTGCTATTAAAAAAAATATATTTATTTGTGTACGGATGTTGGACATCTATAAAAAACCTACTATACTGATCTTAAACTTCACAATGTACTTATAAAAATGTTTAAAATATAAATAGATAACATGTAAATACCATATATCCATCTCAAAGTTTAATCTAAGTAAGCCTCAGATATGTAATTCTAAAATGACATTTAAACATATGCGTTCATAGTTCTCATTCTTAGTGAGTCTGTCTTTGATTTGCTATATGCTCATAGCAATAAGACTATGAATATCTAATAATTATGACCGTGACAAAAAAATATTTCCCTTCTAAAGGGATTATAATTATTTTAAGCATTTGCTTTGATGTACTGTACATATTTGCTTCGTTTATTTTAATATTCATGTTCAATGTGGCAAGAGTTTATTATTGTTATTGCTTGGAATGGTGATCAAAAGCAAGTCTTTTACACACGAAATGTAATTTCTAAAAATAGTTTGGAATCTTTGAGTATCTGCAAAAAAAAATCTAAATTGCGAGATTAACCTTTCAGTTATCTCAGATCCTGTTAGTATTTGTCACTATTTATTTTTCTGGATTAACTTAGGAATATCTTATAGTATAACAAAAATAAAATACTTTTTCATGTAAATTTTTTAAGTTTTGTTGATCACAGCATAACAAAACATGCTGATTTTGGCAGAATACAAATTTATATATTATTATAATAATCTATTAGTGCGAACACGCCATCTTGTCCAAAATTTGTTTTCAAGTCGTTAAGAGATATTTGATACAGCTAATGATTTTTGCTTCACAGTATTAGTTATTAATGTTTCTTCCATGATTGTATACTTTTGACTAAAAATAATCCGTACACTGAACTGCAAAGATCTCGTTGAAATCATTGTCTGAGCCTCCTTTCTCCCAAGATTATAATATATATTATTTTTAGCTTTAGATATTTTTTAAAGAATAAAATAATGAAATTCCTGTCTACAATGTATCAAAGGGATATGACCTAGCATTTATAAATACTATTGAATTTAAAACGTTTACTTTTTTAAATCATATCATTTCAAGTATATCAATCTTAAATTATATTACATTTGAAATATAAACTTAGCTCCCTGAGTTCAATTAATTAATGTTACTAATATTATATTTTCATTGAATATTTAAATTTAGCAGTGGAGTTAACAAACATGTATGAGTGCTGCCAAATTGATAATTTGTAGTTTCAAAATGTGAATTCTCCCTCCCCTATATCTTACTTGAGTAGTTCATATTTCATGTTTCATTGCTTTAGTTTTTAAAATAAATATTTAATGAACAGCTAAAGTTACATTATGACTTAAACATGCATAATGAAGTCAGAACATATTTTATTTCAAACTTTGGGAATATCTGGAAGAAATGGTTTTATACTTTATAATAAAAATAATATATTCTGATCTACTTTTAGTGATGCTGTTCTGTTATCCAGTTTTAATTTATCTTTATGTTTTCTTGTATAAGATTATGGTTGATATTGAGAATGTTAGCAATAAATTTCACACCATCAAACCCTACTATAACATGAGTAATCATATCAAAATTTCCGTTTATATTTTTTATTATGACAATATATTTGAAGTTTAACCAGCCCTTTGGTATAAAACTATATTGATCTAGATTAAATACTCAATAATCATTACTTATTCACATATCTTTATATTTATATTCTTGGATTATTAAAAATTACAAGTAAATTTTAAAACAAAACCAAAATACAAATAATTTTATGTTTGGTTTATTATTATTAACAACAAAATATATTATTTTATATCACAAATAACTTAAATACGTACTAAACATTTTGTACTGCTGTATACCAACAAAACTAACGATGAAAAAACTAATTGTATAATTTTTCTTACACAGTTTAATTCCTTCATCTAAAAGATTATATCCCAAATTTATAGGATTTCCTCAAAATATTAGTCTCACAATGGATTTAAGTAAATAAATAATTCATAATATAAAATGAAAATTTTTATTGTTTAATGTTATTTTCGTTTTCATATTTGCTATTAAAAATAATAAAATTAAAATAAATTAATCCATTATGGAGTTAATTAAGATTTTATATATTGTTAGAAGAAAATTTAGGAGTAATTTTCCATCTATTAGTAGTCTTAAATAGGACAGCTTACGTACTATTTGAATATTCTAAACTACCTCATATCAAATAATATCATCTATAACAAGTGATGAAGAAAAAATGATACAATTTTGTAACAAAATTATAAATGACGTCGAATGCGTAGATGAAGAAAAAACAACGACACATTGATATGGAATAATGAATGCCATATGTTGGAAATTCGAAATGTAGAAGGAATTCCTAAAAATAGTTTTCAAATGGCAAATTATTAAAAAAATTCTTCCATAGGAAAAAACCATATTTACATAATGCTTAGCTTCATCAAAAATATATATATTGGATGTTCCTTTTCCTTCATTCTTAAGGCAAAAAAATGATTATATTGAAATATGAAATGTGTCTTTTCTTTTCGAATTGACAAGTAAGGAATTGATTTAGCTTCAAAAAAGTCCATAGTTATTAGCTTAACAGATTGTGGATCATTTTTAGCATATTCAATCCTCCTATTGTAATCTCTGCGTTCACTTTGTACAAGGTACATGTGCTCCTTAATACTATCGTTAATATTTAATGCCCAATTAGCCAAAGGATTTTTTTTTTGCATAGAACTCGAGATTTCCCCATATTCTTGAGGAAAGAAAAAGTTGTCAGAAAAACTCTCCGTCTACTAATTTGGAACTTTATCTTTTCCATATCCAGGACACCAAAATGTACCAACACATAGGCTTCATGCCTCAATGGAGAAGTAGAAGACATTTCTAGGCATTGATCTCGCCAAAAAGAAACACATTTATAATCAAACCAATTAAAACAAGGAGTTTTTTTTCCTAATAGATCCAATGGCTCTAGAGAACCGGAACAACCATTTTCAAGATATTTTTCAATTCTACGTCCTTCTTTTAAATCCACATCACAAAATGTGACGTTTCTATTCTCCAAAGTTCGGATATTAAAGATATCGTTAATAGATGAAGAAAAAATGGCGGAATTCATGACGAAAATATACTATTTATGTTAATATAATAATAATGGCGTCGAAGGATTTAAGATATAACAATACAGAAAGTAAATTCATTTAAGATGTGCTGGTTAAATAGAAGTAGGAACTATTTTTGTTTAAAGAGTCTTAATTTAAACAATTAATACATAATCATATCTAAAAGTTCTCTCCTAGGATCTTAAGATTCCGTTTTCTAGATATTTTTGGGTTTTACACCCACAATAGATTAATTTGAAAAAGTAAGGAATTTATTTTCAAATCTCATATTCAATTATTTTATAATATAAGTTTTCCTTATATAATTAAATAAAGAAAAATTTGAATACTAATTGAAGATTCACTATAGATAAAGTTTTTAATGATTTATGTGACAGTTCTAATTTTGTGCTTTGTGCCTTGAAACGCCATTAATGCTCAAAGAAAGATCTATCAGCAAATAACTAAATCAATATTTATGTAGTTATTAATAAAACCAAAAATGAAATATACAACAAAATTATGCTATCTTTCAAAAACTAACCAATTTCTGTAAAGTTAAAAAATTGAAGATGCTTTATACTCATTACACCTCTAGAATCCATTGAATGTGAAATATTTCTTATTCTTACAAATAAAATATCTCATATAGCGTATAAAGTATCATCCATCTTCATGAATATTATACATAAATTGATTAGTTACTAAGATGATAGCCAAATTTCATTGTTTATTTTTGTGTTTCATTTAAAAAACAAACAAACAATGGTTGAGTTAAAGCATTGGTTTTTGGTAAGAAACTATTTTTAACAATAATTGTTACTTATAATGAGCATTATCAGTGGTTTTAAGATTTAAAATTCCAAGATTTCCTTAATTTGATAAGCTTACACCTCTTAAGACCATTAAATGTGAAATTTTATAATATATTTTTATTTATATGACCTCAAAAAACCTGTTATATATCCCAAGCCCATAGACCTTTTACTCTAATCGTTTTGTTTTTTACAAAGAGATATTGATTTGATCTTGTATTGATAAAAATATTATGTTTGAGATATTTAAGAAAAAAGATTAAGGTCAAGTATATTTTGGTAAAACATAGCTAAATAATAATTTGGTTGCATAGCTCAATAGATCCATAATTTAAGTGGTTTACGAACTCCAGTCCAAAACGCAAAGGTCTTCAAGACGATTTACCGAGTGGTCCATTACAATATGAACACTTGGAATTTTAAACTTTAATAAGATATGATTTATTAATTAACAATCGAACTTTATCAAAATGCTAAAAATAGGTGTGTATCTGAGCTCTGTAAATCATTAATGTAGCCGCCCTTAGTGGCAATGGCGGCTTTCAAGCAACGAAAGAAGGCCTGGCACCCGCGGCAGATGTAGTACTCTGTCGTCGTGTTCCAGTACTGGCTGGCAGGGGCTTTAAGGGCATCGGCGTTTGGATGACAGACACTTCCCCTCGACATTCAGCCTAAAGTTGCAAAAATGTCAAAAAGAGTTTAAAAGAACTCCGAAGACTTATTCAAAAGAACTTTGCACCGGATGAGATGGGTGTTGCTGGTGTCAAAAGTGGCTTCTCCACACTCACAAGGCTCTTTCCACCCACTTTTTCGATAGCTTTCTGGACAGTGTGCTTTTGAAATCCCAAGATATCTTCCATGGGCCCTCATGGACTTCACAGAATTAGCTTGGTCTATTTTTCTTTAACTCATCTAGGTCCAGTTTGGCCTTTTGACAGATTCCTTCTCCCTCTCTCACGTTTTGGACTTGCTGACGGCATAGACAGTGGTGCTGGATTTGTTCAACTGCTTGGCGTGGACGAATGGAAATTTGTCGATCACGTTCATGCGTCATTTATTCAACTTGTACCTAAGTTAGAGAGGAATATGAGTTAATTTCAATTACTCAAACTCAATTAACTCTTGAATTAGTAAGTGTTCAGATTTCAATGGACCACCCTGTATGATCAAATTAATTTTAAAAAGAAGCTCAAAGCTGGTTCAAGTCAATGATCTGATTTTTTAATTTTTTATTTTCATAATAATTGGATATTTGATACACAAAATTTGTTCAATTCGGTTGATTTTTTTAGTGTAATTCAGTTATAACTGAATCATTTTAAGGTAGGAATTATTGATTAATTTGGTATCTTTCACGAATGGGTAAGACCTTATTATTATTATTTTTTTGTAAAGTTAAAAATAAATTACCTCAATTTTAACGTATTTAATATGTAAAGTCTCATCCCAGAATTTCCCATTATCCAAAGTTATAAAATTGGTATTGCAGAATCTTACTCAAGAACTAATTCCTGGGAAATAGAATCCCTTGCACATAATGTAAATATATATGTAAAAGTTTTGAAATACTTCCACGTAAAAAATAATCATAGGCCTCACATTAGATTTATGACAGCATTGATCATGCACTATGAAATATAATGCTGGCACATTTATTCAACCAAAGCTACAATTCATGTATAATTCAACCCTATTGATTATGAATAATCATGAATGAACTTTGGATTTGTTATTCAATGAATGGTAATAATATTACATATTCGTTTTTCTATGAATTTTATATTGGCAGCAACCATTAAGTGTATTAAAGCTCAATTGATGATGTTGCTTGTGATAGAAAAAGTGTTTTTTTCCAAAATACAGCACATTAAGTTTGTACTCGTATTTTTATTATCTCATTGTTTGGGCAAGGACTTTTGGAATTCATTTTGTATTTAATAGTGTTAGGTACCGTGATAAATTTAACTAATTTCGGTTTGAACCGGTTGCGTAGTACAATTTGGTGTACAACCGATTCTGCATAATTTTTTTTTTTAGATAAAAGGAAATATGCGTGCAAAACGCGCTAAAAACCGGACCGAAAAAAAATCATTTTCTAACTGATTCTCAACTAGAAGTGGATCGGGCTGGAAAATATAGGGATAAGGGAGGCTACAAGGTGACGGGTTTTGGGACAAAATATGAGAATATAACAATACAGCTAATCCATTACTGTTGCTACTGCTTAAAAATCTTTCAGATTAGGTTGTGTCAATTTTTCCTTAGATATCTTAAGTTATTTTTTAGAATCTTTCTTGGCATGCCTCCATAGTGTGAACCTATATCCCTTTTTTTAATTTGAGATTTATTGGAGAATATTTTACATTTCACTGTTTCATTGATCCCGGTAGTTTCAAATTTCTCAAAAAACAAAAAAAAAACAATACAGATGAAAATAGACGTTTTGATGATGATGAGGGTCGTTCATATTTAATCTCCAGCCATTTCCACAGAACTCTACGAATTTTTATTGTTATATGAAATTTATTTCTAGTTTGTGTCGTCCAGGAGAGAATAAGAATGCTCGAGATCCATTGTAAAGTAATTTAAAAATAAAAATACCGCTTTACCGTTTTTTGTCTTCATACTTTTTTGTCATTTATTGAGGACAGTAATGAATGTTATCAATAACGTAATCATCATCATAGTTTTTATGAGGTGTCAAATCGAAGATGACGTCATAAATTAGCTGTGAAGGATTGTTTTTATATCAAAAATAAATGTCGGGCTGAAAGATTCGAGCCTTGGGATGGAAGGTTCGGGCCACAGGATTTTTGGGCTTCGGAAAATGAGATTCGGACGTAGGGCTTTTGGGCTCGGGCTTAGACCAAATTCATCTCTAGTCTCAATATTAGTATTTACTTACTTAATTGTTGTCTCTTCTACATTAAAAAAAACCAAATATTCCATATTTAAATGGGTTTATAAGGTATGTAGCATATTATATGACTTACCTAATACGTATCTAAATAAGTATATGAAGATAGGTAAATATCTTTGCTATCATCCTCATCATTCATTCTTTTTGAATGCCAAATAAAGTGTTAGACTCCCATGACATTCATGAGTCTACAAAGCAATATGGTTTCCAGGTTTTCATTCATTTATGGCTCGTGAAAAAGAAACACTTTTGAAAAACAGTTTACTTCATGTAAAATAATGTAGGGAAGATCGAGGAAGGTTGCAACAGGCATTTCACATTGTTTACATTACAATGATATAACATAAAGCAAATTGTTTTTTAAGAAAGAAGTGTTTCTTAACTATTCGTTGAGATATTGATTAAAACTGATTTTCAAGGGTAATTTTTTTGTACTACCGGGTGGTCCATTGAAATCTGAACACTTATTATATAAATAATTAATTAAAGTTGATTGATTGGTATATATTGTGTTAAATTTTGTTATGTTCAAGTCACACCAGCTATGTGTAATTGAGCTAAACGGAAAAACTGTTAAATATATCCCTGTCTCCCTAGTTTGGTAAATATGTATCAAGCTATATACAATGCTCAAGTATAAAATTGGATTCAAAGGTATTAAATATGCGTTGAAAAACCAATAAATACTAATATAATGACCTCTTAGTACTTTATTTATTAGAGGTGATAAATTGTTAACACCCTCACTTGTATGTACATATATATATCTAAAAGTAATAAATTTATTTACTTAATTACCCCATCTTTTGAGCAAAACAACTGCAATGTTTTAAATACTTTATGTTATTATCATACAGTGGTAATTAAAAAAAAGATTAGTTATTTTTTAATTAAGTTTATATTCGATTGTAATCTTTGGAAACAATATCAAATTTATATATATTTACTAAAGGGTATTCTCAATCTCGCTTTCAAATTACGATAAGTTATAATATAAACTAGTTTTTAGTTAATTGTATATACTTGCGCAATTTACATATACCAGGGGGTCTATTATTTGAAAGTGACTGGTCTTTGACTAGGGAAATTGGCCAAAATTCAACCTACAATTGAAATGTCAAAAGTAAATATTCCCTTCAGTTCTTCTTAAAGGCAACCCTGAAGATAATTATGAACCAAAATTTCAGTATTGGTCCCGCCAGTTAAAAACCAGTACTGCATATTGTTCGGTATTTAATATACATTTTATAAAACACAATAGTTAGAATTATTTATGTTCCTCCAAAAAGATTCATAGGAATTTAAAACCATAATATCATATTGAAGAAATAGTTTTCATAAATTGACATTCTTCAACTATTTATCCACTGTTTTTATTTTTTACAACATTGTGATGAATCTTTGTGAAACACCACAAACTACACTTAAATGCATCCTAAGTCCCTATTCACAATTAAATAATATAATATATAGGCCATATCGATGTCAAAATAATTATATCAATAAAATAAAGGTTCTAAATTTTACCAAATATTCCTGAATATATCAATCTATCACGAAAATTTGAGTATAAAGCCTAGAATTAACCAATATATGTCATGAAATATTTAGGGTTAAATTAAATATTACAAAATATTTATCTTATTTTCTTTATTTTTTAGCTTTATTTTCCATCACGTATTTTTTAGTCATCAACACAACAAAGGATATTTCGTAGAATAAAACTAAAATATACTACTTTATACAATGGTAAAAACTCCCTTCACACCCATAGAGACACCAACGTTCCAAAGAATTCTAAAAATAATAATTTTTTTAAATGTTTCTTTAGTTGATCAGATGGTGTTGCACCAATTTACTTAAAGTATTATATTTGCTTAATGTGACCAAGAAAAACACGAATATTTTCTGATGAAATCCTT
The DNA here is from genome assembly GCF_016086655.4 of Lepeophtheirus salmonis. Taxonomy (NCBI): domain Eukaryota; kingdom Metazoa; phylum Arthropoda; class Copepoda; order Siphonostomatoida; family Caligidae; genus Lepeophtheirus; species Lepeophtheirus salmonis. The sequence continues at coordinate 27,540,811 of NC_052131.2, forward strand.
AGAAGTACACAATATTTTATACATAGATTTCTTAATATATAAACAAACATATATTTGATTAATATATTTCCTTCTAAAATGAAAGAGTTCATGATATTTAGTAACTTACAAAATATTCAAAACTCTCTCTTGAGGAATCAATATGAAATCAAGTTCTACATCTTAACTATGAAAAAAAATTATTTAAAAACAAGCGCAGTAAGCAATATTAAGCTTATGGGGTACCAGAGTCCCATGGGTGTGTAAGGTGTAATACTAGTGTTGGATCGGTCGTACGACTTATTTGTTAATCTCTCCCTCCCCCTTTTAGTCTTTTTTTTTTCTTTCCGATTCCATCTTTTTACCATTCAACGATACTAAGGACCGAAACATCGGTCTTTCTGTCTTATGGTACTACCTATTTTTTATTTTCTTAACTCCTCGGTAGGATTAAAAATATATGAACAAAGAAAATACTGATTGATAGCTAGAACCAAGGTTAATAGAAATACCAGGTTTTACCATAACTGATGTTTGACTTCCACTACGTATATTAATAATGACGTCAAAGAGTTTCATATACTAATACTGTTAATCATATAATTTCTAGTATTATATGCTATTAATATACCGTTTTTATGCTCTATGACTTCAAAATCTGTCTGTCTTGTCAAGCAGTTAGTACGGTACATCAAATTGAAAATTCTGACCTGCCCGTTGATGGTATAACCAATGTTACTAGTAGAAGGTTAGGAAACAAGAAAATGGCTGGGCATACACAGCAGATTTATTAAAGAAATATCTCTATTTCTATTTCTAATGAAGTCTAGTCTGGGACGACTATTGTTTCTTAATACTACATAAATTTACCAAGTAAAAATTTTAATCAAAGTTATCATTATCATAGAAGTCGTTCATGGATATCTATTAGCGATATTTTACTAAATATAATGTCAAATTATTTTTATGTAGTATTAATAAACCCTAAGTCGTTTCAATGACGTCACCAAAAATAGAAGGAGATCAATTTATTTTATAAATCTGCTTTGCATGCCCACCCATTATCTTGTTACCCAACCTTGTTCAAGTAACATTGGGTTTTTACTTTTATCTTGTCACTCTGAAAAAGTTTATCAATAATGATGAAATTTCCACGACTCAAATGATGTAGTCAGATGTAATGATTGAATTTCAGTTGTTGAAGTCTCAATAAAAGACCAATAAGAACCGATCTAATTACTAAAATAATTTATTACGACTGTACTGATAGGACTGAAGTCTTTCTAATTTTTTTAGACCGATACAATACTAAGTAGGACTATTTTTCTCGTTGACACACTAACTTTATAAGATACACAATCAATATCACATATTAACAAGCAGGGGTAATTATATTGGAGAGTTATTTATAACAGCATTAAAGAGCAATTAAAATTGAGTATCTTTCTCATTATTTAAAATATACTTTATGTCCTCTAAAAAAAAGATTATTTGACAAAAAAGTTATTTTTATTTATAAATAATTATCTCTTAATAAAATGGATTTTATGATCACAAACAGCAAAGTAATTTGTTTCATAGCACCTATATAATACATACATAAATTTTGTTACACAATCTACCTATGTAGAGATGTAATTACATCAACTCACTTTCCTTATTTATAAATTGAAGTGAGGGTAATGAAAACAGTGGAATGAGTTTTTTTTTCTGCTTCTTTAAATTCAAATTAGATTACCTTCTGTAGTGTTTCACATATATCAATATTTTTTACATTTAAAATCACGAATTTGGAATATTAAAGCCTTCACAGCTCTATGCGTATATTTATTTCTAATTGCTTTTGAAATCATGCTTATAATATATATAGGTTTTAACACTTACTTTGCATGGGCTTGCATACCCAGGTAAATAGTAAGGTGTCTCGAGAAACAAATTTTTAATTTAGAGGATTTCGGGAAATATCGGGATCCCGTTAGTAAGTCATTTATGTTTTTTTTTTAAATATTTTAAGGAGAAATAATAAATTTTAAATCTGTCTTCTCTCTTCTTATTCTCAATTAGCTATTATTCATTATATTTGTATCACTATTACTAATTGTGGGTAGGTACCACTTTTTTGAATTCCATAAACTAATCCAACTCACAAAAAACAACTTAAATGGTGATGATGCTAATTTATGGTTGTATAATACTGAAATATATAACTCGACCCGCAGTCTAAAACTCAACTTGCGCATCACCAAAATCTAGGTAACTCTTGTTATAAAAAAATATAAGACATCCGAAATGTCACATCACATACTGCTTCAACTACGGTTCAAATACGGAACTTTTGTGTAAATGTGGAACTGTTTACAAATAATCTACCTGTCGCATAATTAATCTTTGATTTTTTTGTGTTGATTTCTAGACCTTTACCGTGTGGTCCATTCAAATATAAACACTTACTAATTCTATAATTAATGACGGTTGAGTGATTGAAATTAATTTAATTTATATTTGCATATATTAAAACATAAGCAATAATTTAAAAAAAACCAAAAAAACTGAACTCTCTAGTTTACGAACAAGTCGATAAAATGACACTTAAACGTGATCGAAAAATTTCCAATCGTGCACTCTCAGCAGTTGGGCGTCTCCAAGACCATCGTGTACGCTGTCAGCAAGTCCGAAATGTTGGAGAGGAAGAAAGGCTCTGTCAAAAGGCCAAACTGTGCCCGTTGGAGTAAAGAAAACAGTCCTGGCCAATCCCTTCAAGTCCTTGAAGGCCGATGCAAGAAAAGTCTGGGTTTCACACTGGGATATTAGTAGAGCAACCCTTGTAGGTACTTTATATTTTTGTTTTGATTCTAATCTTTTTTAATAAGCTTAACACAAAAAAAACACTTCACTCCGCCCTTTTAAATTGACTTTTACTGATGTCTTCTTTGAAGTTGGAGGTAATTATTTTATTTTAAAAGCCTGGGTATACTCGTAATTACAAAAAGTTTTATTTGTTTTTGATACAAAAGTGTTTGGGAGGATGGGGACTAATATAAATAGGACAAATAAATATATATTTAAATTTATCGATTAAGATGTAACATAAATTCTAGGAACAGTAACATAAAAACAATTTTAGATGATATTAAACAATGGAGTAAGTGAAAACTTAGTATTTCAATATAATTTTAACTGGGTTTGCTCTATAATAACTTATTATCGAATTAGCTAAATCCAAGGCTGTTCTCATTTCAAGCCCAACTTTCTTATCGGTTCCGGTCTCATTCTTTCATTATACCGATTTAAGTATCAATTGAACAATGGGTTCTGTCCCATGCAATTAATTCATTTGCTCAAATTACTCAATAGGTATAGGAGAGAAACTTGCCCTTATATTTGGGACAATGATTTAAAATAAGAATATGATATCTCAGAATTAATTGAATCGAGACCGATTAAAAATATATCCAGCATCGGTTCGAGTTTGTAGGTTCGGATTTTAGTGCTTTTAAATACTGAATCCGCTAGAACCAACAAGCTGTTATAATTCAGGGGTTACACAAAAGGGGAAGAACGCCCCACTTTTATGAGAATTTACTAATATCATATAGCGAGGGGCGTACATATTTTAATTTTCCAAAAAAGGCCTAATAAGTGTCGTTTTTAGTAGGAGAATATACATTGTAAAGGATAATTAAATTTAAAGTTAAATTTTGATTCTTGTTTATTATCTTAGATTTATTTTCTTTTTCCAGAAAGATTTATCTTTCTAAATTTTTATTATGGATTATTTTTTGTTGTTATTATAGAAAATCCCCATTTTATAAGTTTGGGGAAAAAGCAATTTGTATTTCAATTTTTTATAAAAAGTGTTAAAATCTACCAATTTAAGACAATTTTGCCCTGTTCTGATCAATGACTTGTTGCCAACGATAATCCAACTTCATAATGACCTTTTATTAAACACCCTTCTTCCTTTTGGCACAAAACTCGGACAACCAATATAAACAGGCCTCTATTGAAGGCAAATTTGTACCCCAAGCGAAATGGCCATAGACAGCAACATGTAATATTGTAGTAGCCACTTGGTACAAGGTCCGGACTGTAGGATTAGTTAAGAATTTATTGTTGTTTGCCATAGTATATAAATAAATTATAAAATAGTATATATATGTAAACATTAAAAAACAATACATACATACGGCAAAGAACACGACCACAAAAAGGGGTATATGTGCTTCTTTAGCAGAAATTGATCTTAAGTCCTACTTATTTTTATAGTCCTTATCAGTAATTTGTTTCATTTTTGTACATTCCATAAATTTAATAATACGAAGATCTTCATCCTCTTTTGCATGACTTAGTCTCTCGCATATGAGTGCCCGATGGATATCTGTTAATAATGTGGTCTGCGTTTTGTGGTTCTTCCATGCAAATATTGCACATTGCACTTTTATTTTTCCATTTTCTTAGATGGACCAAAAATGGCCCATAGCCTGTGTAGGCTTGAACAAGTAAGTTCATGTTTTGATGTGAAAGTTTGACACTCTTTTATTTTGGTTTCTTTAACATGTGATGTATATGTTTCATTATTAGATCTTTCCTTTATCTGTTGCACCAAACTTCGTAGAAGAAGTCGCCCACCATCTTCTATATATTGCTAGGAGGCGTTCGAACGTACAAACGATTTTGACTTTCAGTATCACTCTTTGCAAGATAGTCTGCAAATTCGTTTCCTGAAATATATAAATGGCCTTTGTACCAATCGAGATATAAATGTTTATTTCAAATTTTCCGATGTTTAATATTTCTTTGGACTTTTAAACTGTATCAATTTATGTAAACAGATTTAGAATAGTAGTAATTGCTGATTGAGAATCCCATCGAATTATGACGTTTTTTTATGGCTTGTGTTGATTCTACCATTGATTGTGCGATGGCGATGATTTCTGCTTGGAAGACCGATGCTTTGTTATTTAATGATGCTGATGATTGATGAATTGAAATTTCACATAGAGTGATAGCTCATCACGTACCTGTGTTGCCTTTCTCATCTTTGGATCTGTTTGTATATATAATTGTATCAGGGTTGTCTACCCAGATACGATTGCCGGTGACATATTCACTTAGTGTATTCAATTAAACTTGATCAAGTATTTTATTGCAAATGTAACAATACCCTTGGAAGATCAACCAGACGGTAGGTTAGATGCATAAGAACTTCACATCTGGACTCCAGATGCTTCTGGGGAGTCATCAAAGATGTATGTGTCCTGGCATTGTCTTGATGAAACACGATTCCTTTCCTATTGGAGTTTTTTTTTTTTGTATCCATTCTTCTGCAAATGGCTCAAAACGGTTTTATATTTTAGGAAAAGTCTGCCAGCGCGTAACACATTATTCACCTCCATTACACTATAAAAAAATCGTTCAAACCACTGTTGTGCAACACGAACTGATAGAATATCGCCCTTATATATAATGTAAATTTTCTTGGTCGTTTTCGACGCGTTTTTCCTTTTCAGATAGTGAAAATGTTAAATATGGTGAATTTCTTCCTTTGTACATTCATACTCGACACACGATAATTAACAACTGAAACTGCTAAGTACCTTGTAGTATACACTCACATATTTGCAACACATTATACTAAGATCTGATGTGACCAATAATGAACCAGATATACTTAGTTAAAAAAGGGCGGGAAATATGAAATTACATTGTCCCCAACCTATTATATTAAATTAGGGAGACAATTGGTCTCTCGCACACAAACATGTCCTCTTTTTACATCCTTAAAATCTACTTAACCTGTAAGTACATCCTTGGTTAAACCTATGAATTTAAACAGAATGATTAAACATTCCATAATCTCAAAAATAGGGCATAATTATATATTTAGACTTTAATAATAAAAATGAACATATATAAATATATGGTCATTTCAAATCACATATTATATGTATAAGAACAAAAATTTCTTTCTTTATGATAAACACAATTTTTGACAAATTAATTCATAAACATGAAAGAACTTTACTTAAATTTGTGTTGTTTTAGATTGTTCCGAAATGATTGAAAGAGGTTAGTTTGAAGGGAAAGGAGAAGAGTTAGCTTATAAAATTCCACCAGCATCAACTTTTTCATGAATTTTATGGAGGAAAAATATTCCATAGTTATTCAGAGACTAAATAGCTAATGCCTACATACCACATTTGCATATGTTTCTCCATTCTTTGCGGAACATGGAAACTTACAATTTTCGTACGTACTTTTTAATACACTACAAACTGGGCAAACCCGTGTCTGAGATCTACAACGACCTCACTACCGTTTAACCTTATGCCTACCCTAGTCGTACAACCCTTTTTCGATGGGCTGGGAGATACGGGTTCTTCTGCGGCAGGAGCGAGCGCATGAATGTCTAGTTACCTCGACTATTCTTCCAAAACAGACAACGAGAAAGACGATGATCCTGACGGGCTTTACCTGTATACGTAAGCGAGTTTCGGTCCACACCTTGCCTGTCGGGACCACGGCCAGCCAAGAGACGATGTTAGAGTACCTACAGACGACAGGAAATCGTAGAAACGATCCAACAGAGTCCCTACAACCTCGATTTTAATCTCTGGGACCGATTTTTCTTCCGTAAGCTGAAGGACCTACTCCGGGGTTAAGATTTTGATAGCCATGAAGACCTCACATGCGATGTTCAGTGAGTTAAGTTATTGAACGAAAATGAGCTCTCCATGCAGTTGTAGGAGTTGGAAAACTATTGTCACAACGTTATCCGAGCTGGAGGAGACATTTGACATGATGGAGTACTTTTTTTAAACTTTAGAATGTAATTTCTTGTCATATTGGGGAAGTCTCAAATATTTCCAAACAACCCCATATTTGAGTTATCTATATTTATGAAAATGTTCTATCAACAACCTAGCTACATCTATTCATTCATGTCCTTTCTTCGAAACATTTGTACTGTGTTTGACAATCCATATTTTATCACTTATATTATACATATATTGGAATGTTCAATTTCCAGTGTTTAATCGTCCATCAGTTTCCCTATCATTACACTACTCGTATAAATATATCAAAAAATGATTTCGATTTGACATTCAGCTGTGAGTTATCGTTAGATGCATTTGGAGGACATTTTTATACAAATACATTCTATGGAATGTGGAAAAAGTCTATATTTTGAGGAAGTTTGTCGCAATTTTCTTTCTTGTTATGGTAAAGGAATAATTTTGTATATGTTTGATACAATACTTATATAAAATATCTTCGACAATATTGAGTCATGTAAATATTTAAATGGGCTTTTGATTTGTTGTAATGAATTGTCTGTTGAATAAATTATGTTATGCAATACTTTAAGGTACGTAAAAAATCATCATCTTGCATAATTGAATTAGCCACTAATTGAATTGAATTAAATGCCTTAGGGATATTTCAGTTCATGCAAATAATATTTCATTTATCATTTATTCATTCAAACCAAGAAATTGCTATTTCATTCCTTTTAAAGACATATTTTGTAAATAGTTATGAGTCATTTGGTATGTGACATCACACTTTAAAAAATTTAGAATTGTTGTTTTCCTTTTTTAGTTGGTTGGTTATTAGTGATGGGACAATTAATCGGAATAGGGGTTCGCATCGGGAAAATAACGTTTAATTTACGATTAAAAAAGCTTAAAAATGTTAGATTTTTAGGAAAAAAATTTAAAAATATAAAAAATCAGAAATTATTTTATTATAGTATTTTATAAAATTGCAAGACTCAAGTCAATATTCACATACTCAATTATCAATACCATACTCCTTTATCCTGGTCCATGCCTGATATTTTTCAGGCTTAAAATATTGCTGCGTCCTAGATGCATATTGTTCAATTCGCGTGTATGAACAGTAGTAGAGCGGCTATAGGTTAGGAGATTAGGTTGGTCATATTTCTTTTAAAATCAGCTAGACCCTCACTTTTTGAAAAGAGTGAAATTAAACAACTATATAATGTATTGAGTATTTTCTATACTTTAGACAAGTTAACATACCTTTTTACACGTTGGACCTCATTTTGCATCTTTACTTCAAGCTTTTTCTTAGAGACTGATCAGATTCCCTTTTTATGTACCAAATTAGGGAAAATAAAAATATTTTCAGTAAAATTTGAAATGATTTATGAGATATACGTGGATATAAATGTTTAACTTCTTTTCTTTTATCGGAATGTTTTTCTATGTAAAGAGAAGGTAATATCTAATTAGACCATTAAATATCACATGAAATATATGTGGTGGTTGTAATATTTTACTATTTTATAACTCTACTTTAAAATAAACCAGCCAAAACGTAAAACTATTCTATCATTCTACATATTTGAATTCCCATCTAAAAATAATTTTAAATTTTTACCATTTTTCGTTAATTTGATAGCTGATTACATCTATGGTTTTGTATTAAATAATTGTATTTTTAGAAGTACCCGCACTATATGTAGTGATACTGGCGGTAAAAAAAACCTTTACTAAACTAAATACGCATTGAAACCGGTATTTGCAAGACCATGACGTTATAAAACGTGGTAATGGTAAAAAAATGGTAATATTAAAACTGTCTTTTATAAAATGAAATAAACTTAAGGCTGCAATGAACAAATTCCATCGGTACTTTCGCTGCTAGGAAAGTGAGGACTCTTGGATGTTTATGCAGGGGTTTGGATAATTCAGAAAATATTACAATCAATTGATTTTCAGACTTAAACTCACCCTGAACACCACCTTATTAGAATGGGAATAGTTTTATTTATATATTCAAAATAATTATTTCTTATAAAATCTTATCCATTAATATGTGGACATAGATCAGGGAATTCGGGTTCCTTTGTTCCCAGTACTAACTGTGCCTTTTTGTTAATTTAAATTAAAATGTATCTCATAAATTATTTCATCGAATAAAACAAATCTTTCTCAGGAACAAAAATGAATTCGAATGTTTTTTATGCTATACCGTAAAAACTAGAATCATTTCATTAGTAAAGCACTTCTAAAGGTGCATAAATAATTAAAATTATTTCAAGGATTTCTCAAATTTATTCACAAAAGGTATATACGAGTATAAATATAGAGATATTGATGACACTCATTGAGTAGTTAATTCGATTTTAGACTTAAATTAGTTTTTCAAATAGCGTATTTTAATCTGTTTGTATGTAAGTCAAAGATTGTTGAATGTTTCATCAAAAAATATTATTGATTAATTATAATATTTTTAACAGAATAACGAGTTAGATAATTAGAAATTTTGTGGGAACTACAAATATAAATTTTTGTGTAAAATATGTATATATAAAAATATTATAAAAATCAGTTTCATAATATAAAATATTATTTTGACAACATGACAACAAATTATGTAAATGTACTCCAATAAAGTCCCTACATGAATTGAAAATGTATTTATACCATTATGAGTTGATTGAGTTGTTGAGTAACTAAAAATTGTAATTTAGTATTGGAGTTATTGAAAATTATTCCAAATATATTTTTATAGAAAATATTTATTTTTTTATAAAATTACGCATCAAGGTGAGCCAAAAAAAGGAGCCTCGGAGGGATTCAATGTAACAAATAGACAAATGACAAATGGATTGCATATATTTTCATATTCTCCAAAAATTTAATTTTTACAAGCTTAAATCTTTAAAGCACTTAAAAATTTTTGTCGTCTCTACAAATTTTCTTCAACGTATATTTCAATATCATTTAGCTTTGTTATAAGTTTAATAGATAAGAATGCATATGATATGCACTGTTTTTGCATCAATTTAACAAACCTTCATATTTATAAAATTGGCTAATTTCTAAAAATAAGCAATGTATGTTGTTATATCTTAGACACAAGGTGTTTGAGAGATGCATTAATCTTCACCATTAAAATTAAAGTTGGCCTGGTTCCAATTTTATTGGATGTTTAAATATTATCAATCTTAAACTACAGATTTACAAAATTTACTGCCTCTTTGCAACTTATTTTTTAAAACAAAATTTTGTTTTTGTTGTTTTAAAAAATATTGTTCTTTTATAACGGTTGATTTTTCCATTTACTGCCCGTTGAACTATTATTTACAAGAAAAAATGATCTTTCTGTTTGAGATGTATAGAATACATCTGATTTTTGGTACGTATCCCCCCGAAGATGCTTTTTTCTACCTTTAGTGACAGTAAATTTAATTAATCCTCCATTTCATGTAATACTTTTGGCTTCTATGTAAAACCATATATTGTCGAAATGTTACATTAGACTTTTTACATGAACTTTGAGGTCCCTTACTTCAATAGGGAAGGCTATGGGTCTTAATAAGTAATTACTAAAATCATTTATGCACAGACAGACTTATCTAGTGGTACACATTTTATTATTTCTAATCCGAAATGACATTGATTCAAAATCACCAAGGAGGATTATCTGTGAACAGATCAAGCTGAGACAGTTGGAAAGAGCAAAGAGGATTCTAAATTTTCTCAAGGCCAACAAAAAATCGGGCAAAGTTTTGTTTTTTTTTAATGATACTTTTTCACTCTTAATGCCACTGTGAATAAGTAAAACAGCTGCTACATCACAACCGAACATCCATAAAATGTCTCAGGTTCAGTGAGACATGTTATTAGAAGAAAAAAAAATCTAGCCAGAACCATGGTTTCAGCTGTTGTGGAGTCTGCCCTCCTATTTTTGTCAAGAAGAAGGAGCAGCTCAAGCAAATGCTTACATCGAACTTCTGTATAAGAAAGTACTACCTGGTGGGCAAAGAAAAATTCTGGGACATTTTTGTTTTAACTCCGTGTCATTGGACCGCTAAGACATAGACCTTTCCTTCCAGACTTTTGGGACCTCCAAATTTGGCCTTCCTCCTCTCCAGACGCGAACCCCTCGTACTATTCTATTCCAGCTCTTCTGGAGGAGAAGGTGTGTGCTGCTTCTTACAGGATTTTCCAGTCTCTAGGGGGTTCCATAAAAAAGAAGTGGATTAAGCTCGAGTCTGACTACATAGTGAAGATCTGCAAGGGATTTAGGCCTCATATTGAGGCAATTATTAGAGCTGAGGTATCACATAATAAATAAAATTTGTACCAAGCTCTATTTTCAGATGATGTTGTTAAATAAATCATATATTCCGTATTTTTAATTCTATATATCTAATAAAAAAGTGAAGTCATTTATCTATGAAGCAATAAATGAACAAATATTTATTCATGTTGATGGGAAAAGTAACAATAACATGTTCATAAGCATTACCTGTGATTCACTCACCTGTTGGTATTTAACTAACATGGAATTTTCTCGCTAGATTGTAATGAAGGATAGTCCAAGAACCCACCTCCAACAACTTCTGGACTCCTAACAATGTCCATAAATAAACAATATAAGCACAACGCACATCTCATAAATAAATTATGACTTCATAAAACATTTAAAAACATCGTGTGGACAAATACGAGTAAATGATATAGTACAATGTCATTTTAAGTAGACAAAGAAAAATTATTAATGATGACACACTACAAAAATATAATTATTTTAAAGATGTCGTAAATAATTAAATATCTTTAAATTAAATTTGTGAACTTTTTACTTTTGAAATATTATATTGTATGCATATTCCTATGTATAAACTCGTATCTACTCTATACCCAATGAAACACCCACAAGGACGCTCTTTTGTATGTGTGTAGTCAAAAAATACTTCAACCTTCACATCTTTAATTGTTCAACATAGCATCTATTGTCCACGTGGAAGGAATAACAGTGAAAAAAAATCAACATTATATGTAAAGGCATAAATAAGCTTTATATTATTGGTTTTTTAATCTTTAAAAAGTTGTAAATTAATATTAATGTACATAAATATTAATTATGTAGTTGGGACAATCGATCCATTGATAAAAATATTAATTATCATCTACTACAATGCCTTGCAATGAATGGGACTCTGTTGCGGGATACCAAAACTTATACAATTATGATGCAATGAAGATTAACTTTGGATTAAGATGATGCAATTATCACTTGGCTAATTATGGTATAAATTATAATAATATTTGTTCTTGAAGGGTCCTACTCAAAAAAGATGAAGTAACAATTGCATGTCTTGTTGCTGCACGTTGAGTTGTCTTAATATTTTATTACTCCTATCTTTAAACTAATTTGATTGTTTGTTTGTAATTATTAAGAGATAATTTTGTAAAATCCTGACTAACTATTATATAAAACATTCTCGAAATCTAAATTCAGATGAAACGTTAACTCTCTGTAAGTTTCATGCCATAGATTGAGATGTCATTCAATAAAATGTAGTTATCACATTGTTACTTCACCTTCAATGTAAATTATGGATTATATAATTCCTACCTTTTTTTTTTTTTTTTGAATGACACTTGATTAGTTTCTGAATTATTAACAAGTTCTGGAATTAGTTATCGAATTTTCAAAGAATATTTTAGATGAATTCCTATTGTATATATACCCCAACGATAAAATGATACAGGTAGATGACGTGCGAGATGTTTTACTCTATAAGGAAAGTGTCTTGTTTGTTAATAATTTATTAATTTATATTAGAAATAGAAATAAAATTAAGGATAGTAAAAATAAATCCATAATTCAGTGCTTACATGACGGTCTGACTCGATGAATTCTATTAATTTATCCACAAAGACAAAAGATCTTCCAGAGTGTTGTGCAACTTTGATATCAAAATTACGGGAGCAAAATCGACCGAAACCAAAAAAACAAACAAAAAAAAACACGTAATTGGCTGTTACAGTATCAGAACCATAAACACTATTCACATTTTCAGCCGCCTGGCTTGTGTTTCCGCCTTATTCGATGAAAAACTTTAAATTAGAGAGTATTTTCTCTTATCTGATGTTCATCTTTGACACGCGCTGAAACAATCACAGAACTGTCTTAGAGGCTGTTTTAGTAAACCCATTGAACTTATACAACACGAGATGCACATGACTAAAACCAACTATTGGAAAACCAATGGATTTATTTTTAATTCGTCTATTATTTTATCTATAGTCTACAAAATAGGATATTCTTTTCTTCAACTAATGTCTTAGATTACGATTTTAGAGTCGTAAAATATTCCATTTGTTCACTGAGGCCTATAACATCATATGTAAAAGGGTTTATAAAGTTTTATAATATTAAATTATTCATTTTAAGAATTTAGGTTAGAATTGGAAGGGAAGTAAGAAAGTGTTAAGAATCTAATTTTGATATATTTGATATTGAAGAAATATATATTCAATAGACTACCGATATCCTTTGGTTCATAATTTAATTTCTACAAAACACTTTCTGGTTTCAAGTAATAATATATGGAAAGGAAGAGGGTAAATGATTGTATGTCGTATTTTTTAAATATAGGCTCTATTTCTTTGTCTAATTGGGTATAAATGCATTTTCGTTAATATTATTGACATATTTGATTAATATATGATAAATAAAGAACTTCCTTTTATTATTTGACTTCTATATGCATGAGGACGGCCGCTTAAGGAGTCCTTGAAGAAAACTTTATTTAATCAATATTTTTACAATTGCATTTGTATACATAGGTATGATTAATGATTTTATTTTTTTGTTGGAAAGATTGGATCGAATTAAAATTAAATTAACATGTTTTGTTTCTTCAAATATTCGATATTTGGTCTATATATTATTTTTTTACGATAGATTCATTATGGAAAAAGGATTAAAACCTTAAAAATAAAGTTACAATTTCTCACATTTTTACAAACCTCTAATGATAAAGTTGACAGATAAACATTGCAATAAAACCTCGGTTCTTGACCATTATTGATTCTATAATTTTAATCAATAATTTTCTATGAAAACATCTCCCTTCTATGTAAATGAATAATGAGTAGGTCTAACTGGATACAGCGTAATTAGGTAACAGCGGGATTACTGTTATGATTGTTTTGAGTTGTGACATGAAAGGTATACAAAATACAATATTTATCCCATAAAAAAATCAAAGTCTAGAATTCTACTTAGACATTTAGTCACTCTTTTCCTTTAATAAATCATTTAAACTTTTGTGGAATATAAAGGTTAGACTTTGAGCTCATTCCACGACAAGTTAAATGAAACAAAAATATGATTCATTACGAAAGAAAATGTAATTTGAATTTATTAAGAATCCTGCATATATCAAAGACTATATATCAGTAATGTAGCTATATATATTAAATAAAAATTTACTTAAGATTAAATTATTTTGTTCTGTTGAAATCTGAGAGGAGAGTATTTTTATTTTTATATTTAAAAGCCCTCATGTTTACATATTGAGATATGACAAATGACGCTTGTTTATCATTCTTTCTAGTAACGTAAAGGGCAAATTGTTCTTCCATTTGTAGAATTCACTTATTGAATTCAATGAAAAGTATGATTTTAGAAATTTTGTGTAGGTAGTTAAGGAGTGATTCATGACATCCTCTATTGGACAAAAAAGTAGTCTCGTTAAGTCAACAGATGATTGTCATTTTGACACATAGTTTTATAATTTTACAATAACCGTATTGTGTAAGTGGGAAAAAGTTTTGAGTATTGAAGTACCTATTTATTTATCCCAATACCTGTTGTCTTTTTTTATAAGTGATATACACTATAATATAAACCACCTACATATTTTTTCTCATATCAAAGTGCTCACTAATCATCTAAATGCCCATTCCTTCGACACTTTATGAATCAATACATCTATTGTAATATAATATTGAAGTTGTATGTTCGCTGATAAAAATAAATAGGATAGGGTATTTATTTCAAAATGGAGACAGATACAGACTTTAAACATTAAATATAAGTTGTTCAGAATTCTAAGTTATGTACCTTAAGGTATATTTCATTTTTATCAGACAAGATTCTTGGGTTTTTTAAAAAAATTAAAAAAACAACGAATTATTGTATTAACAGAAAGAACGTATATTGAATATAAATCAAAAAAGAGAATTATGACGATGATTTACGAGTTTGTCTTAGTTGGTGTCTCCATTATGGTTGAAGGAGGAACATAATTCTAATTATTTACTTGTTTATCGACAAGTTTTACTAAATTCTGGAGTTAATGAAAGTATTAATAAAATAATTCGAAATAAAATATATAATACAGGTATAGTAAAATATAATATTGAAGTTGTTTGTATGTACGCTGATAAAAAGTATTTATTTCAAAAACTAGGCTCTGGAGGGCAAGTTTGTTCTTTCGCTAATAAGTTAATTTTTTCAAAAACGAGATCGATTCCCCGTGTTTCAAAGTTTATATATATAAATATATTAGGGCTGTGAGGGTATGCTAAACCCATGACTCGGTACGAGCCGCAGTACGCGGTTCGTTACGGTATAATAGTAAAATATTTTCTGATATAATTTATGTTGTTTTTCATGTTTTTTCGATACTACATTCTTTCATAAGTTTTTTTCTAATAAATGATTCCTAAATATACTTAACTTCTCCAAAAAAAAAAGTTAATATAAAATAAACACGGGTTATATAATACTATTATTCATGAGTTTATAATTTTTTTTGCAAAAAAGAATGAAATTGTTTACATTTAATAAGGTAATAAGGAAGACCGGTTTAGCAGTCAAAATATCACCAGCTGTCGAAATAATTATTTAACTTCATACAGATGTACCTGTAGTTGCGAGGTATCGTGAGCCTAACTTGGAAACATTGGGAAATTTATCCCTCCACCATACCATTGGGTTTTTGCCAATTGGGGTGAATTTTATCATATTGTATGTCATTATCTCTTTTTTTATTTCTTTTGACTCAGATTCGCAGGTATTATATCAATATTTAAGACACAATAAACATTTATGACGGTAAATATATGTTTTATTTTGTAGAAAAATTAATAACCAATGCAATTACTTCGGTTTTATTTATATATGTATGTTACGTATAACACAGACAAACAATTAGTTGGGAAAATTTTGTAGAAATGATTTGAATACATTTATCGAATTTATCCTTGAGCACAGAATCCTAAACAGTCATCTCTCAGTCATCTGAATTCTAAAATATTTAGGATTATAGTAATTCGAGACTATTATCGTTCAAAGTATTTTGACCATTAAAGCAATACCCAAATTAAAAGTAAGATTTATAAAACTGTTTTTTATGATTATAGAAGGGTTTTTATTATTTATGTATCTTGTTCGGATTTGATATATTTCCATTTTTAGGTTGAAAAATTATAAAAACCACAATCTTCTTCAGAGCTTTTTAAATTATTCACAATACATAGTGATGATGAATATCACAGCTTATATTATAGAAAAATATCCAATGTACAATTTAAAACATGACGAGAAACGACGAGAGGAGAATTCACAAAAGTGAAAACTACCAAACCTTATAAAGGAGTAGAGTGGACTTCTTCCCTAGGAATAAAATACCAGGATTGAAACAAAAAAAGCCATCCATTCACGATGAGTAGATAATTTTAATATTTCAAAATGGGATCACTTAAAAAATACAAAATGGAACAAAAATTCTATAATTACTATAATCCCAGATATTTCAGAGTTCAGATGACTGAGAGAAAAAATAAGATCAGTTTTGTATTCTGCGCTCAAAAATAAATTCCTTTTTTAGTCTGAATTCATTTGTACAAAATGAGTGTTCTCCTGTTTAACATATACACCAAATAAAGTATCGCAGTACAACCCCGTATCGTACAAGTCCTAATATCGAATTATATATATATTTAATTCGTATAATTTATGTTTTGTTTACAATTACAGATTCATTAATAAATTATATTATACAAAATAATCACTTCTTGGAATCCTCTGTGTTTTCTCCTTAGACGAATTCATTGTAGTGATTATCATTTTCTTATTTCTCTCTAAAAAATGAAAAAAATATATACAAAACATTCCATAAAATGAAAAATATTTGTCCATGTTTTTATCAAAACCATCAGATGAAATAATAATAATCAAAATGGTGATCTATGTACGTGTTATCGTGATGATGAAAGGTATTTGATTCATCCATTTCATCAACATAATCGATCAGCTCTTTAAAAAATGAGATAAACAATGTCACAAAATAGTACATGTTTATACTTACATATGTTCTTTCTTGTCTATGGTAGAGCTATTAAAATTAAAACATTAACACCTGATGTTCCATTTATTATATATGATTATAATTTATATGTCACAGGGAAAGGAAATGAAACCTTGAACAGCCCATTTAAATTGTATTTAGACACATGGCATTAATTGATTGTGTCATATATGCATAGCTATGTGTAATTAAAATGCATTTGTACTCTTGGGGATTTACAGGAAGAGGAATAAAAAATTAGAAACCTCTTTAAGGCCGTCTTGCCTCAGTTCTAAAAGTCTGACAAAAATAAAATTTAAGAACTAGCCCCCTCTATAGGCACCGAAACAGGGAAGAGGTCAAGGGCCATTGGTGCTCCATTTTTTTGAAAAACACTGAATATTTGCATGAGCTTAATTTCAGACATATGTAACGTTCCGTTTATAAGGCCCTTCTCTTCTTTATGAAGTATGGAAATACTGATACCAATTTTGGTACCATAAAATGTCACATAATAAAAATAAGGAGAAGTGAAAACGGTTTTTAAAATTTTCTAATTTTTGACTCCTCACCTTTAAATAATATGTATCAAGTATGGAAAATTCATTTTTGTCTTATACACTTGAACTTGCATTAAGGGGTCAGGTAAAGAAAAATGAAAAAGTGGCCTCTCAGTACGATATTTGGAAATAAGTTTTCTATTTTTAACAATTATAAATTTGAGGAATGTATATAGGCACTTGACAAGCACAAACAGATGGCCGTTCGATTTGGTTTGACTGTAGTTGATACATTTTTAAAAATTGAAAACTCTGTTATTTGATTACATTTAGTGTTATTTAACGTCAAATTAACCCAAATACTTATAGTTAGTAAATATTAATACAAGGGTTTCACGATAAGTTTTCACGAAACTAATTTAAATTGTGAAACCATGCATTACTTCCCTTGGGTGTTAATTTTCCTTAAATTTATTTTAATATCATGGGGCTATCATATTTTTTCTAAGTTGAAACACACGCTACAAAGGCATTCTTTCCTTGAGGGTGGCAAAGCTCAAAAAGAAGTTGCCAGTGATATTGGAGTATCCATTATGACTGTGAAAAGGTGATGAGCCAAACACTAGACTGGTAAGAAACTAAAAAAAAAAAACCTGTTAGAGTGAAGAAGATGAAACTATCTAAAAAGTAGAAGTATCTAAAATCACCAATGCAAAATCCCTGACCAAAAGACTTCAATATACAAGAAAATGGCCAGAAAACTGACGAAGTATGGTCATCAGATCTCCCATGAACCTGTGAGAAAATACTTGAAGGAATACCTCAAATGTCTCCCATATAATCTGCAGCTTCACCCAAAATTAAACAAAATTTAATAGGATAAGTGCCTTAATTTCTGCAAATAGTTAAGACATTGGGATATTTTGGAGTGGAGGAAGGTTTTATTTTCTGATGAGTCCCTATTTTAATTGTTCCATCATTCCAATCCATAAATTAGTCGAGTATGGGCTTGTTGTAAGAAAGACGTTGAGTCCACTGAAACTGTGAAATTTCCCATGTAAATTCGGGTGCTGGAACTTATGAGCTACATAACACTGAGTTAGTTGTATATTATGCCACAAAGGCAAATTGTTACAGCCAAATACTAAGTGGAGAACATCTTAAAGAAGTATTTTCTGCTAGCAATACATAGAAGTAGAGAAAATGGATCAACTTTGAGAAGAACACTTTTGCCTCACATACCCAATGCAATTTTTCATCTGGACGGGGCTCCTGCTTATCACTCCCTATTGTCACAGGATTGGCTTCAAACGAGTTTGTATTTAATATGGCCTAAAACATACATACCCAAGCAACAGTCCATATTTATTTCCAACTAAAAATCTATCATCCATTGTCCAAAATGAACTAAGATCTTTGAATCTAGTAGCAAAAAAGTATTTTATTGAAAATGTGAAATCTGCCTCCTCAAAATAAGTCCGGATGTTTTAGATAATTTAATTTCATGAATGTTAGAGCGTATAAAAAGGCTTTCTTAAGGTATCATCAATTTCTTGATATACTGCATGTAATCATTTGATCTTTCATATACTTCCTGTGTCCATTTCATGAAATGCCACTTAGTTTCTGAGTAATTAATAAATTCTGGAATTAATGATCAAGGTCTCAAATGATGTCTTTCATGTGTTTTTAATATTTATCTACTCTAACGATGAATATGGAAAGTAATACATTATTAGTAAACACGTCATGTCATTGAACTATGACGTTATTTTTAAGGAGGTCTTATTCTGTATGGATCACTTTTTTTACTATATAATAATTCATTAATTTATAAATAATATATTATTTTCTACAGATATTATTTAAATTATAAATTCATAGGCATCTTATGTAACAACTACAAATTGTAACTGCATCTAACGTTTAATACAGGGGTGTCTGCAAGGGGTGGGCTGAATTGGATGTAAATGTAATTTTTTTTTTTTTTCATAAAATTTAATATTTGAAATTTAATTTAATTTTTCAAACTTTTATCCAAAAAATTTAATTTTTTGCAAGCAACTATAATATAAATTTAATTTTTTCGGTCAATAAGTGTGATATTTTTAACTTTTTTTTGAAAAAATATAATGTTCGAATTTTTTTTTTAATTTTTAATTTTTTTTTTCAGAAAAATTTAATTTTTTTAGAAGTTGTTCCCTTTTTATTTTAGGCTTTAAAAAAAATCCAAAAAAACCGACCCCCCAAAAAAAAAAAAAAAAAAAATAATAATAATAATAATCTTGCAGATGCTCTTGTTTATGTTGGGGTGGCTAAACATCCCACGTTAGAGATTTAAAGAACGTAACAAATGGTTAATAGTATTTTTAACTACCTAAGTTTTTCAGACATTGTCTGAAGAATGTATTGAGGGCAAGGGTGGACATATCTAATAAGCTATACATTTATAAAGTCTACATATTTTTATTCTCAGTAATAAAATTACTATTAATTTTATCATTCTTCAGTTCTGGGGGCGTAAAATTCTCCAAAGTTATTGTGAAAATCCTGTACGATATCATAATCATAAAAAAAAAAGATATAATTTGACTCATTAGCTTCATAAATATGAATTTCTATAATTAACGACACGGAATGTGCATTTTCTAAATAAAAGAATGTTTAAATAAAATTGTAGCCTCACTAAAACTCTTTAATAAATTATTTACCCCTCTATGTTACAGCGTTGCACATTTGCAACAAAAGATTTATAATCTTATACGTTTAGTACATATGTATGGATGCTAATCTATGTTATTACCTACATATATGTACCCCATAGAGAGTTAATTTTCATTATCTGGAATTCAAGAATGGAATAGTACATGGGTAGTTGTTAATGAAATCATATTCATTCTTAAATTGGAAATTTTATTACCACAGAGATTTGTTTAATCCAAAATGAACTGCCTTGATTTCCTATTCACATATTTAAAAACAATTTTAGGCATGTTGATGAGCAAATAATCGAGTATAAATTAACTTACTTATTAAAACATATCATCCCTGTTAATAAAAAACAAACAAGAATAATATAAGGTTGATCTTATCTAGTGAGACACATTTTACTATTTTCAATTTTAAGAGTAAAATTTAAACGAAATGTTTTGTGAGGACATTTATTTAACAAAATCATCTGAACATAGTGCTCGATACAACTTTTATTCAAAATGAAAGCCTCCACACAATACATGCCTTAAATCCCTTGCAGGCCTTGACTATGCAGTCAGACTCAAGCTTGATCCCCTCTTTCTTGATGGAAGTCTCGAGAGACAGGACATTCCTGTGATGATTAGCACACACCCTTTCCTCCGGACGCACTTAAATAGAAAAGTACAATAGGTTCGTGTCTAGAGAGCAGGGTAGCCACATGTTGAGGTCCCAAAAGTCTGGAGAGGTGTCTCTTATGTCACGGAGCCCTGTACATACGGTATTTATATACTAAGTGGTAAAAAACACGCTTGTAAACTTAACAAACTTGAATTTTGTTCGAAATATCTACTTTACATAAGGTAGGTAAGATATTTACAATCTCTAAATTAGAGGGCATTTGGTCCATTATGTATTTACCAAGATGTTTAGAATCAAATGTATAAAAATTGAACAAATTAAATTCCGTAGTCATAAATATTTGAATTACTTTTCCTTATTGATTTCCATACAGAGAAAATCAATTAAATATCTCTTTCATTAAACCTGATTTAGGGTGTTTCTGATAAATATTTTGTAGCAATCAAGGTTAATAGAAATACAAGGTTATACCATAACGAGTTTACGACTGATGTTTGACTTCCACTACGCTTTTAATATTGACGTCATAGTATATGAGTGGTTGCGTATTTGTCAAAATCGGTTTTTCTTCTCCAGCAGTATGTACTATATATCAAATTGAAAATTTTAGCAATAATGACGTCATAGACTTGGTTGGTTGTGTGTTTTATCAAAATCTGCTTATCTTGTCTAGTAGTCGGTACAATAAATCAAATTGAAAATTCTAGAAGCCCGATTACATTATGGTCTAACCTTGTATTTCTATTTACCTTGAGTAGCAGTAAATATTTTCGAGTATATTTATGCATTATTATGGACAAGAAACTTTTTCTTGACACTTTATTTAAAAAACAAACAAAAAAAAACAGAAAGATTTAGAAACATTTTTAATTGAAAAGACACAAAATAATAAAGTTGATCCTAATTAATTAGCTTTTTAACAAAAACTTTTTAATTTCAAAAGAGAAAAATAGTTCAAATACGGATTATCGATTTACAGATGCATTAGATTGGGACTTAGTTGGTTGTTAAAGTTTTTGTACTTGTAGCGCATGCAGTGCTGTGGTGCTAACCAAGACTTTGAGTTATCAGGGCCGAAACAAGGGACAGACCAGTGCTGTAACTATGTGAGGGGACGTGTCAGTGCTTATATCCCAATTAAAATATTAATATAAGCATAATATATTTGATATTTACTAAAACTGCAGATATATGTGCACATTTTAAATAATTTTGTTTAACATCGTTTATTTCTACATGTGCCGTCTAGATCTGTGACTACTAAGAGGCGTAATAATAACAAAAATGTTTGATAAATTATTTTTTAACAAAGAAATATTATAACTTTTAAATTTGGAGTTTTTATAAAAAAAGGTAATTAATTTTTTTTCAATACTAGATGAATAGAAACGTCATCTTAATCTAGTCAATTGGCAAAGAAAAATCATAGTACGGGGCTTACTTTATTTGGAGTGTCCTTCCTTAGATATATAGAACTAGATACGGAACTTCCAAGGCCGATCTCCATAAACACATGCTTAAGTGCAACAATTAATTTGGATGGTGTCTTGCATTTCAAGGAAGTTTCTTTGCTTTTTGATATTCATCCAAATCAAATAGACCATCCTTGAAAGACATTGATACTAGATCCAATCAGGTCGAGACTTAATTATTCATAGATCCTTACTATCCAAGGGTCATAAGTTTATTTTCAAAAGAAGCAATTTTTTGATCGGTTTTGGCATAAGTAAATTTTAAAATACGAATACTCATATATCCCTGGTTTTGCCTATAATGTAAATCCGGTGTGTTTTTTTACCGGACCTGTTAATATGTAATTGATAGTAGAAAGGGGTAATCTTTTTTTTCCTTAGCAGTTGTGATTATTATTCAATTCCTGAGTATTGAACATCCTTCCCTAAATAGATTAAATTATATTCAAAACCTGTTTGAACGTTCGTGTGTATTCATAAAAGACGGAACGTAACCCTGAGAGTTAGTTGCAGAGTTATAATTGATAGTCTTTGTTGGACTCAGAGGAGAATTGGGGATCAACATCGGAGTAATTCTAGCAAATTTCTTTCTTTATTTCCTTTTCTTCTTCCTCTGTTGTCAGAGCTGATTGTAGCTGATCTAATGAAACGTCATGAGCATTATTCTTTCACTCCGTCAAAACATTCTTCAAATTGTCAGGGTAACCATGTTGATTTTCGGTTTCTTTTTCTTTTAACATGCCCATACTACACTGGATTTTCATCTTTGCACATAATTAAAGGTATTACTGTAATTTATCAGCACAAGCTAATTATTATCAAAAAAATTGATTTAATTTTGTAAAATTGGGAATTATAAATATATTTGACTTTCTTCTGCCTTTTTTTTACTTTAAGATCTTTTTACCCTATTATATACTCAAAATACTGATTTTTTTTATGGATAAAAACAAATTAATTAGTACTTATGCACAATTTGAGGTGCGGAAGAAAACAAAGTTATTATTTAGGGAAACCTATTCATGCATATGGCAAAAAGTTTGCGACAAAGCACATGATGTGTTTGTTCAAAGTGGTAGGCGTTAATTAACAAATTTGTGGGCAATCCGTAATCTTCCCACTCTTGATCACACACTTTTAACTTTCCTTTCCACTAAATTCAAAGTATTGTAATCATTATGAATGAATTAAAAAAAAAAAAATATATATATATATATCAAAACATAAATTCTTATTATTATTATTTTTTACATCGTGATAGATCTAAAAGGCGTAGTCAGTTTACAGTGTACAGAAACAAGATGTTAAATTCATTTCATATGCGACGCAAATCTGTTTTCCATAATATCTAGATATTTTTCTACTTATCCTTGGCTCCAACAAGTAGGATTCCGCCCTCAAAGTTTAATCATCATAAATTACACGGTTATCAAACGTGTAATAGTGTTTTCATATTTTTTTATGTCTAAAGGAAGGCAAACAACAGATCAATGCTACTTCTTGGAAACGCCTAAATGGCTTTACTTACCTATAAAAGCTCCCAGGGTCTTTATTTTGTATTTTTGAGCTCACACTATACCTCAACTTTTTTAATTATTTACAGATATTTGTGGTTATACCGGGTGATCAATTGGAATCCAAACACTTCCAATTTAATAATTAATTAAGGTTGAGTGGTTTAAATGAGTTCTTATATCTATATATTTTAAAATACAACAAATTAGTTACAAAACAAAATAGAACCTGAATTATCTAGCTTACGTACAAGTTGAGAAAATGACACTTGAACGTGATCGATGAATTTCCATTCGCACACTCCAAGCAGTTGGGCATCTCTAGTACCACCATCTACGCCGTCAAAAAGTCAGAAACGTTGAAGAGAAAGAAGGGCTCTGTCAAAAAGGCCAAACTGGACCCTGAGGAGATCCAGAAAACAGCCCAGCCCAATTCCATCAAGTCTACGAGGGTCCTTGCATGAGATCTCAGGGTATCACACCAGACTGTCCAGAGAGATGATTGGAAAGAGCCTTGTGAGGGTGGAGATACAACTTTTAAACACAAGAAATGAAAGAAACCCATCTCTTTTGTTGTTAGACACTTTTGAATGAGTCTTTTGATCTTTTTTTGACACTTTTTATTTTATTTTTATCTTTATTGATATCATATATGTAGATATATACAAAACATATGAAATTACTAGGAGGACTTGCGTTGTATTAACATAAATAAGTATTGTAGCTTAAAATTAGTACACATCGACAAAATCTACACCTAAACACAGTAAAACGTTAATACTTCCGAACAATTGTTTTTAAACAGTACTTTTGGCTCACCTACAGCCATGATGCCGACAGTCCTTCATCCAAACACACATCTACTTATACCCTTAATTTTGTTGAAATTTTATTGTTAATTAATAAATGATATCCTGGGGACAATTAAAATTCAAAGTGTTCAAACTTTAATGAACCACTCCGTAAATGTATCCAAAAATTGGCTTTTATTTGTTAATAACTTGATTTCTTCCCTGAGTTTGAACTTAATCAGCAGATTATTATAAGTTATTTTTAATTATTACAAAAATTAGTAATAATTGACAACACGAACAAATCAAACAATACTTTATTATAATGTTCAAGATTCGATTCCTGACTCTAGTAGTTTTGAAATTTTAAAGAATTTGCATCAGGTTAATTTTCTTGAGTATAAAATATTTCATATTTTAATTACTTTTACACTTTCTGTTGGTTGAAAAGAGTTTTGATTAATACACTTGAATATTGCTAATTGTTAATATTGCTTTCCAGGAGGGAAAGAGTCAATCCTAAAAAATAAAAATGAAGTTTAGAGTCAAAAGCCCCTTTAAGAACATGATATCTTTCAAAATAAATAATGGAAGTTTATATTTGGAAAGGATTTTTGAAATAATGAATAAGTAACCTTTTATTAATTGGAAAACGATTCTATCGGAAACATTCACAACATTACAACTACCAAGTACAATATCTTAGAAGAATTTTATTCAAAGAAGTATCAAGGACTAAAAATGAATACTGAATTTGTATAAAATCCAACTGATGATTCTGTTGCAGTTCCATATTTTTGTGTCAAAATCGTAAAAGAATTTCAGTTTTTATTCAAAGATCCAATATTTTCAGTTTCAAACCTAAAAATGTAAAAAGAGTAGTCTTGTAATAACAACTCGGATATTTCGTCGTTTACAAACCACGAATTTTGATCTTTTTTTCTTGTCAAGAAGGATAACCTTAATTAAAATGATTTTTAGTCTTAACTCTGGGAACTGGAAAAACATTCATAATTACGCACTTAAAAAAAGAATCGAAATCAATCACTAAATGGAAGGGATTTCTCCTTATGAAGAATGGAAGTAATTCATTTACTTCAAAAATAACAAATCGTTTTTAGCTGATGATATATCTCCTGAATTAAGGTCTATACTCCAGTAGATATTCATAATTGGTTGGAGATAAAGTAATTTCTAAACTAAACATTTTTTAACTAAGTATACCTTCATTAATGGTAACATCGGATCCTACGATAAAATGTTGTAAAGGTGTGAGTGTATAATGGAAACTTTTTGGATAGTATTGTGCTTGGCTGGTTCATTCGTGAATTATCATGCTTCTAGTTTGGAGGTCACAAAGGA
The DNA here is from genome assembly GCF_016086655.4 of Lepeophtheirus salmonis. Lineage (NCBI taxonomy): Eukaryota > Metazoa > Arthropoda > Copepoda > Siphonostomatoida > Caligidae > Lepeophtheirus > Lepeophtheirus salmonis. The sequence goes on from NC_052131.2 coordinate 27,566,890, forward strand.
AGAAAATTGCCATTTTTTACATTTTTACTATCTAAAGGGGAAAAACGTCCCGAACGCAATACTCTTTCGGTTCGTGTTGTACAACAGTAGGTCAAGTGATTTCGTTCTGGTGTAGTGGAGGTGAATAATACACCATGTACTGGTGGGCATGTTGTCGAAAATGTCAATAAAAATATAGAGATAAAGTATCATGTTAGCAGGTATAGCATCGCTTACAAACTGAACATTGATCATAAAATCACTACAACTTGCTCCAAGTTCTGAATGAGGCAGCACATAAATTCAGGATTTAGTCTTGAAATGGAGGAATAAATTTTTTGATTCTTTGTTTATTTGTGTATGTAAATATTTAGAACAATAGCACCAATTACTTAATAAAAAGGTGTCAAAAAGTTGTTTTTTTAAGTGTAAGTTACTCCAAGTTCATAAAAAAATATTTTCTTCTAAAGAATTTATGCTCAAGAGGATGTGGTTTTCTTCACTCACTCCCTCCCTTCGCCTTCTACAGCTTCAACAACAAACAATTTCCCCACTCACATTCTCAAAACCAAGCAAAACCCCTCTAAGCAACCAATGTAATAACGACTCCAAAAAAAACTTTATTTTTATTGTTTCAACACCTACTTAGTCATATAATCTGATACTAATATAATATGGAATTCGTACAATGAAACGATATAAATCATTTTACTTATTATTATAAAATATGTATAAGAGCAGAATTCAAATTATTTTCGTAAAAGTTTTATTAGATGTGTATTCTAATATTTGTTTGAATATATTCATATTTATATCTTGGAATCAGGCAAAAATATATTCATGAACAAAATAACAATATGAAATATTTTATCGTAAATCCCATCACATTTTATGTATGTTTCTATGTTGATTCATTAAACATTACATAACACAACTTTTTAAACAAAATTTTCTGTTTACTGTCGTCAACATGAATCAGCTTTTTTTTCTTCTATGATCACAAAATCTTTTTATTCATTCAAAAGCTATAAAACATTCAAATTTAATTGAAACGTCTCAGTCAATGACATTTTATAGCTTAATGAATGTGAAGTCACTAATGAAGTGTTTACAACATCCTTCTATGAACAGTTTATAAGAACTTGAAGGTGTATATTTGGCTAATCGAAGCAAGTTCTTTGGAGTGGTTATACTTCTTTTTTTTTTTTTTTTTGGAAGAGTGACTAAGAATAGATAATGGAATTTGGATATTGTTCATATGCCAATTTTTTTTGTTGGACTCATATTTTTTTTCTTTAAATTTATTATGAAGTCTTATATGTTAGGTCTATGAAGTAACTCATTTAAAACTAAAAAATTGACTTTTTACATGAACAGATGGTAACGAATGTATCGAATTTTCTCTTTTTTTACTTCCATTTTGGAACACTGCAACACACAGGGTTGTGTATTTTCAAACAGTAATTTGAACAAAAATCATTTGATCAATCACTTAGTAGTTTTTTAACTCTTTGAAATTCATATTTCTTACAAAACAGGTGTCCCCATTCCAAGACTCTCAGATCTATAAAAAAATAGGGTTGAACCTCATGGAAATCAACCCATTCTTAAGCTTTTATACCACACATGGTATTTTGTATATATTTTTTCAAACATGGAAAAGTAACATTGAATTTGATGTAACAAATTTTATATTGTAAACTAACATTGAATGTTAGAGTTTAGGGTTGCCGGTTCTTCCATAAGTTCTTACATAAATTGTGTTATGGAAGGTTCTATTTAAATATGTTACGTCATACTAAAACGAATTTAGAAGGTCATATTATTATAAGTGAAAAGGTTGATGAGCAATTTTATCAAATACATTTTTAAACTTCAATTAAATATATTGAATTCGATAAGAATGTTGAGCAAAAAAATAATGTATGTTATGTTTTTGCCAAATTTTATATAGTAGTCAAATTAGATAAAATTTACCGGGTAGGGTGAGATTAAAAAAATTAGAAGACGTGGGTCCCGCGGATGTAAAAAAGCTAACCCCTGCAACTAATAACAAGCAGTTCAGATACTTGGCCAATTTCATTTCATTTTTCTACCTCTATACATATTTTTATCGAGTTAGCAAATTATTTTCGAGCTTATTTTACATCCATAAATATATATTTTTTGTTTAGAGTCCAAATTATTTTCATGAACTAAGTATAAATTAGTAATCATAAATCAAAGATAATGACTAAAATCCATCTTCAATTTGTAAGTAGAACATTATTCATTGTATGTTTTTATATTGTGCTGGTTATTGTGTCTACAATTAAGTTTTTACTTAGAAAAGTTACTAAATATTCTTTTGAAAAAATGTCAAAAACTTTGCTTTGTTGATTGCAGGCCAAATTTCTAATTTTTGAATATTGAACAAAAGTTATGGAAAAATATCTAAATAGTGAAAACCTTGAAGAAAACACTAATTTATGATCAAATAATCAAATTTGCAGGTACCATAAAAAAAGAACTGGGTTTCCTCTACAAAATTTAATGTTGTATAAATTAATATATTGAACAGAGTAAAGTAGCTGATACACCTTTATCATTGCAAATATATTATCTTAATAACATGTACGACTCGTCAATCAATTAATTACTTAGCAGTTAGTTTAAAATAGAGCAATAAAACGTGTGGTACATTGAAATCGGAACACTTACTAATTCAATAATTAATGAAGTTTGAGTGATTGAAATTTATTCATACTTCTATATGTATATTAAAGAATAAACAATTAGTTACATAACAAACAAACCTGAGCTCTTTGCTTCTGTAAAAGTGGAGAAAATACACTTGAACGTGATCGACGCCATCAACAAGTCCAAAACGTTGGAGAGGAAGCAGGAATCTATCAAAAATACCCTACTGAACCCAGAAGAGTTAAAGAAAACAGCCCAAGCTAATCCCCTTAAGTCCATGCAAGAGATCTTGGGTTTCACAACAGACTGTCCAAAAAGCTATCAACAGAGTGAGTAGAAAGAACCTTATGAGTGTCAAGATGCGACTTTTGACACCAGCAATTGATTAAACCCATCTCCTCCCTTGAAAAAACTATTTGAGTTTTTTTGCACCCTCTCCTATAGCACTGATGCCAACCCAATCGACTACACCTTTTGTGTGCATGTCAAGCAGTGTGCTGATTCAAACACCGATGCCCTCAAAGATACTGTTAGTCATAACTGGGACGCCATGTCACATGACTAACTGGAAACCGTGTGCCAGGCCTTCTACCTTAGTCTGGAAGCTATCATTGCTACATTGGCAGGCTAAATTAATGATAAGCTCAGACACACACCCATTTTTATATTATACATTTTATTGAAATTCTATTCTTAGTTAATCAATTATATCTTGTTGAAGTTTAAAATTCCAAGTGGTCGGATTGTAATGGATCATTTGGTAGAGGGATTGTTCCAGACATGTCATATATAATAAGGTCAATATTAAAAGAGTGTCATTACTCTAATAGTTTTTAGACATACGCAAGTATATAAAACAATATTTTTCAAACATTTTACATTGTGCAGTGCACTACTCTTAAAAAAATAAAGATCCATTATGGCCAAATTGAATATACAATGGCAAAGGCTTAACCTATTTATAAAGTATTTTTACCTACGGCAGACCAAAGGAATTGAAACTTATTTCGAAATAGATTCAATGTATATGTAAAGAATAACTTTATGATTGAAGTTCCATTATATGTTTCATAAATGATGATAACTTTGACTTTTCTGATGATACAAGTTACTTGTACATATTTACACATTAGAAAAAATATGGGGCACACAATTCCATCATTTTGAAACATATAATCAATAAATAATATCTATTAAGTTGCCAACATGAACATTAAAAGTTTTAAGACTGAAATGCATAATTAGGGGCGAACCGATGCTTCGGAATTGGTAAGAATCGACATTTATGAGCTATCAGAATCAATTATCGGAACCAGCTTAATAATGCCGATTCCACCGATACCTATGCACAATTATTTATAGGGGCAATATCTATATTTTGAGCTCATTTTTGGAGAAAAATTCAAAAAAACAAAACGGGGGGGAATACATAGAATGATTATAAAAATATGCAGGATTATACAAGCTATTTACAAGAAAGTAGCAATTCAAAAATAATCACATTTTTAGTGCTCATTAAATTTGAAAGGTATCATGAGTGGTTCAAAAAGCCCGTAATGGTAGGAGTTAGGCTGAGCGGTTTACTTAGAAACTGTTATGTTACTTTTTCACTGCAGAAGGTACGTGGAGGTTTAATTTAAATATCTAACAAAAACTCCCTAAAATGAACCAACAAGATATTAATTGACTCATGAGCACTGAGGGTCATTAACTTTTTTTAATTAAAATTTATAAACAACTAATTATGATTGATAAATTTATAAATATTTGTTCCTATCCATTAATAAAAAAAAGTTACACATTAAAAAAAGTAAACAAATCTGTTATTTTTTTATAAAATTCCTTTATACATATTAAAGAATCGGAATTGTCCATAAAGACGGTATCGGAATTGGCTGAAAGTTTGATATCGGTGCATCCCTAGATATACTTCAATTACTCGACGCAATGATTTTGATATAAATTGTTTTACAAATTTTCTCTCGGTATCTAAAAAAAATAATAATAATAATCATGACCAAGTATGAAACATCAGAAGCCAAGCAATACATGAATATTTGATTATAATTTAACCATCTAACGAAGTAAACATTAATTAGTTTGCATCTTTCATGAATGGCCAGGGTTCACTTCATTCATAAACATTTGACATAGCCAGTTTTAGCCAGTAGAGACACGATTAGCCATCAAACAGTTTTTGCTAATTAGAAATTTTTAAAAATATTTGGACAAAAATAACTCAAAAGTTAATTATACTGCAGTACTATAATTGGTACTTTCTCATCCATATCATTCGAGGCTTACAAATTGGTACAATTATTTCCAATTGGTTCCAATTATTTTATCTAGAGATCAAATAATTGGAACCATCTTTGGGACAATTTACGGAAGACTAAATTTTTTTATGAGCTAAAATTATTACAATCATTTTTACTTCATTCATATAATTGCAAATATTGACATGTAAGTGTTGAAACAGGATAAATTGGCTGTAATACCAAGGGTTTCAATGGGTATCATACGTCCTAATAAAGTTTGAAAGTCTTTTTTTTATTAAGTATCTATTACTTGAAAAAATACATTTTTGAGAACATGGTGAGCTGGGCCATATAATCCAAACATATTTTATATTTTAAACTGTGTATATTCGGATGATCTACTAAAGTTAGATCATAATTTGATTGTAAACTTAATATTTCTAACTAAGGGAACGTTTATGCAAAATTATTTTTTTTCTCTAATAAGTAAAATGGTTTCTCTGTGTTAGATTTGAGTGAGTGATTGAGTCCCATGGAGGTCAAATTGAAAATGCTATTAAATAAATAAAACAAAAAGTTCGTCACAATGCATCTGTTCCGAATCTGGATGAGGTCAAATATTGTTCTAATTGTAGTGTATTATCTTTTATAGCTTATAGTTAAGTTTTTCTTTTTGAAAATACTTTCGAAAAAATTTATTATTTAAATTTTTTTTTCAAAAAGTTTATTTGTCAAAATTTTCTTTCTGGAATTTTTTTGAAAAAATTCAGTTTTTCAAATTTTTTTGTGAACAGCTGTGGACTTTGGAATTTTTTTGTGAACAGAAGTGGCTTACAATTATATGAAATAAATTTAATTATGTAGAAAATTGTGTAATATATAACCCAATTTCCTATTAAGAAATATAATAAATCTATAAATAGACTTGAAGACAACATAATTAATATTTGTGCTTTAATATATGTTCAAATTTGTCTACCAATCATGCAAAGGAATTAAATATTTCTTTTGACTCTCAAGACATATCCTAATTAATATTTATGGGCAATTGCAAGAAAAAAAAAGAAAAAAAAGAGTTGATTGCACTTATCTGATTGTCATCGACTCCTTTGTTTAAAGGATTTTTATTTATGAGTCTAAATAGGAAACTAATAATTACTATAAACATTGTATTTTATGTTTATGAGTCTCATTCTTTATAACTCCTTGTTTGTTAATTTTGATTTTCCTTTTGAGAAACATCAAAGTTGAATTCAAATAAGGAGTAAATAAAAGACTTAGATATTTTCTTTTAAAAAATTGTTTATGATAAATTGGATGATTAGAGAGAGAAAGAAAGAGATCGTGTTCTTTTTTGGACTTATCACAGATAGCATAAAATGTAGAGAGTGCCAATAAGACCTATCTATCTATAATATAAGCATAACATAACGATAGTTCTAAAATATTTCCTTTGCAGGATTAAAAATTATTATATACGTATTACTGTTGTTGGGTATCCCAGTACTATTGTGGTACCAGGGTACTAACGCTTTTAAGAAACGGTACTATACTCGTACTAAGTGGGTGTTAGAACTTATACTCACAGCCAAATTATATTATGAAAAGAAAAATTGTCCTTTATTTAAAAAACATAGATGAAAATTGTATTTTATAAAAGAAAATGTCGTCCAATTTTGAACCCCCTCTTCGACCCAAATTAAAAACCATGTGGGCACTTTTTTAAGAGCAATTGAACTGCCCTTATATTTATGTATATTTTGTAAGTATTTATTCAAATTTTGGTATCGATTTCGGTATCAAAATATACGAAAATATTAATTCAATTAATAGGTTTAGCTTATTAATGAGATAATTTTAAAACTCTGTTATTTAGTGATTTTTAAAATACTTTGAGTTGAAATTGATTTATACTTCATCCAGGGAAGTTTTAATTCGTTTTTTTATATAGAGTTGGCCAAAAATCTTAAAAATCCATGTATTTGTACATAATATTTTAGTGCCAAAACTTCTCCCCTAAAGGTTTCATAGAGATTTAAACTGCATATCTTTAAATAATACAAAAATGCCTTATGATTCAAAAAATTAAAAAACAAAATTTATAAGTCACGGCAAAATTTAGAATTTAAACTTAGAGTTTAGAAAAAATACCTATTTTATGGTGATAAATTGTTCCAAAAGAAAAAAAATTGTGTCGTCCAAAACCGTTACCCTGCGTCCAGTCAAAATTCCAGTATGAAATGGAAGTACTTCAAAATAGGGTCTTATTTAGTGGAAAATAAATTCTTGTTATAGTTATGACTTATGACTTTTTGACTTTATTTAGTTTATAATTATTGTAGGATATTTCTACCAGAATCAAACCAAAATTAGTAACAATGATAATTTTGAATTTGGTTAGCTTTAGTCAATAATTAACATTCTAGTGTACTGCTATTAATAAAAATAGTAGCTTAAAACACATCTATATGAGATATACACAAAATGTAATCAAATATAAATCCAGGGTTAATCTTACCTAGTAGTATACTTAATTTAAATTTTAATAAATGGGAAATGTATTCGTCGATTGTATTAGAACTCGGCGAAAGATAAGTTTTGTAACTCAAAATTGCTTATGTTGAGTTTCGACTCAATCAAAAACAAAACAAAAGAGAACAGGTTATATGGAGCTAAAAAGGAGTGTAATTTTGAACATATTCTTTCACGGCATGGCCTACAATAGCTCAAATTTATGAGCCTGGGTGCAGCCGTATCACTGTATATCGTGCACGGGGGTTTTTTCACATTCTTTATCAATACAGATGTTTAAATCGATCCTCCGGATAAGAAAGTTCAACTTTGTTGCACATAATGCGGTTCTTTACAAATACTTAAAGACATGAAGGGAAGGCCTCTTCGTTGAAACACAATACAACATCATCAGTTGTAATTACATAACAATTACAATAAGAAAAGAAATACTTAAATTAATAAACAGACTTCATATGAGTAATATAATTAGGTTGTTAAAAAACTTCTTATTAAAGATACGAGTATCATTTCTATGTATGTATTCGAATATGGGTACAAGTCCTATGGAGTGATAATGGTGTAACTTATGTTAATTAATACTCCCCTTTAGTTCAACAGATAAAGTAATCGAATTTCCTGTCTACCTTTATCTACCTACCTACCTACATACTATCTTTAAATGAATATCAATTGATTTCCGGCATACTTGGAGTAAATTTTATTCAGTTACACTTTTTCAAATTTATGATGAATTGCAAAAACTTTCACCATATATCTACATGCATTATTTGATGTTAGACAAAATACGCAATCAGATCTAATACATGCTGCGTATCAATGTCAAAATGTGTAAGGAATTAAACGTATTCTGATCATCTACACAAAGAATAAAACGACGTCTTAGAGAAGGTGAATATTTTTATTTAGACGAAGCACTTTTAAACTTCATCCTCAAGTGATCTCAACCATCATGATTACAGTATATGTGTACGTATTGAGACCAGAGCCTGTGCTAAATATGTACCAAATTTAAGTGTCTTCAAGAAATGCATAACTAACCTATTTTATTTAGGTCTTTTCATCACTTTAAAGCCGGTTGAAGCGCATTATTGAGGTTAAAGGGCTTCCTATTGAGTAAATTATGAGCTTTTATGTTTTGATACAAAATGTCAAAAGATCAAGTGTCTTATTATAAATCTTGAGCTAATCAAGTGATTCATAATAAAACGTACACTCAGTAGATGATAAATGCTTCAACAAAAAAAGTGTAAGAAAAAGGTTCAGATCTACCTATACAATGTAGGATTTAAAAAAGAATACCTCACAATTGATTTATTTAATGAACTAAATGGACATTTTTTTGGTGCTATATAAGTTAAATTTTTATGTAATGGTATTGGCTCATAGCATTTTTCAGGAACTTGATAAATATGGCAAAGAAAATAAATTTTGCATTAAATCTGATTAAATGACCATTTAAAAGAAAATTAATCTTTGGGAATTGGGCCACTAAATCAAAAATTACTGCATCCAAAAATTATGACTAAAATTGAATTTTATTTTATTAATATCTGGGTTTTAAAATTAGTTTGATGTAAGATTTTATCTCCCCACGTGACGTGATTCAATCGGACTAACAAGTTTACAATTAAGTTCTGACTAATGTAGAATACTGTATACAAAGATAAATGTATAAACTTATGTTGCAAATGCTTTATAGGACATTTGAGTGTTTATTATAAGACTTGTAGCTTTTTTGAGGCATTTAAGACAGGAGTCAATGGCTAAAGTTTGATAATTTGTAATTATAAATCAATCATTTTTCCTTTCATGATTAATAATATACTACTGGCAAGTAATATCAAATTGTTTTTACTTTTTGTACTTTGTTTAGTCAAACCAAGTAGAAAAATAATATCTTTCTATCATTTGTAAAAAATACTTAAGAAATAAAATATGGATTTTGAGAGCGTGAGATTGGAAATAAATATGTGAGACTTGAAAGTCTTGATACTATTATATAAGATACATTTACATAATATCATGACCATAAGTCTTCGTAAATTGTATTCTGTTTAATGAAAAATGGATTTAAATAGTTCTTAGGTTAATTTTTTAAAGAAAAAGTTATATAGTAGAAAAGTAAATACAACATTCTATTTATTTTTGCATAACAAATATTAAAATTATATAAGTTAAAGATTATCAAGTTGCAGTATGAGAGGCTTGAGAAGGGGGGGGGGGGAGTTTCTATAAAAAAAGTCATTTTTAAAAAAAATCTTTTTTTAAATTAGAAAAAGTGATCTAAAATTTGGCACAACATTATTTCAAAAATTGTCCAATTTTTAGAGATAATTCATTTTCTTGAAGATCTCTGTTTGATATTTTCTCATATTGTACAAATTTAAGAAAAACTTGAGAACCACTGTCATAAGTAGTTATCATTCAGTTATGATGTTGAACAATACATTAAAACTCTATACTTATTTCATGTACATCAATTACTCGCCAATATTAAAAATTAATTACTCCCCCAAATTTTACATCAAGTATTATTACTAATGCTAATTTTTCAAGATTTTTTTTTCAGGTGGATATATGATTTAACATATATAAGGTGTAATAATACTTAAAGAAGTTAAAAATGAAAATTCTTGAAAAACAAATTTGATATGAAAATTTAATTACAGATTTGTGATTACTACAATTAGAAGTAATACTTAACTTATTTTTTTATGGACACGTGCGATCAATATATTGACATTATTCATTAATATGTAACAATATAAGAAACTGTACAATGTAGATAACTTTTGAATGGAATGTCTTCATTGACAAATTATTATTATATTTGATGCTCATGTTCCGAATAACACATAGCATATGTGGCCTGTCAACACAAAAACAAGATAGATTTTTTTAAACTCAAAATTGATTATGGATTACAAATACTGGTTAGTCTATTGAAATATAAACAATTTTTAATTCAATAATAATATAAGGTTGAGTTATTGAAATTAATTTATATTTTGATATATGAAAGTATAAGCAATTATTTACAAAACAAATCAACTGGAGCTCTCTAGCTTAAGTACAAGTTGAGAAAATGACATTTAAACATAATTTACAAATTTCCATTCGCGCACTCCAAGCAGTTGGCGTCTCCAGGACCACCGTCGACGCCGTGAACAATACCTCAGTCAAAGAGTCCAAAATGGATCCAGAGAAATTAAAGAAAACAGCCAAGGCCCTCAATTTCCCTTTAAAATTCAAAGTGTTTAGATTTTAATGGACCACTCGGCATATATTATTAGACAAATTAATGTCAAATTCTATCAAAACTTATTATGACTGATATGGAAAAAATGAAATAATAAGATATTGACTAATCTTATTTAATCAAATAAAGGTTTTAATTGTCGTTAACATTCTTGATTAATTTAGCATATCCCAAAGATTTTAATACAAAGTTTATAATCAACTAAAATATGTTTATGAAATATTGTACTATATGTTTTCACTATGTACACAAATATGTCGAGCATTTATCCTTTTCTTGATTTATTTTCAATAATTTTTTTGTGTAAGCTCACCAAAGATATTTTTTAAAAGATTATCATAACTTAATTTTTTTTAAACAAAAAAATAGTACGCAAAGACATCAGAAATGACTTAATGTGTATCAATTTCATTGATAATTTTATACCTTTACAAAATTTAAATAAAAAAAAATCACCACAAATAATGTTAATCCTCTACTTCATTAAAACCCATTGCCAAAAAAAATGTGATGACCGAAGGGGCTTAGTCAAGATTATCCATATGAGAAGAAGATTTAAGATATGAATATGAACATGTGTACAAGTATATTTATCGTCTTATAAGCCCATATAGGTATGTACCTACCTAAATAAGTTAAATCTGTTTTTTGTTTTTTTTGCAACTTTATATAATTTAATTCAAAAATTATCTTACGTCGATATTTTGTGACACGTCAGCAAATAAACTATCTTTCACCACATTTAAAAAATAAAAAAAAAATTATGTTTTTATTTCGTAAAAATAAATATTTGGTGATATATTTCAATCAATTGTAATAGGCCTGATATTCAAATTTCTGAAATAAATAGAGATACCAAAGAGTATTTCTTTAATTGAAAGTCTTCATTTGATTTACAAGACATGGATCGGCTTCATTGAGTCTTTAATATTCGGAGTCTTTAAAAAAAAGTGTAGACAACAGTGGCGCCTAAACCAGTCTCAGACTTTTTTCAACCATTTTTCAACATTTTGGCTATAGTTGAGTTATATATAACAAATTCTGGGCAACAGAAGTCATCGACATGTTACAATTCTTCTCAGACCAGTGGTTCTTAACCTTATTGAAAGTACTGAGCCCTGCTATCTTCATCAGTGCATTCACCGAACCCCTTCGTTATTAGAGGGTCTTTTGTCGTTTTAAAGCATATAAATAAATCCATGAGGCTCCTCCTTAATTAAAATATAAAATGTATACCTACTTCTGCATAATAATAAAAACGAAGTGAGACTGTTTATATTTCCTTTTTTATGACCTACATGGTTGCAAAATATATATTATCTGCAAATTCGTGATCGTCTTGATTTTTTTTACCTAAATTCAACTTCGATTTGATTTATATGACATGTTTAGAATTATAAATTTTATTTAAAAAAAGTCTTTGTTAGCTTCAATTATATCTTTACTTGTTCATAACTCCCTAAATGTATAAGTAGGTATAAACATTGTTATTATTTTTTTTTTTAAACGTATACTTATGCATGATATCTGTGGAGATCTATTTTACAAATACGGGTCGTTTGGAAAGTCTAGCAAAAAAAAACAAAAAAAACTACTTAATTGTTTGGGGTAAACCTTTTTTATTTTTCAACATAGTCTCGTTTAGACTCATACACTTCGTCTAACGCTGATCTAGTTTGTTGATCCCTTCCGAATAAAAGGATTGGTTTAAGTCTGAAAAATAGCTATTTGTTTCTGCAATCACTTCCTCGTTTGAATAAAATCTTTTCACCCAGCCATTTCTTCAAATTGGGGTACAAATAGTAGTACGATGGAACCAAGTAAGGAGAATAGGGGGGATGTGAAACGAGTTCGAAACCGATTTCCATTAGTTTTACTACCACAACTGCTGAAGTGTGAGCTGGTGCCTTGTCGTGATGGAAAATGGTCCAATAACGATGAATAATATTCACCTTTAATGTTTTTACCAATTTCCGGATGGTGGATGAAGAATATTCCATGCAAATCCCAAAATACATTTGCCATAATGTTTTCGGTCATAGCCTTTTTTTTGGCGCAGATTTCCCCTTGATAACCAATTGCTTAGATTTTTGTTTGTTTTCAAGAATGTACTAATGTATCCATGCTTCATCCACAGTGACAAAATTATGCTTAAAGTTCTCCAGATTCTTCTGGAAAAGCTACTAATCGCCCTTGCCACACTTCACACATGAAAATTTAATTTAATTTTAACCCCCCTACTTACAGGATATTGAGAAAATTATATTTCTTCAAATGCATCTTCACTAGAAAATTCTAGATTATTTTAATATATTATTTGGTCTCTAAATAAAGGGAATTAAAAATTTTTATATTTTCTTCTGCACGCTATAAAAATTTAAAATAAAAAACAATTGTTATTCTTGCATTTTTATAAGCAAGACAATTCAACTTCAAATATATGTGTATGTGGTAGAGTTTACGTCATCTACAGGCTAATATTTGGATGACATAATGTTGTTGCAAGTAGTGGTTGAATACCAATTTATTAAAGTAGTCCTTCAAATGTGTCAACTCTTCGTTATCATTATTGTATCATGTACCGAATAATCCTTCCGCAGCTATAACACCTTTCAGTCTGGAGTTGATTCTTGTAGGAACGATTTTTTTGTTTTAATACTCTTTAAATAAAATCCACTATTTATATGAAAAAGAGTAGAATGTTAGTTTGCATGAATTTTTTGATGTCGATAATAAAAATTATATGGTGATTAAACCGATTATCGATTAGCTCAATACATTTTTTTTTCAGCATATAAACTCGAAAGGGCAGTCTTAGGTATTGACGAATTCCCATTCATGCAGTTCAAGTAGTTGGGCGTCTCTAGGACCACTGTCTACGCCGTCAGCAAGTCCAACACATTAGAGAGGAATAAGAGTTCTGTCAAAAAGTGCAAACTGGATCCTGGCGTATTAAAGAAAATACTTTCAAGTCCATGAGGGCTAGTGTTGGTCATTATTTATTCGGTCCAGTTCATTCTTATGACTAGTCCTTAGGAGTGTTAGTTCTTGGGGCCGGTCCTGGGATTTTTTTAATAAAAATATCGATGGTTTATTAAGACAAATAAGATATTTAAATATGTATTAAGTTTATTTCACATATCTTAAAAAAGTTTTTTTTTCACTATAATACAACAATATTGTCAATCCGTTATATAATTTATTTTGTTATATAACCAAATAATTAAAAAAAAAGGGGAAGGAAATAAAACACCCTCATTGACGTCATTAGAGATTGATTTTACCTTCTGTAAGAACTGACAAATGGGACTGGACTGGATAGGACCGGACTGGACTGAACTAGGTCCTAAATAAGGACCGACACAACACTAATGAGGGCCTATGTATGAGATCTCAGGTTTTTACAATAGACTCTCTAGAGAGCTAATAAAAAACTGGGGAAAGGGCTTTGTGAGGGTAGAAAGGACATACTTGAGATAAGCAAAGAAATAATTTTTACATATTTTTCCAAAGATTTAATATTTGAATTTTTTTTCCAAAATTTAATATTTTGTTAGGATTTTAGAGATTTGTTTCCAAAAAATTAATATTTGAAATAATTTTTAGTTAGGATTTTACAGATTTTTTTTCCAAAAGTTTAATTTTTGAGAATAGCTATTTCAAAAATCTTTTCAAAAACCAATGTATATAATCTTGCAGACGCCCCTGCATATGAGTTAATGTATTGTTGTTTTGCGATAAACATAGCTTTCTTATAGTCAGAGGTTATTAAATAATTAACATACTAAAGCCTTTACTATATAATTAATATAATGCGAAATATAAAGCTAGTTTGTTTTCACAACATGCAGGGCGGTGACTTGCTTTTTATTTTCCTTTTAAGTAAGCAATCTGTTTTATTCATTAAATAGTTTCACGAAGCGTTCTGTAATGTAATTCACAACAAGCAACTTGTTTAACTTATCCTGGTATTGGCAATAGTTTCCATACTCAAGCCATTCTTCTTATAATATTTTGAGAAAAGACTCATCAATCTCAAATATCCTTCCATAGCACAGCTGGAGCTTGAACACTGAGTGGAGCTGTCATTCATGCCTTTGTGTACAGTAGTGGCCTAAATTAAATAGATTTTTCTATGTGTACTTCCTCGCTGTTTGTAATCTATTGTTGACGGAACAAAAAATTTCTTTCAATTTGAGTCCAAAATTTATAATTCTAATTTACCACATATTTCGAATTAAAAAGTAGAATGGGCCTCCTCGAAATTGTATTTAATGATGATCCAATTACTTTGTACGACAAATTATGTACTACATTTCCTAACTTCTTTTGGTTAGATATGATCAATCTTCTGATCATATCAAAATCTTCAAATCCAAAGACATATGTCCTTTGTCTATGGAATCCTTCAGTTGTTTTGGAAAAAGCAATTACTTTTACAATTCTGTTTAAATTAATGATATGGCTGGCTGTCTGGGAAAATATTAGAATATCTTTAAGATTGATTGTTTTCAATTCAAGACAATTTTCTTTATTTTAAGTATTAGTTTATTGTATTTTATGGAAACATTTATGGATGATGTGAATCATAGGAAAGATTCTAAGAAATAAACGATACATTTTAAAATTATATGAATTTTGGCTGGAAATTCAATGTTTTCTAAAGTGCTCAGAATATGCTCCTACATCTGAAAATTAGAACTAAAATTGCTTTTGATTTTAAAACATTATGAGTGTTTATAATAAACACTTTTTACTTTCTGAGACTGTTATGACTGGATTTATAGCTTCCATTTGAAACCTTATGGTTCAAAATCAGTTATTTTTATTGTGATTATTGATTATAAACTACCATGGAGTAACGTATAACTGTTTCTACTTTTTTTTAACCAAACCATGGAGAAAATTATTTTGGAAAGTATACAAGAGCGTGGGATTGGATTTAAATGTTTGAGTTTTGATAATTGATTGAGAACCCTGATACTCCATAAGATATCTTTTATAATGTGTAAATTCATAGTATTATGACATAAATGACCAAATTAGCTCCTAACCATTTATGAATTCAGAAAAGCTTTATAAAATACTGAAATTAGCAAATTTTTATATTTATTGAATAATTTTTTAAATTCTTATATACTGAAAAGACCTTGATGACAAAAAATATATGTGCTTGAATATACGTATGTGTAATTATACTTTATGTATTTAATATTTATTTTTCCCCATCAGTGGCGTCCTCTATTGTGTAACAAATTTTAAATGTTCTTAAATGTGTGGAAGAACCAAGGACGTTGCAATGCGTCTCACTTTTTGTCTGAAGAGTAATTGTACAATGTAGGTACAGTCATAACAGAGTAGAAAAAATACGGAAACTGAGTAATATAATGTATATACATTAAATGCATACACCATGCGCATTTCTTTTCTAATGCAAAAGGTCATTAGATTGTCTTTTTTGACATTAGTTGAGCACTGCATTTTAATTTGTGTGGGATTATATGTACTCGTACATTGCAAAAAAACATCAACTATATTTGTGTTTTGGTTGATCAACTTTGTGGTATATGACTAAAGTGCATTGGAGACATTTCTTAATTATACTTATGACTATAAATTGACATATATTACACTATGCAACAAAATTAAGGTCATGGAACGCCCGCAGACTGAAACTCACATTTAATCATGTTATTTAAGCCGTAGAACACGAATATGACTATAAAACTTTCAATCTAAGAAGGTTTGGCCTTTAAAGCTTTTTTTAAGAAGTCAAGTTTTTAGGATATAACTAAGATTCAGTGCCATATTTCGACATGAAAAAACGATATATATGAAAATCAAAGTAAATAATAAATTGATAACAAAATTTCACCATTTAAAAAATGAAATATTTATTACGTTATCTTGATTACATTTAATAAAAAATGTATACAACCACCAAAAAATTGATTAAAATGAAAGACCTTACTTAGAGGATAATATCTTTTTTGTATTTTTTCTTAAAATGCTTTATATCATAGCTGAACCTATAAAATAGACCTTATATTTCAATTTTTTAAAAATACCTTTAAAAAAGATCGATTTTGATTTATTTATGGTCAATTAAGTTTATAAAATTTATTAAAAAATTTAAATATAATAAGCTGGTTAGGTTGCATGAATTTATATAATATTATGTATAATAATATTCTGACGAAAAAATTTAATTACTGATGAGTCTATATAATTACATAATTTATTCGTAAGGGAATTAAAACCAATTAATAGATGCTTCATATTCAAATTAATTTATTAGTATTTACTTACTGTGAATAATTATATAGACTCTTATGTAATTAATTTTTTTGGTCGGAATATTATCTCTCAGATATAGCTATTTTTCTGGTTTATAATATATCCAAAAAAAGAATTAATTGGAAAAATGTAAACATATCAAAAGATTTTAACTCATTTGAATTGTGTTTCATTCTAATATAACTATTTTTCTTTGGCTTTCATTTTTAAAGCTAGTAGATATTGTTTTTAAATGATGTTGGGGGAAAAATTTTCCATTTTATTTCTATCATTTTGTCAATTTTAATGGTATATTATTCAAAATTTGACATTTGCAGAATCACTCTATCTTAAGCTTTATAATACGTCTGATCATTAGGGTTGTGCATCGAGCGAGTGTGAGTAAAAAGCGGGAGCGAGACATATTGTACTATTGATTAAAAGTTAAGGCTTTTGAGGATAGAATATCACGTGATGCTGCTATAAAAATAAAAGTCTTCCATATTTCAGTTTACAGTAGAAGAGTGAAAATAAAAAGTAGTTGAAATTTTCAAATTCAGGAATATCTGATTTATTTCGTGAAAATCATAAAAAAACTTCCAAATTTCTATATTATAGATTTATTAACAAATATTAATAAAAGTCGCTGATATGATATGTCATACAATGAATAGTCAAAAACTTATGATTATCACTTAACCCGTAGCAGAAGAATAACTAGTAAATTTAGACATTCAGTCTCCAACTTCTCCAGTTTTTAATGAATTCTGATATTGGCGGCTGGATAAACGATGTATTATCCCAAGAACACTTTCTAGACGTACTGCAGTAGGATACCTAATCCGGCCAACTATTGTGAGGGGACCAAAAGTATACTTATATTTGTGATATTAAGTTAAAGAGGTATGGGTAAAATAAAATACACAAATAAAGAGCGATTAATTATAAGGAAAAATATGAATTACAAATTTTAATAGCTTGATATCGACGCGTAAATTTTCGACAATAGTCAAGCTAACAAGTAAAGGGAGTCTTCCTTCTATGCATTAATGGCCTCGGTAATTGGGTTGAGATTATGATTAATTATTGGCAATTCTTCATAAATAAACTCATCATTTATAATCGCCTTAGCTTTAACGACCGTGGGTGTTTTTTTTTCATTAAGGTTGTGTAAATATTCCCTGATTACTTCAAAGTTATTGAAATAGGAATTAACTGCTTTCAACAAAATTCCCTAGCGTGTAACAATAAGTGCTAGAGATAAGGGAATTTGGTAAGAAGTAGTTAAGTTCTGTTTTCTTAGCCCAGCATTCAAAAGCATTTTTTTATTTCTGAAATGAGCTCGTTTGTCTTTGGGAATTCTTTACGTGCAAGATCAACCACGTTATGGAGTCCTCATAGCTCATAGCTACAAAACTAAAATGTTTCAATTGGGGTGAGCTTCGTTTGAGGTCTTCGCCCGCGTTTTTACAGTAGGACGGCCCATCCGTAATAAAAACTTTTAACTTATTTTCATCAAAGTCCAAACCAAGAGTTAGTTGAAAGCTCTGAACTACAAAATTTGTATCATTAACGGCATTAACAACTTTAATGTATATCATGTTGATTAGATAAGGACGAACCCCAAGAAACAGCATCCAAAGGATAACTTTTCTATAAATGTTCACTTAAATATAAGTTTTGCTTACATGCCTTAAATTGTTATTGTAGACACAATGAGATAGAAAACCTTTCAAGGGCTTGATTAAGAAAGTACATTTCCCCTAATTTTGTAAGGGCCCAATAATTGTTTGGATATAGAACAAAGTAAAATGGTTATTAAATTACATCCAAAATTCAAATGAATTCGATAATGTATAGTTAAGATTATTTGACCAGCTGATATTTTGCATGTTGATGTAAAGAAAATGCATTTTTTTGCAAGTGCAACAACAATAAATAATAGGGTTGGTTCACACATAGATGTGTTTCCCCCTCCTTCCTTTCATCTTTTGCGACATGACATTGTGATATACCATCCCATACGTGCAACGTACCTTTGAAATACCTTAGTTACACTTCTTCCGATCCCATGCAAAACGTGCATGACATTGTAAGAAGAAGCAAAAAAATGATTGATACATAAAACAAAAAGATGAACATTGAAGAACTCCTCCTCAGAACTTTTATGTTTTATGATTAGCATGTCGGATCTATTACATTATAAATTCATTTTTTATTTATTAAAAAAAAAATCTTTTTTAAATGAATTCTTTGTGAGATTTGTTACTGGGCTAATCACAAACACATAAAATTTAATTAAAGAACTAATTATGGTCAAAGAAAAAGGTGCACTTACCTATTTACCGAGTGGTCGATTAAAATCTGAACACTGAACTTGAAAATTAAATAGATATAATTTCCACAAAAACAAAACTATAAATAGGTTTGTGTATGAACACTCTTAGTCATTAATGTAGCCTACCTTATTGGCAAAGATGGCTTTCAGGTGGGGTATAAGGCCTGCCATCCGCTGTGGATGTACTCTTCTGTCATGTCGTCCAAGTGCTGGCTGATAGTGGATTTGAGGGCCTTGGTGTTTTTATGACGGAAAGTGCAGGCCTTCCACTCGACATGCACCCAAAAGGTGTAGTCGAGGTTGTTGGCATTAAGGCTGTAAGGGGCAGAAAGAATTCAAGAAAACTGAAAAGATTCATTCAAAAGAGTCTTGCAACGGTGGATATGGGTTTCTTTCATTGGAAGTGTCAATAGCCTCTCAATCCTCGAAAGGCTCTTTCCCCCCACTTTTTCATAGCTCTCTGGACAGTCTGGTGTGAAACCTGGAGATCTCTTGCATGGGCCCTCATAGACTTGGGGGATAGGCCTGGGTTTTTCCTTAACCCTTTCATGGTCCAGTTTGCCCAATTTGGCAGTACCGTCTTCCTCTCCAACGTTTCAGGCTTGCTGATGGCGTAGATGGGTGTTCTGGAGACACTTAACTACTTACATTGCGCGAATGGAAATTCATTAATCACGTTCGAGTGTCCTTTTCTCGACTTGTACATAGGCTCAAGTTTGATCTGTTTGTGTATGCTTTGATATATCTAAATATGAATTAATTCAAATCACTCAACCTTGCTCAATTATTGAATTAGTAAGTTTTCAGATTTCAATGGACCACCCGGTATATAGTTGCTTTGGTCGGTAGATATTATAACTATGTACAACCTTTTAACCCTTTTTTATCAAAATAATAACTATTATTTATGATTTCAAATCTTAATGATGTTGCTTTAACTCCCTATAACTTGTTGGAACTCTTCACAAAAATAGTTTCAGTATTTTTAATCAAAAAGGCATCCCATTTTAATATTAATTAGCATAATATATAAAAATATGCTATTATTTATATACATATATAGGAAGTCAAATTACTTAAACTTGCTTGTCTTAATATGATAAACTTACATGTAAAACATTTAACTCAGATCTTCTGAACTTCGTCTATTTCTGATTTTCAAACCGACTTACACAGTAATATATCATTTAGGCACAATCTAATTGATTTGAACTCTGGTACTTGAAATTTTATATCCAATTTTTTTTTTTTCTAAAAGAAGAATTAAATTAAAAGAAGGCTATGACTAAATATAACTGATGATGTTAACCTCAAGATATTTATTTATTCTATTATAAATTAAATGCATACACATGTCTATGATAATGTCTTTTACATTCGTAAAATTATATGAACATATTTTTTTCAAAATTACGCATTATAGGCATAGATACCGATACCAAAAGACATGATGTTATATGGAAAAAAAAGAGAGGGGGAAAGCGTAGGTTTTTTTGAGAACCCATTGCAATATGTAGAACAATATATAAAATACAGATGCACTAAATAACAATATTAATATGTGTAAGAAAATAACTTTCTTGAATTGAGTAAATAATTCATTTATATACACTATACAGAGGTTGTATTTAACTGCATAGGTACATATTTGATAAAATGGAAGTCATTTATAAAAATTCATATTTTTATGTTGGTACATCCACGTAAAAGTTAATTACTCTATAGATACAGTGTGTACACCCACTTGGGAAAACATGGGCATTTAGGTAACTGATTTTTTTTTTCTTGATAGCTTCTTCAAACTTGCACGAATTGAAAAAAATAATATTCATCGACAAATTCACTGTTCCAAATATCTGAAAAAGGGACAGAACCCTCCTTGGAATCAACGCCGGGTTCGAAAACATAACACTTGCATGTGACCAATGTGAAGCCCTGTATCGACATCACTGCCATGGTAGGCCTTACATTTGGTAGGAGGACTCGGCTCCTTCTCACACTTTGGAAGTCTCCGTTGTCTCTAAGACAATTTTGACGACTTCATCTTGCTGAAATTTAGCCTCTATACTCGCCGGATCGGAATCAGGTTGATTTTTTTTTGTGTAGGACGTTATCAGTCAAAAGAATAAGAGTCCATCAAGCTTTCAGAATCTGGTTTTATTCTTTTAAATCGGTTTACTGGTTGGAGAGAAAATTGCATTTAAAAACAAAACATATAGCGGCACAAATAGCTTGTGCCCCCTGTACCCTTATTTAAAATAATCATCATCCAGAGAAGGAGGGAAAAAATTCCTAGATTGTAACAGTCAAAATACAGGTTATTCCATTTTTTATGGCGTTGTAGAAAAATCCATTTACAGTAATGAACATAATCGATATTGATATATTTTGATATTTGTTTTTTACCTTGCTATGTTAATTATCATAAAACCAACAAGCTAACACTTTTTGGCCTTGGTTTTGTATAAATAACTTATATGTATAGGAGTGGCCTACCCATGAACTTATGCCTTCGAATCAATTAGATAATAATCGATATATAAGTTAGTACACAAAAATTGTACAAATAACTGGGCAAAAAGAGATAAACAATACAAAAAATGACAACAGCTCATTTTCCTTTCATTTTCAATCATATGGGTGGACCCAAAGTACCATTAAATGAATAATAGAAATAACTTTTTTATTTCTATAATAAGAAATCTAACATTTTGTAGGGATACTACTGAATATCATATCAATAAGTGAATTTGAAAATAAAATAAAAACGTTCTCCTTATGCATAAATTACAGTTATAGGTATGTTAGGGAATGTATCAGACCACATGCATCCCCTTATTAGAGAGGCATTGTAGTGAATTCAATTTTCAGGATCTGCCCTCCAAATCTCCCTAACCCAAAAACTACAGCCAATGATGTTATGGGATGTTGTCAGAAGGTTTAGTGATCTTATTTTTGTTCCCTCGGGGGTCAAAACAAACAGGATTGAGTACGTGGACATAATCCCTCAGAAAAAAATCTTCAAAAAATAGGGTTAGACCAGAGATATTTAGCCTGTAGGCCGAATCAGGACCGCTTAATGTTTAAGTGTGGCCAACTACTCATTTTCACTTCAAGTAGTATTTTTTAGCAAAATTACCACAATATCATCATATATAGTACGTTCAAAGATTGAAAAATATTGCCCAAAAAGATTTTTTTTTTTTAAATTATCGCTCTGGGTGAAAAAAAATTCAGTAAGAAAACGAACAAAAAATAAAAAAATCATAAGGTTTTCTTTCCTAAAATGCGTAGCAGCAGTAATTTTCCCAAAAAATTTAATCCAAAAAGTAGTCTTTGGTCTAAATTGGAAATAAAGTTCAATATTTTTGTTTCCAAAAACCATTTTTCATGAAATTTAATTGAAAATGTTCCCTGGCCCATTAAAATATTTCAAGTGACAATGCAGCCCATTAATTTAAAAGGTTGGACATCCTTGGCTTAGACCTTTCAACAAAATGGTACTCTCCTGAAATGTCCATGATGCAGATGTGGCGCGATACTCATCTTCCTGTCTTTTGGAAACACGACTTTTGGCCCGGGTTTGCATTTGATGGATTTTGGAATTTGGTTAATTTTGGAGTACAAAATGCCTTACAAGAAGCATCATCAAAATTTTGATACACTGAAAACCTCCTTAATTGAGGAGTGGGAGAGGATTTCCTTGAAGGTGGTCCGTAGCTGCTGTGATGTCTTCACTAACAGACAGAATATTAGTCTGTACACGAAATCCTGGGTGCGCTCCCTCTCAATTAAAAATGAGTGGTCCTCATTTTTTAGCTCGTATAGCTATATTTGAATTTGACAATTCTTTATTATTGCAATTAAATTCAATATATTGGAAATACAATTGCTTGCTGTCACGATTTGTGACAACCAATTTTGAGTTTTCTTAGAGTGGTAACGTACATACGAGGTGAACACATCGACCGAAACAGTAGAGAGTCACAAATGCAGTATGGAAAAGGGGATTATTTTAAGACTTTTATTATTTCAATCTTTAAAAGAGACTGGTATTTGACTTGATGGTAATATTCAAGGACTTGACTTGGATTTGCTGAATTATAGATTTGTCATATTTCTGGTCTGATCTTTTTTTTTTAATAATTTGTTACATTTCCGAAATTGAAAGTTCAACGACAACATATGTATGTACATTAATATAATTACTTTTTTACTTTTTATTACTAAATTTCAGTAATTTAATAGATGATTTGTTACCTAAAAAACAAAAAGTATCTTTAATTGATAAAAATAAGAATAAAACTAACGCAGAAACTACTTTTAATGTCATTAATACAAATAAATTAATAAAATATTACTATGATATTTTAGGGAGTAGTTTTTATATTTTTGGAACGCCAGCAATTAAATGTATTATCATGAATATTGAGAGAGCCCAACAATCCGTTCGGTTTTGGTCGCTACACATATATAATACATGTAGATATCTTTTTTTTTAAATAGATAGTAGTAGTATTTTTATCCGAATACTATATCATAACTTATTTTTACTATTATAGGATCTTAGGATTCGGAGTTTATATTTTACTTAAAATGAGTCTTAAATATGTATTAAAATAATTATAATGCCATTCGTATACACAAAACTATATATAAAAACCAATAACATACCATTGAAAATATTTTATGGATATTTTTTTTTTTTTGCTCAAATCACATTAAAAATCAAATTGTTCCCAAAATTAACATAAAACTCATTTAGAAATGTGTCAGATATATATAGTCCTAATAAAGTCATGCCCTTAATGACCATAATAAATAAAATCAAGCAGAAGTAGAGGCGTTCATTTTAAATATATGACCTTACTGGCAATATATCTTTCAAACATTTACAATATAAATAATTGCACTGAAAAACTAAATCGTCATGCATCAGAAACAGGTATTATTAGGTTGTGTAGGAGTAATGGAAATAGTACCATTGGATCAAACAACTATACTTACCTATAATAATTTACCTCAATACCATTTCCAAGAAAAGTAAAAATAAAAATGAACAGCATTTACTTTAAATTTCATTAGATGCTAATGCTACATCACTTAATAAAATAATCAACCTCCAAGCAACTGCTCTTGAAATAGTATATATACATATGTATTGAGTTAAAGGCTCAAAGATTCGAAAATAAATCATACTTACGTGTAGTCAAATATTATGTAAGCTGGGTGGTCCATTGAAATATGAGCACTTACTAATTCAATACTTAATGAGGGTAGAGTGATTGAAATTAATCCCTATTTCGATGTATTAAATCAAAAAAAATTAATTGGGAAACAAAAAAACTGAACTCTCTAGCTTACATACCAGTCGAGAAAAATGCACTTGAACGTAATCGATGAGCTTACATTCACACACTCCAAGCAGTTGGGCGTCTCCTGGACTACCGTCTACGTCGTCAGTAAGTCCGAAACGTTGTAAAGGAAGGGGCCTCTATAAAAAAAAAAAAAAAAAAAAAAAAAAAAACAGGATCCGGAGGAGTTAAAGAAAACAGCTGAAGCCAAAGCCCTCAAGTCCATGAGGGTGCATAGAAAGATCTCAGGGGTTAGCACCAGACTGTCCAGGGAGCTATAAAAAAGTGGGTGGAGAGGCCACTTTTGATACCAGCAATGAAAGAAACCCATCTACGCCATTGCAAAACTATTTTGAATGATATTAGTTTTTTACTTTAAATTTTTCTTCAGTTTAGGGTCTTTCATAAAAAAAATCAAGCAGTTAAAGATAAAAGAAGCCCTGATAAGTTAAAATTGAAAAATTAATTGAATAAGGAGTAATTGTATGACTTATAAAAATAATAACATCATTTGTATAGTTAAAAAAAATAGGTTTCATTGACCTTTTACAGAAAATATTTTAAAATGTACAAAAAATATTATTTATATAAAGTTATGAATTTTATAAATCACACCAGAAGTACCTTCCATAGATTTCCCACTCAACTGTTCAGCGCAATTATTTATATTGTAAATGTTTGAAAGATATATTGCCAGTAAACTAATATATTTAAAATGAACGCCTCTACTTAGGCTTGATTTTATTTATTATGATCATGAGTTTTATGTTAATTTTGAGATCAATTTGATTTTAAATGTGATTTGAGCAAAAAAAAAAATATCCATAAAATATTGTCTATGGTATGTTATTGGGTTTTATATATAATTTTGTTTATACAAATGGCATTGTTTAAAAAAACATGGATAAGGGTTCGTTTTTTATATGATTAAAATTTTAAAAAATCAAAGACCTAAAGCATTGAAAATTTTACTATCAAAAACTATAACTTTTGATAACAAATAAAAATTATAGGATATTTTTTTAAGCTAACTGACGGCTTCTCAGTGATTAATTTTACTTTCCGATCATTGCTTTGGTTCACAATATATCTCATCAAATATTAATCAAAATATTTATTCTGAGCTAATTTATAATAAGCTAGTTTATAATACCACATAATAAATTTGATTTATATCCATTTGATTGTGAAATTTTCTATTATATGTTTTATCACGGCAATACCTAACTAGAACAAACATTTACACAGTATTTAGTTATCAACTGTCCATTTTCTGTTTCTTTTCCATTATTAGAGTTTTGAACGTTGCTGGACTGAATTAGTACTAACTCAGAGTTGGATTGAGCAAGAGATCCAAAATTTAATTTCTAAGGTGGTGTATTCTCAATAATAACACAGACTAAATTTGAGTCAAATCAATGTCCTCATGAAAATTTAGCATAACCCGTAAATATTATAAAAATATAATAGGTATGTCAGTTTATTGTGTTTAAAGTTCAAGGATTCAAAAATGAATCATTTTTTTGTTCATATATGCAAAATAAAACAGAAGTTGAAATTACTTTCTATATACATACGTCATACATATAAATGTATATAATCTATAGCCAAGTTATGTAAATAGTGTTTATTTTAACATAAAATTATGTATATTTATGGGCAGAACATTAATATAAAATATTATATTATAAATATACGATTAAATTGTCATAAGAAGAGGGGAGGATGTTCAACTTAAATACATATTTTTAATGACATTGCATACCTTATCAAAATTCAGCTATTTATTTTTATAAATAACTTTTATCATACAGAGTGAGGCCCAAAACCTACAGTAGCATTTCAATACGATTTTAGCCACGTTATTTTTATCTACGGTGTTTCATTACACAGCCAAATGACAGCTGAAACAAACAAAAAAGTTTTGTTTTTCTCCCCATGTCTCTAAGTGTAAAAATGTCGTAGCAAAAACAAAAAAGGCAACGTGTGTTCGATTTCCTTCCGTCGGTGGTAGTACCGAAAAGGCTGCAAAGACCGTTGTCATCTCCATTAAGACTGCCAACAACATCAATAAGTCCATCCAGCCCTAGAAAAACAAAACTTCTTATGGCTGACTTCTGGCCTGGCACCATGTGGCACTCCATAAGCCTTACCTCATCCCCCTGGACTTTGTAGCTTAAAGTGTATTGGAGAAGAATGATTACTTGTCCTTTCATTCAAATTTGGATCTGCTACGAGAGGACATCCTTACAGTGACGTACGTCATAGTCACGGAATTCACTACACTAAATTGGTATTGGAAGTTGTACATGCAGTTCCATTAAGTTACTTGAAAAATGGTCCTGACGTAACTCCCAATTTTATGAAATTCTATAATGAGAAAGAAATAATTTAAAAGTTAATCAAATTTGGATCTAGTTCAAGCTTTTCTTCTTAACCTTCCAAACAAAAATCTTATTCATACCACATGAAGTGCCCTAAACGATATTTTTGTTATATATTTTTATTAAAAAAAGTATCAAATTTTATTCTCCGAACCAGTACAAAAATATTTTTATTGTGACAACGCTACTATAAATAAGCTAAACATTTATGTAGAAGCGAGTATTCAGATTGGATTGACAAAAAAAAAAATTTAGAATATACAAAAGCACCAATGAATGTATGTACATAATAAATTTTGCTGGCATTTACTCTCATATGTAGTAATTTAAAATAAATGCATGTCTTTGAATGATTGCTTAATGAAGTTTTTTATGTTTTCACGGCTTTTATTTTATGTATGTACATTGATATAGTTCATATAGACGCTCAAATAACGAAATCACATTATACTATCATATCATTCATATGTGTCTGTTTATTTTCACTGAATGTAAAGTGCTTCTACAAAACATTACGGGGGTTTTGTTGAAATAGGCTGGAAATGTAATTACATATTTTTTCCAATTCAACATTCTTACAGCTTAGTGTAGATTCCAGACAATAAAGCTATTTATCGATTCTCTCATGAAAACCTGGTATCCCGTTTTTCCAATAACTTGGTGTTTTACATCTACGGAAATTCCGAAATTTAATCATTTTTAGTATAAGCTTCATTTAATTGGGCCGGGTTATATATTTCACAGTTATACCACACTCAGTTCTATCAAAATTATCTTCATAACATACTATTTCAGATTTTTTGTTGCAAGTTGGATTAAATACTGTGATGTCCAAAAACACTAAACACTTACTAATTCAATAATTTATTCTTATTTCAATATATTAAAACATAAAGAATTTTTACGAAGAAGAATTAATCTGACCTCTATAGTCGAGAAAATGACAATTAAACGTTATCGACGAATTTTTTATTCGCACACTCCAAGCAATTGGGCTTCTCTTGGACTACCGTATACGCTAGTGGTCGGGGAAAATGGTTGAATTACTCCCATTGGGTTAATTTATAAAATTCTGATAGTAATTGGAATTTAACTTGCTAATATTAAATGAAATAAACAAATAAAAATCATGCCACTAGTTTGGGGTAATTTAATTTTATTACAAGTTCTTTTGGGGTAACACTAAAAAAAGTTCTCGGCCCCTGGTCTACACCGTCATCAATATTGGAGGGTGAAAGGACTCTGTTAAAAAAGCCAAACTAGATCCGAAACTCAATAAAACAGCTCAGACCAACCACCTGAATTCCATGAGGGACTATGCAAGAAATCTTGGGGTTTCACACTAGACTGTCCAGAGAACTATCAAAATAGTGGGAAGAAGGAACCTTGTGAGAGTGGAGAGGCCACTTTTGAACCCAGCAATGGAAGAAACCAATCTTCTTTGTTGCAAGACTTTTTTGAACTCTTTTTTGACACTTTTGGTCCCCTACAGCCCTGATGTCAATCTCCTTGATTACACATTTTGTGTGGTTGTCGAAATAAAGGCATGCAGTGACTTTCATCCAACCACCGAGGCCCTCGAAGCCACTGTCAGGCAGCACTGGTAAGCCATGATAGAGGACAATATCTTCAGTGGGTGCCAGCCCATCTGTCACAACCTGGAAGCCACCATTGACGCTATAGGCAGACACATCTATTTATAGTATTATTTTTGTTGAAATAATAGTTAATTAATTTATTATTTCTTGTTGGAGTTTCAAATTCAAAGTGATCAGACTTTGAAGTTTCCGCTTGCTAACATCATTTAAAAAGTGGGGCCTGTGTGCTCTAAAAAAACATCCTGAGATCTATTAGTGATAAAATAAAAAAATATGAGTGTTGATAATATTAGTAAATTTTTTACTATTTCTTCTCTAATTATAAAAAGAAACATGTTAAATTTCACAGTGTTTATTATTTAGTACAAATTAGATACAATAGCTCCCGGGATTCTGTGATTTAAAAATTTATTTCCCGGGAAATGAGAAACTTCTTATACGTATGCAATATACAAAGGTAGGTATTAATTGCATTTTATGAACTAATCCTTTTGTATTTATTAATACCTTTAGAGGAGGTGTCCCTGAACTCAAACTGTCTTTCAAAGAAATGATTAGATCCGTGCATGTCATAAGAACATAAAACATTTACTGCTATTTGATTAATTATTTGGCTTCATTCAATGCAGATGATTTAAAATGTATCTAATTTTCAATGCAATTCTTAAGTGTTAGTTATCATGCAAAGACTTTCTTTAAACACTTATTCGAACACTCATTAGATATAGTCATTACATATTTTGTATATCTATGTAACTTAATTAAATATCCATTGTTTTCTATGGTTATGAAATATAATGAAAATGTAAATATTGAAATTTTATGTACAAATTAATTTCAACTATACTCTATATTTATATAATTCCTGGAGTTCTCAGACTTTTTACATTGTGTGGCACGCACCTGAGAAAAAGTCAAAATTTATTCAGATACAATCATTATTGAATATCGACAGTATTGATAAAATGTTATAGAAACATAAAAATAAAAAGCAACATTTTTTGGAAGTCCATATTTTATTGACCTTCGGTAGTTCCATTATGTTTCAACAAGTTTTCAAACAATTATATAAAGCACTACTATGAAAATTTAGCATGATAGAAGTATGATTTTGGTATCAAATTAAAAGTTTTCTGGGATGAGGAGCTTAAAGAACTAAATGAACGGAATGATATTCAATATTTTTTTATATTTCGATAGGTCTATCTTTGGGGACTAATTTTGAGGATAAAGGATTGCTCGAATTTTTTTTTTTTTTTTTTTTTTTTCATCAATAGTTCAATATTCCACTAAAAAATAAATTTATAATAGTTACTTCCTTCAAATTTAATTCAAACATTCAAATTTAATGTTAATTTAACATCAAAACATTGAAAATCATTGCTTTTCCATAGTTTAAAATTGATTATACCATCAAATTCATACTTTTTACCCCAAAAACATACAACTTGATACCAAAATTATACTTTTATCATCAGTATGACCTCTAAAATCAGTTATTAAAGTTTTTAAATATGTAAACGCCACCTAGTGGGGAATATTTTAAAAAGTGACATATCTCGCTGAAGCTCACGTACATGACTAACTGTATTTTTGATATCAAGGGTTCTATTTTGAATTTTTCTTGGTGACTTGAGGAGTTAACACTAGTCAATTACCCTTCAGGATCTCCTACGGACATAGGAAGAAAACGTGTTCTAAATTTTCAATTGCCAATGCACATAAAGTGCAGTATTTATTCCCCACAGCTGATTTATTACTGTACAGTGAGGTTACAGCCATTCGATATCCCAACAACTTTTGTTCATAAGAATTAAAATACTGTTTTCGGATCCCCGTTAAATCCTAAGATCCCCAGTCTACTCCAGCGCCCCCTAAAAATTCATGGCTAACTGTTCAACCTCTGATATTTTGCCATTTACAATGCGTCCCTTATTGTCACCATACAACAAATGCTATTCTCCCATTGTTTTCGATCCTGTCTCAACAAAAATTGCACTCGCGATTTTAGGAGGTGATTAAAATTCAGAGGCTCGTCCCTCCCCATGTGCTGTAAGAGGGGAACTAGTGTACTTCCCCACAAGTTTAACATAAGATTCCAGCAATATCCTAAACCCCTAGATATTTGCAGAATATTTATTGTATTGTTGGGCGGATAAATTTCCCAGAGAAGAATTGCGTTAGGATTTAAAAAGAAGTAACGAAACATATTTTTTTATCATGGTGTTTCTATTCACCCCCACCCTCCATACACACATACGCCTTGTCACATCTCCTCATGCCACTTAAAGTACGAGAAGATTGAGAACCATTGTATTAATATATCATATGACTGATTGAATTAAATAAGGAGAAAGTGTCAATACAGATGTTATGTTTAAAAATGAAAAAAAAAAAAAAGACGAGAAAATATTTACAAGTTATGTTTACTGTTAATATATTTTATACATACATATCTGTCATCATTTAGAGACAAGCCAATAAAAATAAATTGTCAAAGTAGTGCAAACAAAGCAAAATTGATAAAAAAATAAATAATTCTTCCTAAAAAAAAATCAAGTATACTTTCAGGGGCGTCCGCAGGGGTGGGTGTAGCCCCCACCCAATATTCGATTTTCCAAAAAAAAAAATCCAAAAATATAATTTTTCAAATTTTAATCTAAAAAATTTAAATTTTTGTAAATAGCTATCGATTATTGATTTTTTTTTTCCAAAAAAGTTAATATTTATATTTTAACATTATAAATTTTTTGTCGACAGCAGTGGATTTTATAATTTCTTTTCGAAAAATTTTATATTTGAAATTTATTCTAAAAAATGTGATTTTTTGTAAACTGCTCTCGACTTTTCAAATTTTTTTTTTTAAATTTAATTTTCTATGAACATCTTTGGACTTTTGAAATTTATTTTCAAAAAATCTATTATTTGAAATTTTCGTGAACTTTTATTAATTTTTAATTTTTGGATTTCTTTAAAAAAAAATCCAAAACCCAGCCTCCCACCTTTTCTAAAAAATATAATCCTCTGGACACCCTTAACTTGGCAAATTTATTATCTACAATGACATAAATTGTAATTACTTTACATTAATTTGATAAACTATATAATGTTTCGTGCACGATCATTTTATATTTTTTAGACTACTTGATATAGCCCTCCAAAATGTTTCATAGGGACACAATAGCCGTCCCATAAAAGAGTTTAGTGATGTTCCGATACCCATATATTCTATTCATATCAGTTTCAAAGTTGGTATCTGTATTTTGATTATTTTTCAAATAAAATATAAATTAAACGAAAATGTCAAATAAACTTTTTATATTCTGTGGTGTTTTTGGTTGTAACTCATATGTTTATGACATTTTTGTTATAAACTACCATTTTCCTTTTTTTAGGTAGGCCAACATTTCGGAACGTTACATCATATATTTCTATGTCATAATGGCAGACCAAATAAAGGTTCAAATTTAGTATGATACCATTGTATATGCTTCAATAGCGTGCCACACAATAATACAAGTATATCGAACAACTCTTGAGCTAGAAGAGTCTAAATAACGCCATCACAAATATATGTAATAATTATATTATCTAGTGACGTCATCCTCAGTCTATTTTAGCACCTTCGAAGTATAATTACCAATTCCTTATAAGCATATTATATATACTTTGAGTAGTTCTAACCCAAGGATAACGGAAAACTATTCTTTTGCACTTTAATATTTGTAAAATTTGATACATTACTGTGGTTGTTTTAAAATTCATGACGTTTTTTATGGCCTTATAATAGGTATGATAACTATTTTATTTCTCGTATTATGGAACTTTTTTGTTCTATTTCCAATTTTATATACTTTTTTGTTCTATTTCCCATATATTTTAAATAAAAAAAAATCTTTTTTTTTACTTATTTTAGAACCGAAAATTATGGAAATGAAGTATAGTTAAATATTGTTCAATATATGAAAACATTTAGGAAATTTTTATAGGAAATAAATTTGTAAATTGTTGGTACCTAATAAAAGTCTGAGGAATTTTGAAGCAAAATTCTACAGAAATAATTTTTCAGTTTAAGGTTTTTAAGTGTTTTATTTATATTATACAAGGACTTTATTTTTATTTATATTTTAAATGAACCTTTGTAAACCCAGTAATAATAAACATACTAATCACACACATTCCAGGTACTACATAGTTTCCCTCAGAATAGTAACAAAATAGCTCATCTGTTGATATATTGAGAAATTAAAATGTATGTTTTTCCTCTTCATATCTTTTTAATAGTGAAGCCATTGTTTTTTTTGAGCACAAAGACGCTTTCTTTTATATATGTTCTTGTAAATATACATTTTTAGTCTGTGAACCTTTGCATCAGTTTAAAAAGATCTTAAAAAATGTGATAATGGTAAATGCGTATCTATTTCTTAAATTATGTCAAAACTTTCAAAAATGGATGATTCTGTCACGTCTCAATTTTCAAGTTTCAATGCTTTAAATAATTTAAGTACTTTTAATGTTCTTTTTACTTTAAAAAAAAAAAAAAGCCAAAACAGTCATATTTTTAAAACAAACTTTGGACAATTAATGATTATTTTTAACTTGATTATTATTTAACAGATTTTTCATTGGTTATACTTATTAGGTGTATATAAATAGATAAAATAAATTGATTTTTTCTCTTCTTTTTTTTTTTGGCATTGAAATAGCTTTATGGGCAAAATTGTATTTATAAGCTTATAAAACTGAAATTTCGAATATCATTGGAAGAATATAGCAATAGATTTCATTTTATGCATATACTTATGATGTGTAATACAAATATCAAATAGCACAAATTCCCCATGAATCACAATTATCAACATATAATTAATCATGAAAAATTCAATGGATATTAATAATAAATATTATTTTTGACATCCCCTTTAAGTATCTAAAAGAAATATTGAGATTCAAGACGTGTGTACCATACTGACACAGCTGAATTAATATTATTTCATTGATATTATGAGCAAATGCAATGGGTATGGGTTATTCAAGGACATCGTGAATAAAATAGTTGTTTATTTGTAATATATTGCAGTCTCGTATATTTTCCTTTTTATTATATGGCTTTTTATATATACCATATTGCATGGGGGGGATGGCTTTTTTGATTTAGGGACTTCACAAAATGAATACACTTTTTAGGATTTCATGAAATTTAAGCATTTCTAATCAACTACCATATTAATCATAGTAAATATTACAAAAAATATAATTTTATAATTTTTAGCAAAAAATATTTTACCAGAAGTAGCAAATCTTAGCTCCATTTTCGTTAGTGTACATAATCTAAAGTCAAATTGGTTTACTATTGGAGTCGTAGGGAGGTAACAGAGAAGCACTTTATTCATACACTGGTTTCATTCATAGATTTATGATGACTAAGTTAGATGTAAAAAATTGCATGCTAATTTTATTCAAGCAGCATACCATACAAGGAAGTCTTTCTTAATTACATTTTCAATAAATGTGTGGTGTTTATAGTATACATCACGGCATAACTATCAGGTGTTTTATTGTTATTTTAATAGTTCACAATCTTTCTAAAATATATGCAAGGAATTTGAGTAATATAACCCTGTTTTATTAAATGCCTACTAGACTTTTGAATTGAAAATTAGTAAACCAGTAAATTGAGAGTTATGAGAAGCAAGTTGAGACAATCCCCTACATCTACAGTACTTACCATTCCTCCCCGAGGGCAAAATAGAGGGAAGCAATGCTGATGTGGTTGGAGATGTTTAACTTGCTCTGTACAGTGCTTCACCAATAATAGTTTAGAGGGTTGAGGTCGGGAGATTAGGCAAATTTTGACTTGAGAAAGAGTGAAAATGATTTTGGATTTTGTTACTGTGAATGCATTTTTCAAGCTATTTGGACGAAAATTGGCAAAAAAATAAAAACAATACTCTATTTATTTACTTTAGTCAAACTGAAAAAAAGCGTTACCAGATATCGTAAATTAGCATCAAAGTAATTTAAGTTTATTTCTGGGAACCTTTTAAATGAAACAGACAAACATTTTCAGGGTTTTTTATGAAATATCTTGTTTCACAGTTTGACTGTAACAAATACATATATTTATTCTCTAATATCCATAATTAAAGGATTCCTTTTCAAGTTAATGTACATATGAAAAACCCTCCAAGGGCTATTCCATGATAGACACAATCTAAATGCATAAATTATTCAGTATCAACAGGTAAAGTTATTATTATTAGACTGTATCTTAATGTTCTGCTTTTATATGTTTACCTTACTGTCTTTTCATATGCAGAATAATTTGCATAAATAGTTCTGTAATGTCTTAAAATAATGGAAGTATATTTTTAAGATGTTGAAAATTTTGGGGCTTTTTATTTTTCATTAAATGCATTTCTTGCATACCTTTCATTTTTTATATATAAGTAATTACATTATTGTCTTCACCAAAGTTACAAAGTGTATTTGAAATTCAAGGTGTTATGATATGACATGAATTGATATTTCACTAGATTCTGAGAGCTTCTATAACCAAATATATAGTACCCTGTAAATTTTTTATTAGTAACTATCATTGCCTTTCATATTGTGAGAACTAATTAAACAGAGATATTGTGTTTTTTTTCCGCAATATACTTATTTTATTATTATCTTTCATACTATGTATTGTAAGAACTTCTTCCATTCAAACTTCAAACATAACTCTCAACACATTAGCAACAATAAATTAAGAAGGAAGTGCAAGTATTATCGAAATCATTGTCATTGATATTGATAAAAACTACGTTCGAATTATATTGAAGGAATTTGTAAACAATCTGCAACGTGTTTTTGACGCTTTTTCAATCCATTATGATTTATGAGTTACATTCATGTGCATTAGTGATGTATTGAATCCACATGGGATTTTGCGACTGCAAATTGTCTGCATTTTATAAATATTTCACTTCCCTCAGGTCCTTCATCCTAGTTTTACCGTGAGCAGACTGGACAAAAATAAATGTGAAGGGCGCTTTTCTTTCTTTTCTTTTATATAAAAAACAACTTAGGAATTAAAACTCTTTTAGAAATAAGATACAGAGTCATTTTTTAAATTACACTCATTGAAAATAAATTGGTTTTTTTTTTCTCAAGCGGCTTTTTTTACATAATTGTTGTTTATAATTAATAAAATTACGTGCTTCTATAAAATGTATCTTTATTTATGGACTTTTTTTAAACATATTTATTTTCTCTGTTTGCACATAATTAAATTGCTAAAAATTCCCAGCGTTATGGTTATAATAAAAAGTGAAGTGTATGGCTATTGCATTCCAAATACTCCCCCATAATCCAACCTTTATTGTATTTTGCAACCTTTTGTATACCAATCGGTCCATTAAAATCTGAACACTTTGAGTTTTTAACTTCAACAAGATATAACGTATTAATTAACATTAGAATTTCAATAAAATTAATACCATAAATAGATGTGTATCTGAGCTCTCTTAATAATTAATTTAGACATCCTTAGCGGCAATTATGGCTTCCAGGCAGTTGTAGAAGGTCTTGCACCCTCAGTGGATGTAGTCATCCACAGTGGATACAAGTCAATACTTTCAGTTACCTTAAAGGTTTGAAAGGGTTAATTTCATTTAAATAAAGTAAATTTTCATTAGAGTCTAAATGATGACTTATATGCTCATTTTGTTTCTTCAAATTGGTTATAAATGTCTCTTCCAGTTATGCATTTGCATTGGTGTCCACAAGATTATATAAATACAGTTGTGTGTTTGTGTTCTTTGGAGAAAAAAAATTCCTTTTGTTTTTCATTATTTTGTTTTCTTTCAGTGGAATAATTTTTCAAAATTTCTTCATTTGGGAGCCCTTTTAGTCCTCCGCTGTAGACGCCCCCCTAATTTGCATACGTTTAAGATGGAAGAGCTATTAAAAGTAACATCTCAAACAATGTTGTTTGGGAGATTTTATATATCTACATTCGAGTATATGTCGTTGAGACTAGTGTGAAATCAAGGTTAGCTTCAGCGATTACAACCATGAGTATTTAATTTAATTTAAAGTGCCGTCAAACCTGGTCTAACTCCCACTTATTTTAAGCGTGTCACGACACTACACAGCCATATCCAATTTTTAATTGTTACAAAATAAGAAACCCAGTTTAAGAAATCACTTACACTAAGTGGTCGTATTTTCAGTTTACCTTGACTGATAACTTAATATATGCTTAACTGTAAGAACATTGTGTGAACTCTCTTTTGTTCATAGATATTATTTAAACTTATACTTTTTTCTCAAATTGTTCAATCTCCATAATAATGTTACTCATTTACTAGAAAAGTCCTTTTTAAATTTCGGGCAGAGTTGGTGAATAATGAATACTTTGAAATTTAGTAATAAGTTTATTTTAAGATTAGAACATAAGCTGTAAGCAGGTTGATAATCCAAAATTAACCTTTGCCTTCTCACGTCGTTACCTTTATTACATCACACAACCTTTCATCCAAAAGAAACAAAAAAAGGCCGGAAGTCATATGATAGTTAGCCAAATAAGTCAACCACAAAGCTGTTATTTATCTCTTGAGTACTTCCAGACTATCGACGTCATATTATTTTTTCACAATTTTTAAAATTAATTACATACATGCATTTGATGATATTAAAACACTACATATTACTTTATTCGATAAGGTATTATAATATTGCTAAGTAATATTTTAATAAGCGCAACTATACATTTGTATTTTTATAAAATACCCCTTAAAAAATTCATGAAAGTAATAAAATGGCAATATATCTTAGATATATACGACGAGGGATCAACAAGAAAGTGTAATCTTGTTGTTTTGGTTTTGTATAACTTTTTTTCCCTGTTGATTTATGAAAAATAATAAATTATGAAATACCCATGATGTATCAAGAGTGACGAGGGAATCGACAGCTGACAACAAAAAACACAGAGCATTCTTGTGTTTGCAAGATAACACCATGTTCTACATTAAGTTGCACAGCATAAATAAATAAATAAAACTTTTTTACAGATTAATAATTTATTTGATTAAGGCAGTCTTTGATATGAAATACTTAACTACATACGGAATTTCGAGGGAAATATTTTTTTCCCCTTTTTTTTTTTTTTTTTGTAGATATAAAGTACGAGAAATCCTAGAAAATGGGACCACGGAAGAGAAACCATGCAGCGTAGTTAAGTTAGATATTTCACTTGATGAAATTGATCTTGTAAAAGTTTTTGTTTCTTGAGTTTATCATTAGAATTTTCTTTAATTCTAATTCCAATAGAATATGGAACGTTTTCTCGTGACATCATCACCTTGGAAGTCAGCCATATTGTAGGAATAGTCAACCAAATTTTGCAATATAAAAAACCCTTACTCATAAACAACTGCTTATAACTTTTTAATTTGGGTACATTGTTTTTTATACTTTTGTTTAATAAATATGTCAACACAATTAGCTTTAACATGGCCTCACTTTCGGTTTATTATGCAATCCATAGTATCAGTGAAACCCCGTTTTATATTTTTAAAGTCGTAATTGACTGTATTTTGCAACTTTTTATCTAAAAAGAAGCAGAAAAAGGCTAAAAATCACTTTTTATTATTTATAGTTGTTTACGACTTAACAAGAACTAATTCAACCAATCAACGTTAAAAACACTAATAAGAGAAAAACAAGTAGAAAAATTTAGTGCTGGCAAAAAAATACACTGTAAATTTCTATTTTGGTGACTATATCGGTGTCTGATTGACAAAAAGTTTCAATTTGTAATCTTATTTTTTATTCTCCATGCATTTGAACTCCTTTTTCTGTTGGATAAACAAATCAGTCAGTAAAATTATAGCTGAAAATTACATAATTCCTTCTTGATTTATTTTATATATATTTGATATTATTATTTGGTTTCCTAATACACTGATTTTAATATCATATCTTATTATCGTCATTTTTTTGGCAGCCCCTCATATTGCAAAAAATAAATAATAAACATTATAAATTCGATCTTTCGTAATAATTTTGATTGTTCCTGATTTAGTAAATAGAAAAACAAATATATATTCTGCTGTTTTTGGTCATAGAAGAGTAATTATATTTAATGATTGAATTACCGTATATGTGCTTAACAATTATAATAATTTACCAAATTGCATGCATTACTTATCTTGCAATAAATATACATAAAATACATAGAGATGCTTATTTTATTGAATAACATGTAAGATTTGACTCATGAAAACAGATAGAAATAAATCAATTTATATAGGACCCAATATACGAGTACATATTGCAATCTATTTGAGACGTTTTTTTATAAATACAAGTATGTATACTCTGAAATTGATAAAAGCCTTTTGGCAGCATTTTACTTACTTAGTTCTAAGGAAAATCTTTATCTATAATAATAGGTAGTAATGATCAGTTATTAAATGCAATAAAACTATAAAGATAATTTGAGTTCTTATCGTTAAGAATTATTACAGATCGTAAAGAATGAAAGAGAGAGAAAAAACGAAATCGGATCCTTTGCCAATCTTTGAGCAGTGTTTTTCTAACTATACATGTATTATACTAAAATTATTGCAATCAATAATAAATAATTCATGTGTATTTCATACGTGTTATTTTGACTTATGTGAAAATACACATGCTTTTGTAGGTATTTGTCTGTAGATTAAAATAACTTGTTATTTTTAAACTTATAAATACCATAATAAGATTAAATTTTTGAGGAGAAAACAACGTTGATATCCTTCTACTATAAAATTAATATTTTAAGTTTAGTAAGAAATCTTTTTTTTTTTTTCACAAAAAAATTCAACGGTTATTGTACATACCACTTTCAGAAATATATTTTTTAAATTTTTTAAGAGATTTATAGTAAAAGGCAAACAATGACCCAATAAAACTTA